>NC_089852.1:14778706-15378706 GCF_036373705.1 Amia ocellicauda
GTTGTTAAACCACATCTTTGAATGGCATGTTACATTACAGAATTTGACTGAGGAACCATGGGGAAAATCTCTCAGCATTTCTACAAAATACCCCTACTACCACAATCTTTTTAGTTTCTGACTTTTTCCCCCTTTTAGAAAACCACCTCAGAGGAGCCTATGAAGAGCACAATAAAATCAAATAAAAATAATAATTAAAAAAAACATTTTTAATTTCTCCAGGGGGTTTGACATAATTAATTAGGGTGTTTGTTTTTGTTTGTCTGTTTTTGTTTAGTTTATCATGCTCTATCACAATTTCTAGATGAATAATTTATAGCAATGCTGTGGTTTGTTTTGGGTTTTGGTTAATAGAGACTAGTACATAGCCACCTAGCATCCTTTGTATGGTGATTGTAATAACATTGTTAAACTCTGAAAATGTGCGATAAAGGATGTCAAAATCACAAGCAGAATAATCCACTACTCCATTAACACGTCAAATCAATACATGAGAGTTGTACAGGCATGCTATTTTCTCATGTGCCAGCTTCTTGGCATAGCAGTGTTCTGTTAATTTGGGCTGTGCAGAGTACAACTGACAGTGGTTGAAATATTGGATCTGAGCACATACACGACATTTAATTACCCGCTGGTCAATGCAGACTGACTTCCTTGGGTTAGAAAGCTGTTGATGGCAAACAGTATATTATTTGCAGTGGTTCTTCCACAAAATTCAGCTTTGTAAACACACACACCCACGGTCAACATTGTGAAAGATGCTTTATATCAATTGTAACAATGTATTTGACTAAAAAGAAAAGAAGGACCAAAAAACAAAGGGAAAACAATATTTTGTTATGCCCAGTCAGCTCGTCAGCAGTCTTCACGACTGATTTGCCAATTAATCAGTTGCGTGGAAGGTGCCTTAAACTCACTAATACATTAAGTCAGGCAGCCCAAAATGGCACCTCTGGGGAATGAAGCAGTGAAGAAATAAAAGGAGATGACGGAAGGGGTCAGCTACACAGCTAAAAGGGTCACAAAACTACAATGCCAATTAGTCAGCTGCCTCTCTGGCAATTGGCTGGTTGGCTGGTCAGATAATCCAGGGGAACCTACAGGCAGGCAGGCAGGCAGAGGTTTGGTTCAGAGCTGTATCTGAATATAGAACAAGATGCCGCAAACAGTGTGTGGCCAAAAGCAACTGACCTACCCGTTCAGCAACTGGCAAGGAGTGGCACACCGGATGTTTTAATGAGAAGCTAAGAGGCTAATTTCCTCCCTCACTCTTAAGGTTAGAACTAAATGTTAAGTGAATAGTGTTGCCCAAATTAAACCCCTACTGACATTTTGAATGCTAAACCAAATATGATTGGTGCACTCACTCAATGGTTCAAACATTACTCATTCCACTTTACACATCGACCATGCAACACACCCATCAGTTGTTGTGTTTCAGTAACTGTGTCTCTGGCAGCATGAATATGAAATCAGGTAAACAGGGCTCTTCACTTATTAAACATTATTACATTATTATTATTGTGCACAAAAGCCAAAGAATGCAGAGAGATGTTACATTAATGAATACAGCACAATACAATACAGGTTACAGCAGCAGTAAGTAAGGCAGGAATTACACAACACAGCTCAGCACATCCACTGCAGTATGAATCGTGGGTTTTTAGGAAGGGGACAGACTGTGTGGTAAGATGGTGCAAGGGTGGTGTTGCTATAGTCTAGCTCATGCACAAGCAACATGTTTTCCTTGTTCGGAGTTGCAAATCTGTGGAGACATTTTGTACCGTCAAACAAACAGAAAAAACTAATATAATACGGAAGCCCCTGAATACTTCCAGTTACCTTCCTCAGGTGTCTCATGGCATGTGTTCCAGACGATATCCAATAATGGTTAAAAATTTAATCAGATCAGCAGTTATATGAGTGTGTTTCCCCAGAAATATTGCACAGGGTTCCCGCATTTAGGAGTATTTGTCTGTTGTTTCCAAGCACACCGAAGTCATTTTCTTCCATTTGACGTTCTTTTTAATTGATAAGTGCTATGAAGCAAATCTGTTCTGCTAATTAAAGCTAATAATTAAGGCACTTCCATCTGTACATTAATAAACGGGGGGACTTTACGAGACATTTCATTTGCAATGGTATTTCAGAGGGAATGGAAATTAACCTTTTTAATTTCTGCAAAGGTGGGGTTTTCTACATTAAACATAATATTTAATACAAATAAAAACTTAAAATACAGATACATTCCTAAATTGCTAAACCAAAGTGTCTCACTGGTTACTTGTTACCAGTGCGCTTGTGTTTCAAGAGAAACAAAATCATTATAAAATAAGTCTAGGTGACAATGTCAGAGCCTTCTCTGCACAAGCATGAAAATAAAATGCTTTCACATGTATGATACCTACTTTATTTTAATGTAGGGAGCTTTCAGTGGTTTATTATTATTATTTTATTTCTTTATAATATACAATCACTGCGTGCTCCTGGAAGTAGGGACTGAAACAGCAGTGTGTTGGTTTCTCGCTGCTGATTAATGAAGAGGATAAAGATGACACTTGTGTTGAAACTGAGGATCGACTCCATTCAAGACAGTGAGAGCCCCTGACATTTCTGTTTTATTTTTGACTGCAGTCTTAGTGTAGTATTTTCCTACATGGCCAGTGCCTTTGTCCAGGGTGCACAATTTAAAAAATACAGCAAAAGATACAGCAACCACAGCCATAGATGTGTGGGATAATGTTATGATTGAATAGATGTATTAGTATAAAACAAAATGTGCTTCGGAGCTACATAGTTGTGCTGTATGGGTGATGATCGTTTATAGACTGCAAAGCACAGAGATTGAAGGCTGAGTTTTAGGAGAAGGGCACCAAAGATGATGATTTGTAGAAAACGGATTCTCTCACAAGGGCAAGGGATTTAAAGGGGTGTGCCAATATAACCTGTTCCTGTGTCTCATTATAATATGCTCTGTATGCTTCAAGAGCATGCTTGCTACTTTACAATATCACATCTGAGAGAAATGATGCATGATACTCATACTATTAAATGCTACTACGACATGGTCAGAGCCTGGATTCAAGTAACTGACACAGACACACAATAAGGCAGCCGAGCCACACAGCCTTCATATGGTTCACAGAAAAAACTAGACTCCTTGAGGTCTTTAGTTATAGAGAAAGAGTTTTTTGTAAAGCAGTTCTGCTTGATATTTTTTTTATTGTTTTGCCATTTCTATTCTTTTTGCTTGCCATGGGTTTAAGAATCTTGTTTTTCCCTGTTTTGGTTTTGTATTGTTTTGAAAGAGCAATATTCCCTACCAGCTGTAACCTCCGTTTGTTATTCTAAAGTGTTTTACAATGGAACAGAACAACATTTTCTGTGAAGTTATCTTCCTGTAACAGGTCTTTTTAATAGTGAAGATAATAAAATAGGGCAATGGGCCAAAGGAATTAGAGTACAAAAATAAAAATCCTGGCAAAGGCCCAGATCGATCTGCCCAGATTTATGCTTATTATTTAAGAACCACAAAAAAACAATCATTTAAACTCATAAAAGCAGTATGCCCATCTGTTCTTCATAACAAATGAGCACAGTACTGCTTCAAAACTGATTTTACGGTTATAATTATAGGGAGAGAAAAAAAAAAATACAAGGTGTAACAGATTTATGTTGTCCACTTTTTGTACATACCAGCCAGCACTTTATAACAGATAGCTTCTGAAAAAGTTTAGATGGCCCAGAAAAACAAATTAATACAAATTAACTTTAAAAATATGAGCTTCTCTATTTTATACTCTACAGCACGCCAGTGTCATTTTTCCTTGGGTGTGTTTTTTCTTCCGCATCCTGTGTTTCAGGAGTGTCCTACAGCAAAACCCGCAAACCCCGAGAGAACCAGAATGTGCTCTGGTTGGCAGTGCAGGCTGTGTAGTGGAGGACACTTACTGTGTTTTTCTGCGGTTTGCCTTTGGTAGGGCCTCAGGCTACTTCCAGCCCTTCAATGGCCAAGTCCATGATTGTGCCCCAGCTTTGAAATCACTCCATTTCTACTTTGCCATCTAGCCAGCCAGCCCTCAGTTTTCTTTTGAAGATCTGATCCTCAGGAGTCTCTTGCAGTCCTAGCCACCTCGGCAATTCCTTCCCTTTGCCGATGTTCCTCCTCTAGGACCTGCTCAGTAACAGACCACAGCTCACTCCACATAGGGAACGCAGCAACACAAAAAGCTTAGGCCTTTGAATCACAGTGGGAGTGGATTAAGATGTTAAGCAATATTGCTTTATTGAGCTTTGCATCTTCAAACGTCATTGGCTATGTTCTTTAAGCTTTCATCACAGTTCTAAGAGCATCATTGGA
The DNA here is from genome assembly GCF_036373705.1 of Amia ocellicauda. NCBI lineage: Eukaryota > Metazoa > Chordata > Actinopteri > Amiiformes > Amiidae > Amia > Amia ocellicauda. The sequence continues at coordinate 14,783,067 of NC_089852.1, forward strand.
AAAAGTTGAAGTAAGCAGCTCATTAGCTATTATAATAACATAATTAAATAAACCACTTATATTAAATATATTAATTTGACACCCTGGATAGTTTTCATAGTTGTAGAGGAGGAGGAGTTGTCAATGCATGGCAAAATGGCAAAATTAAAAGGCATAAATAGGTCCTACATGAAGATTTAAAATAAAAAGTGAAATTGCATACTACTATTGAATATCTTAAATCCTTAGTTAATTTGCACTCCTATCACTCCAAAATATCTTCCTCTGGAAAGAAAAATGTTTTCTCAATATTAACTGCACTAAAACAACATTATTCTGAAACACTGCAAACTATATATTCTAAATATTCCTGTAACATGTATTCCTGATGAAGTAAAGTAATTCATATAAATATCAGTCCAGAGCTGTTTGGAGAAACACAAACAACAAAAAACAAAAACTTATTCAGCCCTAGAGGTGGGTGTATGACTGTCAGATTACATTATATTTTATTATGAACTGCTGTAGGCTGTCTTTTGTGTGATGGAAAGTGTGATGTCAAAGCTCTTGATGTTTTTATGTACTGTTAAATGCAAAAGGTCTGTAATTCACAATTGTTAATCAATATACACCTGGAGGAAAATCAACTTAATTAACAAATGAAATGTAGCAAAAATGTAAAACTCTTAAGATACTTTATAACAATGTATTTGATATATGTTGTTTTTCACCGTTCATTTTATTCTGCCATACTTATACAGGTCAGAAGCATAGATGTGTTTTTGTCTTCTAATTAACACTCATTTAAGATCCATTTGTTTTTGAGAGTTGTGATATAGATCTTTAGGTTGTGGATGCAACCCTGGTTATCTGAAAGAGAAAATAGATTCCCAAGATGGAATATGGGATATTGCATCACACATTAGAAACTTAAGTTTGTGAATGCACACAAGGGCCTATCAGCAGCTGGGTTATACATTTTCACATTTCTAATGGCTAATGCAATATCCCATACTCCATCTTGGGAACTATTTTTGACTTGAAAGATAATGTTTTTTAACTGCATATTTTCCAATGTCGTGAACGTTTTAGCTGTCCACTGCTAATGTCTTGTCTCAGTGTTTAGGGCTGACTAAACCATTCAAATTCTGTTTGTGGCTGCTTGTGTAGAGTCCTCATACAGTTTTTGTATTGTCTGGGAAACCCTGTTTAAAATATGAGTTCTAACTTTTAAAGAAGCTGAGACTTGAACCTAAAACCCTTTGCTCTTGTTGTTAACAGAGTATATGACCCAAAAGAACAAACCTGTTGAACCCAAAAAAGCAATGGGAAACAACTTATATCAGAAAAAAGAACAGAAGGAAGAAACTACCGTGTCAGCTGTCAACAATGGACATACCAGAAATAATCTCTCTGACTCAAAATCCAAATGGCTTTACCATGCTAAAGGCTTTGAGTCCAAAAAAAAGTGGCATTAGCCTCCAGTTGTGTGGATTGAAGACTGCCTTTATAGGATGAACAATTTACAAAAGTCAATAGGAGTGAAACACTAGAGAAACCCTTCCTATTTATAACCTAGGCTCTCAGTTTGAAAGTGAGTTACAATAGAGAATTGTGCCTACAGAGAAAGGTTGAAGCAAGGTAAAATGCTAATGTACTTTCAATGTGGTTTATGGGGTAGATGCTTTCCTCACTAAACCAGGGGATCAAAGCCTTTCAAAATCAGTCGTAAGCTTTGGAATTCACAAATCAGATTTCTAGTAAAAACAGAGCTGGGGATGAAACATTAGGTAGTATTGATTTATTTATGCATTTGACTGAAATTTAAAGTAACAAAGACAAAAGCTTTGAGAGCATCAGAAGATCTGTCAGCCGATTTAAGGAAATAACATCTGAGATTTCTTCCACACAACTTGACTTTTCTGCAGCATCTATATGGGAAACAATAATACACTGACCGTACATCGTAAAAAAAGATTATAACAGTTTTAACTTATGGAGTTCTATTAAAAGCACAGTCTTGCCATTGTCATGTTGTTACTGTACGTGCTTGGTAATGCAGTGGTATGAAAAACTGTGGTACAACAAAGCACAACTATGCTTTTACTTGTGGTGTCATAACTAGAACAAATATGGAGGGCAGCACCCCAATTTCCTATAGCTGAGCAAAAACAACCTGACCCTATCAGCTATATTGGTACATACAAAAGCAGGGGTAGTGATATTAAGCTTTTGTGATGTTCACAGCCAAATCAAAATCAAAAAGTCAAAAAGAAACCAGAACACAGACTGAACCATGATGTATTCCAGCTTCACTGCAGATTAAGTGATCAGCTGTTCGTTGCATCATATGGTATGATGAATACACATTGCAACGTTGTGGCCACAATGTGCTCAGCCTTTGTTTCCCAATGAAATGAAGACTGCCTGATGACGTTATGCAGAATTAATTAATTACTGTCATTCTCAAAGGTTTTTGTTGCTGGGTTAAGAACATTTTATTTTCAATGTGTAAGGTTTGTAAAGGTGAGAAACATAATTTTGAAAAAATGTTCAACAGGCTGTTTGGAATTTTAAAAAAGCACAGAAAGTCATTTTGATACATTATAAACAGTCTAATTATTTTCCCCAAAAACACAAAGAACAAAGAATTATAAAGATTTATCTTTAAATGTAGTCTGAACAAAGCAAAGACTATTTTTCCACAACCTCTAGCTCCTTACTGAAAACTTGTTTCCATTTAGCATTAAGATGTTTTATTTTCCTGTCAGAAAGCGCTAAGGTGAGATTTTAACATTGCGAGTGACAGGTTTACAGCTAAAGCTGATCCTTTTTCAACCTCTGGTAAGCCTTTGGCAGTCATACATTGTTTGTCAAAATATGAAGCTAAGAAGTTTGGTTACAGGGTATATGGTGCTTTGTGTGGGGCATTACTTTAAAAATAATTAAATCAATGTGGACTGTAGTTAATGGAAGATTCCACCTCTCTTGTCAGTCTGCAACAATTGAAAAATGGAGGGGAAAAAGATGACATATTTAATCCTGATACAACACAAATAAGCCAAAATCAGTCAAATGCATAATTTTGTTCCTTCAAAATGGTAATTTGCTATTACAAGGGGGTAGATGTTTTCTGTAGGCCTGAATTCCTACATAAGTTCTTTACATTTTATTTGAAAATGGTCAAGTATATCAAATATGATAAATAGATTTAAAGCTGTGTATTTAAGTGGTTATATTATTAGCAATTTGATTATAATTTTGAATTGAAGGGATACAGCTAACCACACACAAATTAATCATGTATTGCCTAAAAAAAAGTTACCAGTATCTTAGATTCAACTTTTTTTGTCAGGTGGAGCTTGCACATCAAACATTGCAATTCAGAAAAAATACAGGCTTATACAACACCTCATGTTTCTTAAGAGTTTTCAGTAATATGATTGAAATTAATACATTGTACATGAGAGCAGTCTTGAGGACAGCTTCTGCATGAATACCTACTTACACTGATTACATTGGACTTACTGTACAAAATATTGGTTTTATAAATTCATCTAGCTATGAACAATATGAGGGAAAATTACAGGCACTTTATATAAAACAGATGAGGCAAAGCACAGTGATGTTGAATGCTATATTTGGTGTACAATTCCATTCAAAGCTCAACAACAATTCCACACAGGCCTGAATGTCTACCTGTAAAGCTTTTTGCGCTAGCCTGAGGAACCTCCCCTTAACAAAGCCCCACACATATGACCATATAAAGAAAATACAAGCTTGGTTGAAGCTGAACATCTGGGAACATTTAAAAATAGACTGGATAGGATCCTTGGATCACTTAGTTATTAATGGACACCAAACGAGCACAACTGGTTGAATGGCTTCCTCTCATTTGTAAACTTTCTTATGTGTCGTATATGTTCTTTTTCTTGGTAGGTTAATGGTGCTAAAACCACACCCACTTAATGAGTATGAGCTTTGGACAATTCCATTATTGAAAGTAATGGAACACCCAAAGGAGTAAAGAACAATGTAGAACATTTTAATCTAAATACTACTTTATAATAAACCAAAACTAGCCAAATACACACATACTGAATATTACTCACAATAACAGGAAATCCTTTTTCTCTGTGGTTCTCATGAAAACCATATTTCAAATGATTACATGGCTTTGAAAATTTGTGAAAGAGAACTTTCCAGAACTGTACAGCATTTCCAGTACTTTGTCACTTTGTTCCATCATATAATTTACTAGAAATTCTAGAACTATAGTAATATGTCTCTACAGACACTGCCTTATTTCACTTTGAAGTATTGTATGCCTGTTCAATTCTTATAAAACCATGCAAGGTAAATGTAACAATAACATAATGTATCTTTAGAAGTGTAATTCCAACAAGGACACTTGGTAAATTAGTATACCTTGCTATATGTCTCACTAGAGAGTTTTGCTGTAACTTGCTTGACTGCTAGAAGTCAATATAATCACTGTATTACAGGAAGAATCATTCTAAATCCTGTAATGAACACTTCCTTGCTTGATTGCTTGCTAGTTAGTGGGTGGGTGGTTGCTGCAGTGCTTGGGTTATGCAAGGGAAAAAATGCATGTTCACCCTCCATATAAGCAAACTACGATACCCACAGATATGCCATAATGACAAATGAACTTTACACTACAGTATGTATCCACAAACACCCACCTACTGACTCGATACAACGATTATAACATTCCAAGTAGAACCAATATACGTCACATTTGACATTTCAGAAACTTATGAAAGACTTAATTAGAGGACCATATCAAAGCCATTTATAAGAGTGAAAACAGAATCCAGTTTCTTAATTTTGAGGACAACTCCTCTCTCTGCTGCTGTAGAGATATACTGCTGAACAAGAGGGGTTCCCCCACACTGGTATGCATGGTATTTTTTAATTGCTTAATTATATTGAAATACAAAATGAGAACAAGGGAAGGACACTGAAACTGATGGTCTGAACCCTGAGCCAGTACATACATATATAAAATGAGGGGGAATCTTAATATATTCCTGTTCATACTTAACACCACAATATGATGACACTCAAAATATTGTGAAAAGTTAACAAGTATAACATTGACATATCATCTGAGATATCTTAACACTAAAAAGTATCTCCATTTAGTATTTGCACATGATTGCCTACTCTTATACTGTTTAAAGTGTTTGTAAGAAGGTCCTTATCGGTACCTCTGTTACAGTATAATTTTATTTTTCAATTTGTTAATTGTCTACCTTACTATGAAGGCCCTGCTACATGTGCTTTGTGTTTACCATTACATACAGTAGCAATTTTATGCATATAGAAAAAGAGGTGCTGCCCAAGCTGATAACTTGATTCTTAGTTTAGTACTAAAGTATAGTTGAGTATAGAATTTGAAAGAAAAAGTAAGATAGTGCAACTACATATTAGACCAATAATTTGGGTTAGGGTTAGGGTTAGGGCCAAATCAGTTAATCAAAACTAGTTTCTGTGCTCAGCTTTATGGGGGCTGTTTTCACAACAGGCATCTGTAAAAAGCCAGGATATTTCCGGAAATTGCTTCGATTAAGTGATTCGTAGCTCTGTGGCCGTACATAGCTTTATTTTCCTTTCAGTACAGCCTGCTGTGACCTTATAAAAAAAGCTGCAGAAAAAAAAAAATGACAGCGTGGAGAAATATCAGCGCACCAGGCTTTGTTGGCTTATCAGTAAAGTGAAAATATTTGTGTGCAGCTGCCTGCGTCAACCTGTTATCTGTCACATGCCATGACAATAAAGAAGCAATGACATTTCAGTGGCTTATTACCACAGGCCTTCATATATGTGTGGAAACCTACATTTGGGCCTTTAAGCTGAACATCTTTATAAAGCAGGAAAAATCAATCAATCAATCAATCAATCAATCAATCTATATATATATATATATATATATATATATATATATATATCAACACTTAAGTCCAGTGTTGAAAAACAAGCATCAAGGTTCAATTCATCCATCTGAAAAGCCTGGTGTCCAAAATAATGATTTCTCATTAAACTAAATTGTGGTGCTAAAATGAACAAAACACAAACAAGAAAAAAAAAAAAATTGGTGTAAAGGGAAAAATGCAGGATTGTTTTAAATGCCATATGGTGGCTGTGGAGCTTGTACAAGAATGACAAAAACAACAATAATCATCATCATCATCATATCATATTATTAAATGTATGTACCACCTTTCACCCCAAGGGATCCCAAAGTTCCTTTAAATAAGGACATTGCCTCATCATGTGCCACTGGGCTCCCACCTGACTGATGTATGGTGGCCATTTTGTGCAGATTAAGAACTGGCTGGCTCAAAATGCTGGACTTGGAAATGCGTACATTGAGTGCATGAGAGAAGTCACATTCAGTCCAGTTAGAATGAGGTATCAAAGACTTTGATTAGTGCAAATATCTGCCTAGAGAAACTGGTAGAGAAGACAAGAACAAAAAACAGGCATTCCATTGCTAGGGACTGTTTACTGTCCTAGTATTTCTAGCGATCAGAGGAGGCTACTGGTAACTTTGGAAAGCCCAGCACTTGCCCTGCCCTTCTTTAATGTGGCATTGTGCTGACACAAGCATTAGCATCAGTAACAAAATTAAAGTGATGAAAATTAGAACTAAAAATACCCACATAGTACAGTGCTCTGTATTTCTGTGACCGCATACACAGGATTGTTGTAACTACATCTCACAATCCCCATGGGGCCTGCAACGCTGTGCCCCATATAGAAAAGAATGCAGAAGACAGGAAGAACCAGAAGGCTACAGGTCAAGCAATCAACACAACTGATGGTAATTCATGTGCCTTGTACTTTATCCTATAACGTACACAGTGCATTACATAGAACAGGAAAATGGCACATAAATACCGTTGGCATACTGTTGAGATCTGATATTTGCTACTTTGTCTACGTTTATTTTTAAAGGTCAGGACAGGATGTGCTGAATGAAACTACATATGGCCATCGACCTGTGGCTTGCAAACTAATGTGTTAATGCTGTTTCGTAATGCTGTGCGATATAATACCATTAGCAGTTCTTACCATGTGCTTGTCTCCACATGTTTGAAGAGGCTATTTTACACAAACGCATCCAGTTACATTGTTAAACAGAATTCTTTCCACCTTTTCTTTTGGCTTGTATGTCTGTGGGTGTGTATAAGGATTTGTATCACCTGGAGGTTGTTCTATTCTTATCTTTCAAAGGCAATTTAGATGTATTGATTATTAGACTTTGATAGACTTGTATCTATGCCCATATACTGCATAATTATTGTGTTCCAAAAACAAGTTAGAGGAGTATAAAAAATAATAATAGAGCTGAACATCCAAATATGGCTGAAATGCAAAATCAGAGGCTTTTCTTATTTTATTGCTGCCCAGAATGTATTTATTTATTACCATGAAGAGGGTGATAGAAATATAAATCAAACACGTTATTAAATCTACAGTATTTTGTGCATATGGGGCTTGGTTTAAAAAATAAAATAAAAGGCCACTTAGCAATGTGCAAAACTATACAATCACTAAACTATACAATCTATCAGAGTGATTCCCTGTCTGAGGGAATTCTGCAATGTGGACCTTTGACAGAATATGCACTTTTCAGCATGTGTTTCACCTGTGCCTACATTGACTAAAGTGTGTCAGGAATTTTAGACCACTGTTGCCCCCCAAGCACTGTTCCAGCAAACAGTGCCAATACTAGGTGCTTAAAAATATGGACTTCTCAGATCAATTACTTAATTTCAGTCTACACATTTTAACCTTTTAAATAAAAACATTTGCTCCAACACTTCAGTGTTGCTCACTATTTGAGAGAATTTTGAATTGCTGTTTTACTTATTATTGGTCATTAGTCAAAGGTAAAGTCATTACTGTTTTAGTGCTCTAGAATAGTCTGAGGAAAGGCCACAGCTGGCTCTGGCTTCCGTACCTTATTTACTAGAAACCTGCTGCTCACATTAACAAACAGTAAAAGAAAGACAGAGACAGGCAGTGTTGGCTATATAAAGCTCAGAATATCACCCATGTTGTACCGTGCCACAGTTTTCCTCACTGCGGACAGGTTGGGAGCCGAAAGTTGCTTTAAATACATTCTGTAAACACCCACACTGCCAAACTACTGAAAACACTATGCTCAAAAGTGACACTGTGGCCTGCAGATATTTCTAATGTCTTATTAGATCAGGTCATTCATTAAATTAAGGTGTCCAAAGGAAATGTAACGAGCCAGGATGCATGACAAACCCTTTTGGCATGATTATCTCCCTCAAATATCTGCAAATATTATTATTAGGCGGAAAATCCCTTGACAAGAAAAGGCCAAACATCTCCAACATCCTTCAGTGTTTTGTTGGATCCCCAGGAGAAAGTAAGAACATTGAGTATTTTCCGCTTGGCCTGAAATTACTTTAAACTTTAATCTCTTGGAGGCACAAGTCCTTCCATTTCACCTCTTTGATCTTTCTCGGGTCCTCCAGTGACAAAGCTTTTCCCCACACCACAGGAAGTGAGGCGAGGACCTACCGACTTATCTGTCCTTTACTGCTGCAGTTGAAAGAATTCCCCAAGCTATGTATGAGGTAAAAATATGACTTACATGTTTAACCCACTCACAGGCAAAGTTTACTGGATCAAATGGAGTTTGTACTTGTTCTTTTTGAAGGCTGTAAGCGGTCCTTAGCATTTGTCTACTGCCTTGATGCTTTTGCTAAAATAGCGCATTAACTGCATATCCCTCTACAGTCAAGCCACTTTTTTCTCATTGCTTGAAAACAGCCTTCCTTACACGTTGTCATTTGCGATTCCCCATGTCTCCTTTCGCTGCAGTCTTGGAGCTGACTGCTCTCAGGTAAAATGAACACAAGTTCTGTAATCATCTTTGAGGCTTGACCACAGAAGGAAGAATCGGACTGAAGCGACGTGAGACCTCCACACCACCGGGGAATGTCTCACTCCATGAGAGCCACAACACTGAGCAGTCTCTCTCAGTAAATCAGCTTAGCCCTCTCCAGTGCGATTTGTTTGTTCAACAGAGTGGAAAGCGAGTGGACATCTCATGGAGACACAATGTCAAAATGCATTGAGAGCATACCTTTAGAGAGAGGAGGGGCACAAAAGAAGAAAGAAAAAAGAATAAAGACCCCACTGTTCAACTCATAGGATAGTTGTTGGGAGTTTTGTCATTTAAACCTCTTTATAGCAGTAATAAGTGTGCATCATGTCTATTTTAATTTGATTTAAATTTCTAATTCATTGTGTTTCCTGTTACACTTGTCGTTTCAGTTGCTATCAAGCATATGCATGCTGACTGTGAGTCACAATTCCCGCAGTACTTCCTAACAGGGATTGGGTGAATATATGTATATGTATATATATGTGCAGCCTGGTGTCATAAACAGGTCTTATACATTTAAATGTACATCCTCACGTGCGGCAATACAGATTTAATAACCGATGCATTGTGGTGATAAATTGATTCCGTACGAAATGTTCAGAAGAGATGCGTGCATGCCTTTTCAACTTGTCTGTACTTTGAGATGTCTTGAAGATTCTTGATACAGAGCAGTATGAATTTTACAATGCAAAGTTGTGATCCCGAGCTTTGTATTATTTCTTCCAGACAGATTTTGTTGATTTTAAAACTGAGATGTCCCATCTGGACTAAGGGGTAATTGTGATAGAAAGCTTTCCCGTTTAGGAAAAATGTGCTGTAAAGAGACATGTTGTTTATAATTCTGCTGACCAAGTCAATTAGTTTTTCTTGTTGTTATAAAAAAATATATAATGATAGAGTTGTCCTAATAACTTCCAACAATCCCAAGTCCAGCTGTAATTATATCAGTATATATTCAACTAAAAATAATATTGCTAATAAGAATTACATTCATTATTTTCCTCAAAATTCTACAAACAATACCCCATAATGACAACGTGAAAGAAGTTTGTTTGAAATCTTTGCAAATTTATTAAAAATAAAAAACAAAAAAGCACATGTACATATGATGCTACAAACTTGGCACACCTATTTTTGGGCAGTTTCTCACATTCTTCTTTGCAGGACCTCTCAAGCTAAATTAGGTTGAATGGGGAGCGTCGGTGCACAGCCATTTTCAGATCTCTCCAGAGATGTTCAATCGGGTTCAAGTCTGGGCTCTGGCTGGGCCACTCAAGGACATTCACAGAATTGTCCTGTAGCCACTCCTTTGTTATCTTGGCTGTGTGCTTAGGGTCGTTGTCCTGTTGGAAGATGAACCTTTGCCCCAGATTGAGGTCCAAAGTGCTCTGGAGCAGGTTTTCATCAAGGATGTCTCTGTACATTGCTGCATTCATCTTTCCCTCGATCCTGACTAGTCTCCCAGTTCCTGTCGCTGAAAAACATCCCCACAGCTGATGCTGCCACCACCATGCTTCACTGTAGGGATGGTATTGGCCAGGTGATGAGCGGTGCCTGGTTTCCTCCAGACATGAGTTCAATCTTTGTTTCATCAGACCAGAGAATTTTGTTTCTCATGGTCCGAGGTGCCCTTTGGCAAACTCCAGGCGGTCTGTCATGTGCCTTTTACTGAGGAGTGGCTTCCATCTGGCCACTCTACCATACAGGCCTGATTGGTGCAGAGATGGTTGTTCTTCTGGAAGGTTCTCCTCTCTCCACAGAGACACGCTGGAGCTCTGTCAGAGTGACCATTTGGTTCTTGGTCACCTCCCTGACTCTAGGAAGGGTCCTGGTGGTTCCAAACTTCTTCCATTTACAGATGATGGAGGCCACTGTGCTCATTGGGACCATCAATGCTGCAGAAATGTTTCTGTACCTTTCCCCAGATCTGTGCCTCGATACAATCCTGTCTCAGAGGTCTACAGACAATTCTTTGGACTTCATGGCTTGGTTTGTGCTCTGACGTGCACTGTTAACTGTGGGACCTAATATAGACAGGTGTGTGCCTTTCCAAATCATGTCCAATCAACTGAATTTACCAAAGGTGGACTCCAATCAAGTTGTAGAAACATCTCAAGGATGATCAGTGGAAACAGGATGCACCTGAGCTCAATCTTGAGTGTCATGGCAAAGGCTGTGAATACTTACAGTGGGGGAAACAAGTATTTGATCCCCTGCTGATTTTGTATGTTTGCCCACTGACAAAGAAATGATCAGTCTATCATTTTAATGGTAGGTGTATTTTAACAGTGAGAGACAGAATAACAACAAAAAAATCCAGAAAAACGCATTTCAAAAAAGTTATAAATTGATTTGCATGTTAATGAGTGAAATAAGTATTTGACCCCTTCGACTTAGTACTTGGTGGCAAAACCCTTGTTGGCAATCACAGAGGTCATACGTTTCTCGTAGTTGGCCACCAGGTTTGCACACATCTCAGGAGGGATTTTGTCCCACTCCTCTTTGCAGATCCTATCCAAGTCATTAAGGTTTCGAGGCTGACGTTTGGCAACTCGAACCTTCAGCTCCCTCCACAGATTTTCTATGGGATTTATGTCTGGAGACTGGCTAGGCCACTCCAGGACCTTAATGTGCTTCTTCTTGAGCCACTCCTTTGTTGCCTTGGCTGTGTGTTTTGGGTCATTGTCATGCTGGATTACCCATCCACGACCCATTTTCAATGCCCTGGCTGAGGGAAGGAGGTTCTCACCCAAGATTTGACGGTACATGGCCCCGTCCATCGTCCCTTTGATGCGGTGCAGTTGTCCTGTCCCCTTAGCAGAAAAACACCCCCAAAGCATAATGTTTCCACCTCCATGTTTGACGGTGGGGATGGTGTTCTTGGGGTCATTCCTCCTCCTCCAAACACGGCGAGTTGAGTTGATGCGAAAGAGCTTGATTTTGGTCTCATCTGAGACCACTTTCACCCAGTTCTCCTCTGAATCATTCAGATGTTCATTGGCAACTTCAGACGGGCCTGTACATGTGCTTTCTTGAGCAGGGGGACCTTGCGGGCGCTGCAGGATTTCAGTCCTTCACGGCGTAGTGTGTTACCAATTGTTTTCTTGGTGACTATGGTCCCATCTGCTTTGAGATCATTAACAAGATCCTCCCGTGTAGTTCTGGGCTGATTCCTCACCGTTCTCATGATCATTGAAACTCCACGAGGTGAGATCTTGCATGGAGCCCCAGACCGAGGGAGACTGACAATTATTTTGTGTTTCTTCCATTTGCGAATAATCGCACCAACTGTTGTCACCTTCTCACCAAGCTGCTTGGCGATGGTCTTGTAGCCCATTCCAGTCTTGTGTAGGTCTACAATCTTGTCCCTGACATCCTTGGACAGCTCTTTGGTCTTGGCCATGGTGGAGAGTTTGGAATCTGATTGATTGATTGCTTCTGTGGACAGGTGTCTTTTATACAGGTAACGAGCTGAGATTAGGAGCACTCCCTTTAAGAGAGTGCTCCTAATCTCAGCTCGTTACCTGTATAAAAGACACCTGGGAGCCAGAAATCTTGCTGATTGATAGGGGATCAAATACTTATTTCCCTCATTAACATGCAAATCAATTTATAACTTTTTTGAAATGCGTTTTTCTGGATTTTTTTGCTGTTATTCTGTCTCTCACTGTTAAAATACACCTACCATTAAAATTATAGACTGATCATTTCTTTGTCAGTGGGCAAACGTACAAAATCAGCAGGGGATCAAATACTTTTTTCCCTCACTGTATGTACATTTGCTTTTTTTGTTTTTTATTTTTAATAAATTTGCAAAGATTTCAAACAAACTTCTTTTACGTTCTCATTATGGGGTGTTGTTTATAGAATTTTGAGGAAAATAATTAATTTAATCCATTTTGGAATAAGGCTGTAACATAACAAAATGTGGAAAAAGTGAAGTGCTGTGAATACTTTCCGGATGCATTGTAAAGACACAACAACAACAAGAATGAGCTAAATGTTTCTGGTTGTGTTCATACCAGTTGTCATACTTCCAAGGCCTGGTCCTCATTTCCAAAAAGTATATACCCACTGTCCAGACATTCCTTATGTCCTCAGGGACAAAAAGCTTTTCAGTCCCCTAAAACTTATTCAAATTATTGATTGCAGGGCTTAGTGGCATTTAATCATCTAGAGGTCCCATTTTTATCTGTTGGCACTTGATTTATTGCCTTCCTATGGCCACATATTAAAAGTAATTATGGTGTTTTGACAAATAAAATAAAACATCTTCCTAAAAACATACCAGAGGGGCAAAGAGGCAGTAGAATAATACAAAGTCTTATCAACAAAGCAAAATATGAAAATCAAATCAAAAGAAAAAAATAATAATTGAGGAACGTACTGTTTTTAGCATGTCAGATCATTGACATTTCATATGTGGATTTAGGATGCAGCAGGTCTGCATTGTAAGATTATAATATACATCTTAAGAGAAGGTAACACAAGGACTAGGAAATTGGGAAGCAGCATACAAAATACTTCCAAACAAACAAAAGGAATTCAAAAGGAATGTCTGTGTCTTGTCTCTACAAATAAAGTATCTGGGAAAATAACAATTAAAGTCCTTAATGTACAGCAAATAAATATGCCAATAAAAGCAGCATGATTTGCTTACACTATTCCATAAACTTGTAACCTCTCTTTAACCATTTAAATTTCAATTAATTGGTATAATGTATTTATTTTACAGATGCCTTGGTCTTTGTACCTATCCAAAGCATATCAAATTCACCCACACATAGGCACAGCTCCTTCATATGGGCAGGTGGGGCAGAGTCACTCTAAAAAATGTATCCACCCCAAAACATAGTTCTTCCTCATAATCGCATTATCCACATCTATACATCATATATTACTCTATACATTACATAAATTACCAGTTTCTATATAATTTGTAGTAGGCTTTTTAGACTTTAGTTTATCCTCATGCTTTTTTTGTCGAGGACAATGGGGTTATAGGATTAAGGAAATACATCTTTTAGATGCTACTGCCCACACGATTACACTGCAAAATTGTCCCATGTGCAAAACCTACATTACAAATGTTTTGAGTGTTTAAACAAAAATACGGAACGCTTCATAACGAAGTATGTTGTGAAACAAACACAGTACGAGATACAGTATATGTAATAAATGAGAAGAGGGATTACAGTACAATACACCGGAATAGCAAACACTGTAGGTGGTTTCAGGTAACTCAATGATGTGTCTGTTGCAGAACATCATTTAAAGACTTAATTTATGGGGTCCTCTCTATGCAAATGAAATACAATTGGCATAGAAAAGAGCTGAAGCCAGAAAGTACATGCCACCATGCCAAAATGCATTCCCCAAAAGAGCTGAATTGAATGAAAAGCTGTTATGACCCACGTCATATTTCTTTATGACTGTTATTGTGAATTATTGCTGTGCTGTGTTTTCTTCTCTTTCTTCCTATTCATCTTCCTATTTTCACTGCAGGATTTGTTTTACACTGTTATTGGAGGAGGAGGAAGAGAGGCACCTATTTGAAGGGCTATGGATAGTGCTGAAAGGGGGGGAATGACAAGATACCATTCCTCCAATCCGATCTGCTTCCGGCCTGCCACGTAGTTCGAAAGTGTGTTTATTGTGAATTGATTGTTACTCTATAAGCTGGTAGGAGGAGAGTGCCTATTTTGTTTTTGACACTATTTTGACAGTGTTTTTGTGTTAGTTAGGGAGCCAGGAGTAGAAGTGTGTATTTATTTTTCTCTTCTTATTTTGGATAGTTTAGCCGGCTTTGATCTTTAGTTAGATTTGTTTTGATTATTATCTTGGCATTACTCACACCTGACACTATGCTTATTCTTTGACAATAAAAAGAAAAGGAAACTGAATTGGCTGGTAAGCCTGTGCTTGTGTTGGGGTCGGCTGGAAAAATTTAATTGGGAGGGATTGAAGGGAGGGTCTCTCTTATGTTATGCTGCGGTCTTCCCAAGACACACCGTAACAAAGCCCACCTTGAAACAGAGAAGGAATAGGAGATTAATTCTCATCAGCTAATGTATCCAAGGGGGATTTTGTGTGCTTCCATCAACTCAATAAACAGAAATTATTTACAAAGGTTGGGATTAGGCTGAGGGTCATTATCATTTTGTATAAAAGCCATAAGACCTGAATTCTACATTCAAAAACCTATTCAAACCTATTCACCTTCTTAAGGCAGCTTCAAATGGAATTTAACAGACTTGTAGCAGACTTGGATTAAAATTGCAAACACTTCTGAAATTGTATTGACCCCTGTTCAGCAACAAGAGGCCTTCTTATCACAAATCAACCAAATTCTTCTGAATCAATCTCACCTGTTCATGTGTCTTCTACACCTTTGAAGGTGACAGTTCTAAATGTTTAGAAAGAACGAAAAGATGAATTTGACTGACTTGAATGAATGGTAAATGGTAGAGTTGTGATTAGAATCTTTCACCTTGATCAATAGAGTGTGAATTCCATCTTAAAGGTACTTGAAAACAAATGTATTTGAAACCAAGTTAAGCTTTTCATAGGGCCAATACTGGTGTGTTAAGACCAACATGCTAAAATAAAAAGATAAAATATCTGTGATTAGAAGTCAAGGTTTGATGGCACGGCAAGATTGGGGGGCAGGTGGACAAGACCATGACTCCCAACACCAAGGGCGCACTCACACACACAGACAGAAATGTGCTTCCTTTAACCCTTGCAAAATCAATATCAAGATGGATCTGGGTGTGCAAAATGTCAAATCGAAAGAAAAATGAATCAGTATGTTTGCCCTGTCCACTTCTCGGCTCCAAGAGCATATTAAAAATGGAAATAGCTCACATCTGGGCTGGTCCAGATTGAAACAGGGTAAAGGGAGAATAAACACAATGTAAATATTCATATTCGCCATCTGTACAGACCCTTGGCCAGCACTGCCAACAGCATTCCAACTCCCCCTGGAACATGTCAGCTGTTCTGCGGTTTTCTCTTTCTGGTGGGTGGGGTGGGGAGTTTCAAGGCAACACAACCATTGACTATTGGTTATCTCACACTTCACAAAAGCCAGACATCCCCTTGTGTGTTCCCTTGACTAGATTACTGCTACCCTTTGCCTGATACACAGACTTTATTTTTAACATCGGAAACAGATACCCAAAGTGGAAATGCCATTCAAATAAGGATAATGATACATTTCTGCTGTTATTATTTTGATTCCGCTCTACACTTCCCTTGCTTGCTATCATAAAGACACAGAAACACACACTAATTAGGCTTGGTGCAAACACAAAATCCTTTAGGAGGTGTAAACGTATATACACTCTCCACCTGGTAACTACCAAAAGGGAGGACGAATAAATAAAGGACATTTATTATGTTAAATCATTATACTCCTTTCAGAGGGCATATTCACAGAACTACAGCTACATGTGCACTCAGGGGAACAAATACAGTTGCCAAGGTGAAAAAAATACATATAAAATCTTTTCTGCAGCTCCATCTTATTTGACAAGCATCCCTAATCATAAGTTATAGTGTACCTTTGCAAAACGAACAGTTAAAATATATCTCTGGTACCCAGTGTTGTAACAGAATTGCTTTCCTTTTCTGACTGGTGGCCATTTAGTTTATTACACTCTAGTTGTGTTTTTTTTTTTATGTCTTTACGTGTTGTTAATGAACAAGTGAGGTGTATAGGATTTTTCCAGTTCATATAAGCAACTTTTAACACTTAAAAATTGAAAACTCACCAAATAATGGCGGACATCAAAAGTCAGCATGCTTGTTGTTTCAGGGTTTCATGTGTCATGTCATAACTTCTTGGATTGCCCAAACCCAGACCAAAAACTGGAAGCACCAGATTTGTCCAATTCCAACAAATAACAAATAATAATAGCACCCCTTGAATTCCATAACCTTTAGAATGCTCACCAGGAACTAAACACACTCACACACTTGGTCATATTAACAATAAAGAAAGATTAATTCACTTTAACTATGTGTGCTGAACACTAGAGAGCAGGATTGAAATTAAACAATTTCAATAGATGAATGTGTTTATACACTCACCTAAAGGATTATTAGGAACACCTGTTCAATTTCTCATTAATGCAATTATCTAACCAACCAATCACATGGCAGTTGCTTCAATGCATTTAGGGGTGTGGTCCTGGTCAAGACAATCTCCTGAACTCCAAACTGAATGTCTGAATGGGAAGAAAGGTAACTGCTCAGTTACTGGGATTTTCACGCACAACCATTTCTAGGGTTTACAAAGAATGGTGTGAAAAGGGAAAAACATCCAGTATGCGGCAGTCCTGTGGGCGAAAATGCCTTGTTGATGCTAGAGGTCAGAGGACAATGGGCCGACTGATTCAAGCTGATAGAAGAGCAACTTTGACTGAAATAACCACTCGTTACAACCGAGGAAAGCAGCAAAGCAGTTGTGAAGCCACAACATGTACAACCTTGAGGCGGATGGGCTACAACAGCAGAAGACCCCACCGGGTACCACTCATCTCCACTACAAATAGGAAAAAGAGGCTACAATTTGCACAAGCTCACCAAAATTGGACAGTTGAAGACTGGAAAAATGTTGCCTGGTCTGATGAGTCTCGATTTCTGTTGAGACATTCAGATGGTAGAGTCAGAATTTGGCGTAAACAGAATGAGAACATGGATCCATCATGCCTTGTTACCACTGTGCAGGCTGGTGGTGGTGGTGTAATGGTGTGGGGGATGTTTTCTTGGCACACTTTAGGCCCCTTAGTGCCAATTGGGCATCGTTTAAATGTCACGGCCTACCTGAGCATTGTTTCTGACCATGTCCATCCCTTTATGACCACCATGTACCCATCCTCTGATGGCTACTTCCAGCAGGATAATGCACCATGTCACAAAGGTCAAATCATTTCAAATTGGTTTCTTGAACATGACAATGAGTTCACTGTACTAAACTGGCCCCCACAGTCACCAGATCTCAACCCAATAGAGCATCTTTGGGATGTGGTGGAACGGGAGCTTCGTGCCCTGGACGTGCATCCCACAAATCTCCATTAACTGCAAGATGCTATCCTATCAATATGGGCCAACATTTCTAAAGAATGCTTTCAGCACCTTGTTGAATCAATGCCACGTAGAATTAAGGCAGGTCTGAAGGCGAAAGGGGGTCAAACACAGTATTAGTATGGTGTTCCTAATAATCCTTTAGGTGAGTGTATAAGAAGCATTATTCAAATCCAGTCCCAGAGGGCTACAATCCAACATATTTATCAGATCTTTCTAGATCACTAGCTTTGGACCTGTGAAAAAATTGTCAATTAGTTGTGTTAAATAAGTATGTACAGTAATCCCCCGAAGTTATGTCGTAATTGTTTCCGAGACCAGTATCATACATCGAGACAGATGTTGAAGCAGATGTGTCCCTATTCAAAGCCATTGTAAAAAAATCAGGAGTAAACAGTAAACAGTTAAATTAAATGTAAAAAAACAGTTTTTAGAGAGCAGATGACTTTGAAACAATTGCTGACTGCTGAATGAAGCTCTGGGGCCCCTCCCCTGGCTCCCGAGGAGAGAAAACTAGACTGCTCAACATATGTATTCATGTAAAATATATATTATACAGTACAGTAACACACGGGTGCTAATTGTGTAGCTTAAACAAAATGAAGTCTCAAAGAACACACATTTGTTTAGCATATCCTCAAACAGCTCTTTCATTAATTTAATAGGCTATCTATTCATAACAAACACCGGTAAATATTTCATCAGTACAAGCCATGAAACCCAGTTAATTAATTTGCCCAGAGGAATGGCAATTACAAAGGAATGTTAAAAAAATTACTCTGTGACAATACATGTTTAATAAATTAAGAATGGTGGAAGATGCATTGTCATCAGAGGTGACTTTGCATTACAAGGTCTAGCTTTGAATGCAAAGCATCCGTGTGAAATGAGTGAAATGGAAATATTTAGGAATACACAATTTTTGTTTGTGCTTTGTGATTAAACCTAACCATCCAAATAGGACTGGCTTAAATATTTAGGTTTGCATCTTACACACAAGGCACACAAACAATATTTTGAATTTATTTTTATGTACATCGTGCCTTGGTGTGCAAAATATTAAATGCAAGTGATTCAAAATATTAAAAAGTGTATTAGTTTGACTGATTGTAAAAGCCAAGAGATGGTGGCTGACATTACAATGTACCAGAGTCTGAAATGTCTCTCGCTGGGCCCTGCTCATATGCACATCTGAAGATGCCTTGAAAGAAAAATCAGGCAAAGTGATTTAATTAATTAAACTGATCATTTCAAGCAACAGATCTGCATCTGTGTGAGCCGTGTAGCCTCGCTGACTCACTGTGCACCTGCTCAGTGTCACTGGGAATCAGACTTGAGCCCTCCTGATACAATCTGAAAAGGGAGGAATGTATCATCTCAGTTTAAGATTGTGAGGTTGCTTTTCCAGGTTTTCCATACAATGGGGGCCCAGCAAGATGCAGGGATAACGCAAAGCATCAGTTGCAAAATGAGGCTTCCCATTTTCTTTCTCCCACATGAAAATGTCTCTCTCTCTCTCTCTCTCAGCGGCAAATACTTGTTCAGTGACAGCTTTATTAGAAAACGCTGGAGAGAGCTGAACATGCTCACTCTCTTTCTTGCTCTCTCTCCCACACACTGCCTTTAAATATCTGACTCTCTGAAACCTTGTTGAAAAGGACAGCATTAATAATCACAAGATCCCAGAACCATTGACACCCTAATATAACTTCAATTACACTGCACTGTCATATGAAGCACTGGGGTACCATATTTGACCGCAAAATGAATTATTTGCAGAGTAGTATATTAATTGTATCCCATCTTCCTTTGTAAGTCCATTAAAAAAGGCTTAAGAGAGCAGAGGAGCTGGGGAAGCTTGATATAAGATAAACTGAGATCTCCAAAATATGACATGAGATTCTTATTGTAAAGGATACATAACAGATAAGTTAACACAAACAAGCATACGACTAAAGCATATAAGCCCAAGATGTAATGCAATTTGATGGGGTTGGATTGTGTTTCTCACATGTATGTCATCATTGTAATTCAATCAGGGCAGTTCTGCCAAGGACTGGCTGCCAATCTTGACATGCATGGTTGTGTTCAAGTCACAGAATTTGTCATCAACAGAGAATAACACAGCTGTTAATAAACTCAGACTTTCTGAATAATCCTGATATTCTTAGCAAAGGAGAGACAATACTTTGGACACAATTGTCTTTACAATTGCAATAAACTTAAGATTTTCATTCACCAAAAGGATAGCTCCAAACCTTTCTGCCAACTTCCTGAGGTAAGTGTTGGCATTAATACCACACATATTAGAATTCAAAGCATTTCACTACAAACACCTTAAGAGTAATTATTGTGGCACAGAAATCCATACTTTTACACCATGTCTTTCTATAACCTTTCAAGTAACATGCCTGTAATTGTTCCCATCCCTTCATTCATCACACCTCAGTACAAACCTTATATGCAAAAGATCCATCAAAAATGACAGGCCAGTCAAACAGTTGTATCAGCACATGGTAGTACTTCGTTCTTTATCTACCACACTGACCAACAAATGCATGGTACCCTAATATAGGCCTGTGACCTTGAGTCTCAGATAAGTGCGTGAGAAATGGACTCCACTGGCATCGCATTTTAAGGCACAGATGAGACTAATGATTGTCTGTCATTCAATATGTTAAAGTATGTAGTTGCAAATATCACACAAATCTGTCTTTGTCAGCGTTATATGACAAATGCAGATGGACGTTAAAACATTCACAATGCAGTGATTTTGTTTCTGTTTGTTTTGTTGCTGGTGATAAATACTCTGCTCAGGAGGTGAGATTATGAATCAGAAATGCTTTGATGTTTTTATTATTTACTTTAACCCTTTCTTTCTTATCAATTTCATATGCTTAAGGATGCAATAAATACATTACAATTACCTTGAACTACCTTTAAACCACAGTATACACTTGACCTTGTCTAGATGTACACTATGTGTAAGGTGTGCAGTATGTCCTACATTACTGTAATACCGTGACTCATCTCTCCTTACACTCCCTCCAGACCACAGTGGTCCTCTTGCACCAGAAGACTTGCTGTATCTCCTGTCTGCTCCCCTTCCCTCCACAGCTTGCTCCTTTTCCACCCTCGACCATAAGTGGTGGAACGACCTTCCCATCAAGATCAGGACCACACAGTCCCTGACCAGCTTTCGATGATTACTCAAGACACATCTGCTCAATCTGTTCCATAATACAGCAGCCTGTTCTCCTGGGCTGCTCAGCACTCTTGCTATTATGTACTTTATTAAACTAGGCTTCCTTATGCCCCTGCTTACTTATGTGTTCTTAGTTTTTGTTTCATTCACTGCATCTTCTCCAATGCCTACTCCTCCCTTTGGCACATATCAATGACTGTATTATGTCTGCACTTGTTATCTCATTGTACTAGGATGTATGCTTGTTAATGTATTTTGTACTTACTGCAGTACTGCACGTTTGTTGTGCTTTAAAATGTTTCTTGTGTAAACAGTAAAATGTCCGAAACAATATATATTACTTACAATAATAATAATAATAATAATAATAATAATAATAATAATAATTAATACAAATATACATAGAGTAACCTTGCTTGTTTCCGAAGACATAAACTTTATAACCCACACATTGCCTTTTTTTCTTTTAACAGAGGATTCCCTTTAATTTGCTAGAGTGCAGTCACTCAGTGAACAGCCTAATGAGCCAACGGTATGCGCACACATCCTTGTCTGGTGCTGTTCCTTGATTGAGGCCTGGAGGTCTGTAGGCAGATTTGATGACACATTCTCTTCTGCTCTAGAGTATGGACATATAGTCAGAACTAGGGCAGGGGCAGGTGTGTGGCGGCCAATCGAAATTCCTAATTCCAGGCAGTTTTTCTTATCAAAATTAATTTGGTTTCCATGTCACCTTTCACTCACCCCCACCCCCTCCTCCTCCTCACAGTGTGAACCATAATTCCAAGAGTGATGCACTCCATTTTATTCTCATTTGAGTATGATAAATGTGTCAGACAAAGGTTGGCAATTTGACAGACTTGGGGGGAGTCACAGAGATTTACCATATTTATGGATTTGCTTAAAAATGTGTTGTAATATTTATATCTACTTCATCTTATGAACTGTGAAGAAGATTACATAAATCCAAATCAGGTAACCCATGCTCAATCACCAGTCTGTTAACAATAGTACAGTGAAGACCAATCTTGAGTTTCTTTAATACATTAAAAAAATATTTTAACAAATCTGATACGAAAATACAAAATGTTTAAGAATTTTTGAGAGCAGAACATTTCTTTTAAATCAACTTTGTTTCTTAATTAAAATATCTGATGATCAAAATGAATACTGTTTTATGTTAAGGAGGTGGAATGTCACCAAAACCGGCAAAGAAAATATAGAAATGTATATTTAATATAAGTATTCAGCCAAGTCAATACTTGTTGGAAGCAGCTTTGGCAATTACTGCTATAAATCTTTTTTGATAGGTGTTGCTCCAGTTCTGACAAATTAATTGATGGACTGTAATCTTCAAGGCTGTGCATACATTTTGAACTGAATTTAAGTTTGGCCTTTGACTGGGCCACTCAAGGACCTTTATTTATCTGTTAAACCACTGTAGTGTGGCTTTGGCCTTTAACTTCAGGTAATTGTCCTGCTGTTTGTTTGTTTTTTTGACACATTATGAATTATTAAAATATATACACACCGAACAGCCATAACATTATGTCCACCTGCCTAATATTGTGTAGGTCCCCCTTTTGCCACCAAAACAGCCCTGACCTGTCGAGGCTTGGACTCCACTAGACCTCTGACGGTGTGCTGTGGTATCTGGCACAAAGACGTTAGCAGCAGATCCTTTAAGTCCTGTAAGTTGCGAGGTGGGGCCTCCATGGATCGGACTTGTTGTCCACCACATCCCACAGATGCTCGATTGGACTGAGATCTGGGGAATTTGGAGGCCAAGTCAACACCTTGAACTCATGATTCATCAGACCAGGCCACCTTCTTCCATTGCTCCGTTGTCCATTTCTGATGCTCACGTGCCCATTGGAGGCGCTTTTGGCAGTGGACAGAGGTCAGCATGGGCACCCTGATTGGTCTGCAGCTACACAGCCCCTTACGCAACAAACTGCGATGCACTGTGTATTCTGACACCTTTCTATCAGAACCAGCATTCACTTTTTCAGCAATTTGAGATACAGTAGCTCGTCTGTTGGATCGGACCACACGGGCCAGCCTTCGCTCCCCACGTGCATCAATGAGCCTTGGCCGCCCATGACCCTGTCGCCGGTTCACCGCTTTTCCTTCCTTGGACCACTTTTGATAGGTACTGACCACTGCACACCAGGAACACCCCACAAGAGCTGCAGTTTTGGAGATGCTCTGACCCAGTCGTCTAGCCATCACAATTTGGCCCTTGTCAAAGTCGCTCAGATTCTTACGCTTGCCCATTTTTCCTGCTTCTAACACATCATCTTTGAGGACAAAATGTTCACTTGCTGCCTAATATATCCCACCCACTGACAGGTGCCATGATAACGAGATTATCAGTGTTATTCACTTCACCTGTCAGTGGTCATAATGTTATGGCTTATCGGTGTATATATATAGTGTTTCATTTTTAGAAGAGCAGGAGGAAAGGAGGTGAGAAGACCAACAGCCCCAGTCTCGGTGGAGTGTGCATGTGTGTAATGGGTCTCTGAGGCTCCCTCCCAGCAAGAGAAAACTCCTTCCTTTACATTTCACCAGTGTCTCATCACATTTACCTTGATGAATATTATTTTGTATGGGTTCCATTAATTTATCGAAATCTTAGTTTAAATGAAGATAACACTCTGTGGCTCAAAAGCTCTCCACTCCCATCCCTGCGTTCATTACAGGGGTATGGTGGTGAAATGGGGTATATTTGATGCATATAGGCAAGACATGACAGACACTGTGCGATACTTTAACTGACTCCTTGCAAACCGATTCGGTCTCCCTGATGCCTACTTCTCTTTCACAAAAATACTTCTGAAGCTTTCCACTCCTCCCTCATACATCTGGGCACCTAAGCACTAATGTTTTCGTTCATTCCCCAGGAGCGTGCTTAAGGAAATGGCTAGAAGAACACTCTGACACCTCGCAAACACCCAAGAATAATCACACAAATCAGCATGACAGCACCAAGTTAGTGCAACAAACACACACAGCCCCAGTAAAATTAATAACCACCGGGATCCCAACGGACTTCATGTCTTGTTCAATTACTTGGAATTTTAACTCTTTATAAAATTGTTTAAAGCAGTATATTTCAGCGGACTTCGTTATTAATCACCCCGGCCCAAGACTGACCTGCTTACATGCCCCAGTGTAGTTGCGACAGCCACTCAAGACACCTTCCTGTGGAAAAAAAACATTTAGAAAAAGAGAATGATTACCACCAATAGAAAGGCAAAGGTAATATGACCTATAAAATGAAAAAAGGCTTTTAAAAATAGCTAGGAATGCAAATGTTTTAGATTTTGCTGATGCCCATTTTTTTATCCCCCTCCCTGCACCACCACATCTGACTACAGCAGCCTAAAAAATTCTGCAAAAATCCTAAATAAACAAGGTGTGGCCCTTGATGTCATGCTGAGTAACCATGCTCCAGTGCAAAGACAACGCCTTATCTTTCATATTTGCATCAAGGGAGAATAAGAGCAGGTTGGGCTATGCAGAAGAGGACCAAAGTGAAGGTCATAATAAATAAAGCATTTATATCTATTAGTAGTAGATAAATTCTACAATGACAAAACGAAAAAAAGCAAGGAGAAAGAAAACTATCAAAATTAATATCCTTCTTGACTACAATACACATAGTAGCTCTCAAAATGATTCACCCCACTTGGACTTTTCCACATTTCATTGTGTTACAATGGATTAAATCAGGAGTTTTTGCCACTGATCAACACAATATCCATAATGTCAAAGTTAAAAATATAATCTGCAAAATAATTACAAATACAAAACAGAAAATAATTGAATGCATAAGTAATCACCCCCTTTGCTATGACACACCTGACCCCACCTGACCTTACCTGACCTGAGGAGCTTTCTCTTTTTAAACCATATATTGGTAATATACACCGATCAGCCATAACATTATGACCACTGACAGGTGAAGTGAATAACACTGATAATCTCGTTATCATGGCACCTGTCAGTGAGTGGGATATATTAGGCAGCAAGTGAACATTTTGTCCTCAAAGTTGATGTGTTACAAGCAGGAAAAATGGGCAAGCATAAGGATCTGAGCGACTTTGACAAGGGCCAAATTGTGATGGCTAGACAACTGGATCAGAGCATCTCCAAAACTGCAGCTCTTGTGTGGTGTTCCCGGTGTGCAGTGGTCAGTACCTATCAAAAGTGATCCAAGGAAGGAAAAGCGGTGAACCGGCGACAGGGTCATGGGCGGCCAAGGCTCATTGATTGGCACGTGTGGTCCGATCCAACAGACGAGCTACTGTAGCTCAAATTGCTGAAAATGTTAATGCTGGTTCTGATAGAAAGGTGTCAGAACACAAAGCGCATCGTAGTTTGTTGCGTATGGGGCTGCGTAGCCGCAGACCAGTCAGGGTGCCCATGCTGACCCCTGTCCACTGCTGAAAGCGCCTCCAATGGGCACGTGAGCATCAGAACTGGACCACGGAGCAATGGAAGAAGGTGGCCTGTTCTGATGAATCACGAGTTCAAGGTGTTGACTTGGCCTCCAAATTCTCCAGATCTCAATCCAATTGAGCATCTGTGGGATGTGCTGGACAAACAAGTCTTATCCATGGAGTCCCCACCTCGCAACTTACAGGACTTAAAGGATCTGCTGCTAACGTCTTGGTGCCAGATACCACAGCACACCTTCAGAGGTCTAGTGGAGTCCATGCCTCGACGGGTCAGGGCTGTTTTGGCGGTAAAAGGGGGACCTACACAATATTAGGCAGGTGGTCATAATGTTATGGCTGATCGGTGTATTGGCCCCATATTATTCCTCTCAGTGGTCTTTAATACAGAAACATTCCTAACTTAAAAAAAATATATATATATATATATATATATATATATATATATATATATATATATATATATATGATGTGAATGAACTGAGCAGTTCCCTCCAATATGATCCCAACATCATCCAAACGAACCACACAATCCTACAGGCAAACTCTTTTCCCAGGTGAGAAGCCGACCTTTTCTTTTCATTTACAAAGCGGCATAAAATTGAACGTTTTAACAGCGTGTGGATAGTCAGATGCTATTAACTCCAAATTATAGACACAGTCACAACAATAATGCTTAACACTGTAATTTAGACTTGCCACAGTGGTTAAAAGCTGTGGATTGTAATCTATCTTATAAAATATTATTTAAGACCTACAGAAATAGAAAAAAAAAAGAATATCTGAATATAATGAATATCATTTATACAAAATTTCATCCAATTTCAGAGGCCAAGTGGGTTCCTAATTGACCCAGCAGAATGTAAAGTACAGCAGGGCGTAATGAAGTGGATTAAATAAGGACCTCTGTAGTAAAACTTTATAGTTATGAACATATACAATTAAATTATGCTCTTGGTAAGTGTCTTGGTGGGTATAATTTTATATATATATATATATATATATATATATATATATATGTATATATACACACACAGTACTGTGCAAAAGTTTTAGGCAGGTGTGGAAAAAATGCTGTAAAGTAAGAATGCTTTCAAAAATAGACATTTATTAATTAACTAAATGCAAAGTGAGTGAACAGAAAACAAATCTAAATCAAATCCATATTTGGTGTGACCACCCTTTGCTTTCAAAACAGCATAAGGTACACTTACACAAAGTCAGGGATTTTGTTGGCATATAGTCAGGTGTATGATTAAACAATTATACCAAACAGGTGCTAATGATCATCAATTCAATATGTAGGTTGAAACACAATCATTAACTGAAACAGAAACAGCTGTGTAGGAGGAATAAAACTGGGTGAGAAACAGCCAAACTCAGCTAACAAGGTGAGGTTGCTTGAAGACAGTTTACTGTCAAAAGTCATACACCATGGCAAGACTGAGCACAGCAACAAGACACAAGGTAGTTATACTGCATCAGCAAGGTCTCTCCCAGGCAGACATTCAAGGCAGACAGGGGTTTCCAGATGTGCTGTCCAAGTTCTCTTGAAGAAGCACAAAGAAACGGGCAACGTTGAGGACCGTAGACACAGTGGTCGGCCAAGGAAACTTACTGCAGCAGATGAGACACGCAATGCTTACTTCCCTTCGCAATCGGAAGATGTCCAGCAGTGCCATCAGCTCAGAATTGGCAGAAAACAGTGGGACCCTGGTACACCCATCTACTGTCTGGAGAAGTCTGGTCGGAAGTGGCCTTCATGGAAGACTTGCTCCCAAAAAGCCATACCTCTGATGTGGCAACAAGGCCAAGTGACTCAACTATGCATGAAAACACAGGAACTGGGGTGCAGAAAAATGGCATCAGGTGCTCTGGACTGATGAGTCCAAATATATATATATTAGAGGTCTTCACGGTTCCAAAAATATGTGCCCGAACCCGAAGAGACCCGGAAATGTACTACCCGGAACCGACCCAGACCTGTCTATTATAAGTTTGGACCCGGACCCGTGCAGAACTGAGAAATGCCGTAAATGTACCCGGAACCGACTCGGACCCGACTATTATTTGAAATCTGGACCCGGACCCGGCCGGGACACACAGACAGACCCGACTGAACCAGATAGGCACGGATCATACAGCTAATCGCTATTAACAAGTTCATTTACAAGTTGTGAAATTAAAACTTTGTCTTGCCTAATGTCAGTAGTTTCTCTCCGGCACCGGACCGGGACACACACAGTCCCTCCTCCTCGACAGGAAAGCTGGTAAAATGGCATCCATGTTGCTCGTCTTTCTGATTGAAAGCGCCTGTATAATCCGCTCATTATTTCAGTTCATAAGCCCACTTGCTGTCACGGTGGCGGAGGACAAACGCGACTTTGCAGTTTTTTTGTATCTCGCATTAATACGATCACTTCCAGTTTGCTCTTTGAACTATAATAACGATGCTGGTTCAGTGCCAGGGCTGGTGTTAGCATGACTCATGTGCGGTCATTGTACTCTGACACGCGTCTGCCACAGACTGGACACGACATCTCAAAAAGCGCGCCGACGCCAATAATGCGCTTCGGTTTACGTCATCTGTCAATCACCGATATGGTGGAATAAATCCCGCCTTCTAAATAAAAGTAAAGTCACTGCGTCACTCGGGTATTACACACAATGTTATACAGACCCGGACCCGGCTGACCGTTTAAAATATGGACCCGAACCCGTACGTGTCCCAGGTCGGGTCCCGGGTCCTGGGGTATGGGTGGAGCCGTGAAGACCTCGGATATATATATGAAATTATACACACACACACACAGTTATATAGACTGGTAAGCTATCCTTGAGAAGCAAAGACTGTGATTATGGTAGTTATACATCCACCCCAATTTAGAGGTCACATTGATTCAAAACAAATGAATAACATTGGAAATCTAGTCTTTCAATCACAAGCTGTTGACATAGTCTTGACAGACATGCATGTATGGGTCGTGGGCACCTACTGGCCCATTTAAATGAAATGGTTTTCCTTAATAATTTCTCAATCAGCAGATGATAATGGTGAATGATGAACACTGGTAAATGGGAAAGGACACAGGGAGCAATGCAAACATCATTAATCATGATGAAGCATGAGCAGAAAAAAAAAATCACTGCAATACTCTATCAGGATACTTACAAAGTATCAATAACAAGATCAAACATGTTTCAATTTTAAAAGATATTGAAAAAAGATTTCAATTTTACAATTTTACAAAATATTGTTAAGACAAAAAGTTTGAATGTCAAAAATAATTTAGAAGGAACACAATAAGCCTTTGGAAACAATTTCAAATAATCTGTTTGGCAGCCAAAAGTAAGAGCTGAAAAGGAATTATGAGATGTGACAACTCTTGAAGACAAAATTCACTTTAATTTCCCAGAATTCAGAGGTCTTCATATGAGAACAGTAACTATGCTTACCTTATTCCCTACACAATAAATACAGATTTCCAGTAGTTCTTTGGTATCATCTGATATTTAGAGGAGCCAAGTGCTGAATTTGTCAAAGCAAAAGAATATGTGCAAGAACATACAAATTTAATGTAGGAATATAAGACAGAAGTGCTGAGTCAGCTGGGTTACAGTTATATATAAAGGCTTTTGACATTGTATCTAACTTCAGACCTTGATAGTTGCCAAAGGGTTAGCTTAATTAACTGCCATGAAATGTCATGGGCTCTTTGTATCCACTGCTGACATTATTCCTCTCTGTAATTGTCTTGGGAATCAAAAAGAGCACTAATAATCCAAATGCAATGTAATACAATCTTCAAAAAATACAATCTTAAATAAGAACTTTCATTTCAAAAAGTAAAAAAAAATACTAAATTAAGCTATGTATTACATTCCCTCCCCAGTATAATAGAGTGTTAATGTCTTTTTATTGTAGACATTATTGATGATAACAGGAAATATGGTCAAACCCTCCTCCAGATCAAACATAATCAAACAAGCTATGTTGCTTGAATATTTTCATTTGCTCTTCCCTGTGGATCAAAGCCTTACATCAAGGCTGAAGGGTTGGCTATTGTAAATCAGTCTTTGGATGAAACTTTGGCCTCAAGTGTCAAGTCAGCAACTGCAAATCCTTAATCAGTTGGCTAACTTAACCACCTTTGTCTTACCCACAGATAGTGATCAACTTGGCTGCCAGAATAATAAAATATACACTGGTGACTTCACTAACATCTACAAAAATCAGCACGGGTCAGGGCAATCTAATTTATCTGAACTAATTTCTGAATTTTAAAGTTATTTATTTCATTTATTTTTATTTTTATTAATTTAATTTAAATTTGCCTAACATAAGTCTGAAGACAAGGGGTTGCACAATTATCTGCATGTATAGGGAACCTTTTGTGGAACTTCTTGTCAAAATCTTTGAGAACTGAGCATTGCTTATGTAACGGAGGTCGCTGTGTAGTGAGCTCGTTGCGATGATGTCATCCCTCTCCGAATTTAGTAGCGTATATAAACCTCTGGCATCAGTGTGCGATGTGCTTGGAGGTGTGCCTATGAAGATGCAGCTTAAATCCGAGCGGGGGCTCTGACCTGCACATGCTACACTTAGCTCTTTTAAATTCACTTAAACATGGGTCTGTTTTCAATCTCCTTGGATCAGAAGGAATAGGATGAAAAAAAATCTGAATCAGAAATATTACAGAAATATGATTGTACGGTGCTTTGAAGTGAGTTCAACTTGAAGTCCAATAGAATCTATTTTGTATTGAAGCAAAACCTATGCTGAACTTTGTCAGCCCATGTATATTTCTTAATCAACTTAGATACCATATCACAGTCCCCAGCTTTCTCTATGTCATTGTTTCCCCCTAACATGACACCAGTTTAATTCAAGCTGACAGCTGGATTGCAATATAAAAACTTCCAGAGTAATTTCCTTAGGCACTTAAAGTTTGTTTCCAAAGCTGATTAGAAGTGTGAAATTGACTTCATCATTTTACCATGGACTACCACTATATTAGTTACGAAGATCTGCAAAGATGAATGAGTGCTCAATAAAAGTATATATATATATATATATATATATATATATACACACACACACGTTGTTTTATACTTTGCCTAGGACTGCAGACAAGCAGACAGGTATACGGGTAGGCAGGTAGGCAGGTAGACAGACAGGCAGATTTTATCCTTTTTGATATATTAAAATAAAATGTAATGCAGGAAAATAAAAGGTTGAAATTATTCCCAAGGTAATATACACCAGCTCATTATTCTTAAAGAAGATCTATGTATTGGGCTACACTTTCCTATATTGTTATGGACAAAAAAATAAGCTCTCTTCCAAGACAAAAACACACACCCCTTTAGGTGAATACGATAGCAGACAAACTGACTAACACATTTCTAAATAAGGACATCATTCATCTCTAATCTCATGACATTGACTCTCACAATTACCAAAATGCAATTATTAAGCAATGAAAAATGCTGGAGGGAGTGCTAAATCAAACAAATTGTCTATATTAAACAACAACATCAAAAATCTGTCAATCAATTGAATACTAAACACAAATGAAGAGCATTAAACCAACACAACTCTCCTTCTATTGCATATGCCAGAGATGTTAGGGTAAAAAAGGAAAGAACAAAAAAGATAGATGGCCAAGATCTGAGAGCACTACACCACAACCCTGTTAATACCCTTCAACAAAGCATGGCTGGCACAGAGGTTGCACCAGGGCACGTTCTGGTTGTGCTCTCAGGCCTGCTCAGCACATCAAAAGCACGGTTTGAGACCCACATTTACCAGTTTAAAGTCTTGCGCTCGCATAGCCAGGGACTCCCCCCTTGCAGAAAACATAGGGCTGCCGGCAAACCTGCGTGATTGCTAAGGAGGAGCTCCTGCAGAGTGCCTGGCAGCCTTCCACGACCTTCCTGCTCTCCAAAACCGCCTTGCTCCTGGCCCTGCAGAGAGTCCCCTGTGGCTCTTTGTTTGATCTGTCAAGTGGCACCCCGGGACAAGAAATACACATCACACCAAATGGGACATGGCTGTTCTTCTACTGTTTTGTGTGTTTTCCCCCTCTCATTTGATCCCTGAACCCAACTTCTTTGGAAGGCCTCCACTGACCTTCATGACCGCCCAGCACAGGAGACTCCACTTGAGAACAGAGACCTGTGAGCACAGGGTCTCAGAGGAATGAAGACCTGAGAGGCATGTTGCTGGCCCCACATTGTTTAACCCTTTAATGGTCTCCTGTCACCTATGGCTTTATTGAACACTTGCAAGATATAGAAACAGCTCATATATAAATATAACATATAGGCAAAGGTCCACATGTCTACTCTGATGGCATTGCTCAGTGTTAGCAGATGTTTCAACAAAATATTGCTCTCTTTAACTCTTTTGTACACTATTCTATGGAGTTCGGGGGAATAGGAATCAAACCACAGACTCAGACCTCTGACTGCACTGGCCTAACAGAGTGCTAAACTCACTATGGCCAAACACCTGTTCCCTGATGCCAAGAGTTTGAATGGTTTACTAAGTTTTGAGGGCAGATGCTACCATAACAACCTGAACCCCTTTAACCTCCATATATTCTATAACACGATTGCATATGCATTTGTTATTGTCAATACCAATATAACCTTTAAACACTACCCATCCCATACAGTGCACTGCATTCAAGCAGCTGAAAAACTGACAATGACTCATCAAATAGCAAGGAAACTATGTGAACATAACAAGACTAAACCCATCGCACATTATGTAAACAGTAGTCTGTTACAATGAGGTCAATATTCATCCTAACACTATCTACTGTAAAATGACGATAATTGTCTCTGATTATCAGGGGAAGTATTTTAATTAGTTGATGTGCCGATTGCCTTAATTATTCTCCAGATCAATGTCATTACTGTGGTTGGTGATTTTAGCAATAGATTACCAGGTGAGCTGGTTAATTATGAATTTCACATGACCTTTATTATAAGCAGTGGAACACAAGGAATATCTTAATAGAAACGGTATGTGAATAAAAGAGCAAATTTGTGTTATTTATAATAGACATTTTAATAGTCATAGACCTCATTATTACCATAATAGCCAGCATCCCAAACCCAACAACAAAAGATCAGGACACCTCCAATCCCTAACAGTTCAATACAAAGAGTAGAAAGAGAAAATTAAGCTTAAATATTAAACAAAACATAGAAAATAAGAACATGTCACTGCAGAACATTTATTAGTCAATGAAAATGAACTGATATTTTTTTCTTTTCTTTTCCTTTTAAACATGGAAGCTGAACATCAATAGCTGACATATTTTATGTTATTTTGTCCGTCTTTACCCTTTTATCAGAAATAATTGCAGCACAGATACCAAAACACATATAGGGCTGGATTAAATCAAAACTTTGACCCACCGGCTAATAGCAAACTGCAAAGTTGTACATAATAGCGGTTACATTTCTGATTAGAAGAAAGTTTAATCTTACTTAAAATGAAGCCGCAACTGAGTACAGGTCTGTTGTTTTCTATTAGCGGGTGGGTCAAAGTTTTGATTTAATCCCTGCCCTAGTTTATATAGTACATAAGGACGCAAACCTAAAAACTTAGAATTTACAATAGGGAAAACTATATTTGAGGCACTTTTTCAAATATATATGCCGATTTGGGTATAAAGTGATTACGAATTTCTATGTTCAATGGTTCAAAATTATTTTTAAAAAGTGGGGTACACAAAACTACAGACCTGGTTAACCTTTATCTAATAACTTATTTGCAGATTTGAATGTGAATGCCAATTTAAAGTTTTAAAGAAAGAGGGGATAAAACACACACTATCTACCAATCCCTTAAATAATAAAGATCTTTTTTGTCTATCCTCAAACAGATGCACTGAAGGCATGGAGGGACGAATTGGGTAAATCAGTAGTTAACATTATAAGCCGCGTAGTAAATCACACATACTTATCACTGTGGATAACAACAAATGTCAGAAAGAGATAAGACCTGATAAAAGCCCAATTTAGGACAGCACAGATTAGTGGATATAGCTTTTGAAGTTGAACAGCCACTGTAAAAGGACATTTCGTTATGGCTGAACCAACAGCGGCACTCAATCAATTATTGTTATCTGCCTATAGACAATTGCCACGTACCTCTAATGAGACTGAAAGATGGTTTCACATGAATTCAGTGCTGGGCCACAAAGGAAATGCTAGATGAGCAGCATTCAACACAAAGCGAGAAGTTACTTGCGTTAGTAGCTCTAAATCGAATGATGTAATTTGCCAAAAAAAAAAGTGTTGTGCTTAAAAATGAAATAATTTTAACATCCACTCTGTAAGGCTGTGATGAAGAGTTCTCCAGCACTTTATTAGTGCTGAAGTGTGCCACACTAAATGAAAGGCACTTGCGAACCGAAGGCGAGAGAATGTTTCCTCACAGATCTGTACGTGCTTTCGGGCCACTTGTTAGGGACTCAAGGGGGATTTCCTTTTGAGGGGAAAAGACAACTGATTTTAATTACCCTGTATTGTTGAAACGAAAACAGGGCAGGCTTTCTGAGAAGTGACCTGTGAAGCGTAAAGTATGCTTTCAAAACAGATAAAGTAACCTCCCTTAATCTGGGAAGGACTGGAAAGTGTCTCTCCTAATGGGCTGAGCGAGAGGCTGTCACTGTGTGTGGTGTCTCATTCTGACCAGTGCACCATGAAATCGTCCGGGCTGCCATCTGTTTAGCCTGCCGAGCGGCTGAGGTGGTCTCTTGGGGGCGAGGGGGTGAGAACTTAGGTGGTCTGCAGGCTTGAGGAAGGTGAGAGGTTGTTAAATTAAACAGGAGCAACGGCTTTATCTTATGTTTTTATTTTTTGGAAAGAGACAGCTCCTTTACCACCTGCAGGGTGCTTTAAGTGCTGCTCTCACTCCAGGTCATCTGTGTTGGCAACTGTTACTATTGTTACATTTGAGGCTCAAAATGGCCCTCTTTCTTTGACAGGGGTTAGGAGTGTTTAACATGCACTTATTGTTTAAAGGCCCTGCTTTTTCTTACCCACCCACCCTACACACACATACATTTGTTTCTAACCATCATTATACACAATTCAGTTATGTTGCACATAAGTTAACTCAATTTAACATTAAGGAGTGTGTGCATGCTGTAGGTCTGATTCTACAAAAATTGGGAAAACAGTACAGTACAAAAGTTTGCTATAATAATAATAATAATAATAATAATAATAATAATAATTATTATTATTATTATTATTATTATTATTAGTAGTAGTAGTAGTAGTAGTAGTAGTAGTAGTAGTAGTAGTATTATTAGTAGTAGTATTATTATTATACCCCAGCCATAACATACATTGTGGCCTGGTAAACATCATACAACTGATTTTGACTTGCAAAACATTTTGGCTGTAATTGTAGAGGGTATGTAGAATAGGTGGCTATCTCAAAACAATAGGTCTGAAAATGGATTCTCTGGGTTTTCCATGGCTCTAAATTATTTATAAAATATGTTTCCCGTATGTTTTTCCCTTTGGGAAAACCTCATAACTATATTAGGATATGTATTTCTCTGCCTTTTCACTTTGTATTCCTTTATTTTTCTCAGTGTAAGGAAATTGTGATTTATTTATTCTCACCTGGATTGTGTTGAACAGTACAGAATGGAGCAGACCTCTGTCAGAAGATGAGCAATAGCATCACTAAAGATGAAATTAACAATAATAAACCCACCACAGCTGGTGGCTTTCTTTGTGAGGGGAAAAATAAATTAAGAAGATAAGAAGTATGAAGTGAATATTTTAACAAAGGACCAGTTTCTTAAATAAAGAAATCAAACACATTTCTTGGCTAACAGTGAATCAATAAAGGAGGTGTAATTTCAATAAGTTAAAGAACTACCAGGTGAAAAATTTAAGGGTTTCTGACAACCTATCATACAGTTATGTCCATAAATATTTGGACAGTGACACAAGTGCCATCATTTTGGCTCTGTATGCCACCACAGTGGATTTGAAAGGAAACAATCAATATGTGCTTTAAGTGTAGACTTTCATCTTCAATTTGAGGGTAGTTGCATCAAAATTGGGTGAAAGATGTAAGAATTCCACCCATTTTTATATGTGGTCCATCACCAGATGCTGGGTTTCTTCCCTGGTGATGCTCTGCCAGGCCTGCACTGCAGCTGTCTTTAGTTCCTGCTTGTCCTTGGGGCGTTTTGCCTTCAGTTTTGCTTTAGAAATCAAAACAAACCAATCAAAGAGATAGCAAAAACATTAGGTGTGGCCAAATCAACTATTTGGTACATTCTTAAAAAGAAAGAATGCACTAGTGAGTGCAGGAACACCAAAAGGCCTGGAAGAGGGTTTACCACAAGATGTAAACAGGAACCAGGAAGACCAGATTAGACATCTAAAGAACCCTGTACAGTTCTGGAACAACATCCTATGGACAGATGAGACAAAGATCAACTTGTACCAGAATGATGGGAAGAGAAGAGTATGGAGAAGCGAAGGAACTGCTCATGATCTGAAGCATACCACCTCATCTGTGAAGCATGTTATGGCATGGGCATGTATGACTGCCAAGGGAACTGGTTCCCTTGTATTTATTGATGATGTGACTGCTGACAAAAGCATTATTTTGTCAGCAGGATGAATACTGAAGTGTTTAGGGCTATATTATCAGACAAATGCTTCAAAACTAATTGGACAGCGCTTCACAGTGCAGATGGACAATGACCCAAAGCATACTGCGAATGCAATCCAAGACTTTTTTAAGGCAAAGAAGTTGGAATGTTCTGCAATGGAAAAGTCAATCACCTGACCTGAATCCAATTGAGCATGCATTTCACTTGCTTTAATTGGATTGTTTTGATTTCTAAGGCAAAACTGAAGACAAACCACGACAAGAACAAGCAGGAACTAAAGACAGCTGCAGTACAGACCTGGCAGAGCATCACCAGGGAAGAAACCCAGCATCTGGTGATGTCTATGGGTTCCAGACTTCAGGCAGTCATTGACTGCAAAGGATATGCAACCAAGTACTGAAACTCACAATTTAATTCATGATTATGTTAGTTTGTCCAATTAGTTTTGAGCCCCTAAAATTGGGGGGACCACATATAAAAATGGATGTAATTCCTACACCGTTCACCCAATTTGGATGTAACTACCCTCAAATTACACTTAAAGCTCATTTTGATTGTATCCTTTCAAATCCATTGTGGTGGCGTACAGAGACAAAATGATGAAAATTATGTCACTGTCAAAATATGTATGCACTTAACTGTAACTGTAATAAAGATTCCAACTTGAACAGCACACCAAATAATAATTTTGTACTTTTCTTTGCCTATATCTGTCTGCGATCTCCTTTAAGATCAATATTAATTCAAATTAAATGGCCATTCAGTGGCTGAGCATAAAGTTTAAGATGCATTAATATACAAATAAATAAATAATACAAATTAGAAAAATGGGTGCTTGGCAATTTATTTAGT
This sequence comes from Amia ocellicauda, assembly GCF_036373705.1. Taxonomy (NCBI): domain Eukaryota; kingdom Metazoa; phylum Chordata; class Actinopteri; order Amiiformes; family Amiidae; genus Amia; species Amia ocellicauda. The sequence continues at coordinate 14,820,279 of NC_089852.1, forward strand.
AAATCTGGACAGGTTTTCATAGCATTTGCCTACTACAAAGTGGCTTTACTTCGAAGAGTAAAATAAATAAATGTTCAATTTACGTTGTAATCAATTGTATATGCTTGTGTATAGGTATCTGTAATGTGCTAGACACAGAAAAGAAGAAAAGGGGAGATACATTAACAAAAACCTGCAAATGAATAAAAATTCCCCTGTATGTATGCATGAGTTATTTTATGTATAATTCTGTACATCTGACAGTGGATAATAGAAAAAAAGCTAAAATAATACTAGGGGAAGAAACTAAAGACATACATCTTATCTAATGATCTGGAACTCATGTCAAATTTAAAAAGGCTATTTTAACAGAAGTTCGTTTACAAGACAAGTCATATTCTAAGCAAGTCAAAGGCAAAGCAACATCAAAGTGTGAATGATATATACACAACATCTGCAAGACAATGGTAAACAAGTCCAAAGACATTCCTGGATAAACAACAGTGTAAATCAAGTCAGAACAAAACCTGGATTCTTATACTAGCTGTCAAAACTGATCCAAGAGCATAAAGCTTAGAATTGGAGAAGGATATCTTACAAACCACTGTGTAGAAACAAGAACAATGTACAAAAAATCTTAAATCTCTATCTTTGTTTTTGTTCTAGTTCTTGTGATAGGGATGAAAGAAAGATACTGGCCAATATAATCTGCCCCATTTTGAAATCCCATAGGTTTTATGGTTGGCTAGTTATAAAATGGCAGTGACAAGGAAAAAGACCCAAGAGGCTTTGGGTTGCCCTCTTCCTCTGGCTAAATAAATGCACCAGGTCAGAAGAACAAAACGCTGAAGACCACAAAAATTACAACCATAAAATCTCTGCTTAGAACATATAATATTAAAAAGACAAATGCCTAGAAGTTGTGATGTGCTGTGAGAAAACACAATGAATGACGAAAACTGTACAGCATGGGCAATATGAACATATGCGTAATATAATGTAAACGTAAAACCTTTGAAACACTATTTTATATGATAGATTATATTTTGTTAAACCAATAGGAAGCAGCATGTTTTTCCATCCTAAAATGAATAAATAACAATGTAGACATTGCTAATAATTCCAGTAAGGATGAAAAAATATATTCTGTGAACCTGCTGAACAATGCAGTTATTATATCTGACATGCCAGAACTGATGCACATCAATAATACCAATGAAACTGAAAGCAGTTTAAAGAAACAACATCTCATTGTGAGATTCCCTATGACAATGACCTATGTTCACATAGCACCTATTATAGGCACCAAGGATATGTGCCTTACAGTGCGTCAGGTGGAATGGTACAGTCATGAAAGACTTGCAGAGCACACACCAGGTTAACCATTGTGATACCTCAAAAAGCGTATTTGTGTTTTTTGTTATGATTAAGAGGTTTAATACAAATTGGAAAACCAGTGAAGGTATGAGAGCGCATGAAGAGAATTGTGCCAGATCTTCACAAGAATGTTTTTTCTTGAAACTGATGGTGCCTTAAATAGAAAATGATGTGCATCGGAAAAACATCCCAGCTGACACACTTTTTATTAACAGAACATTTAGGTTTGGAATATGCTTTTGGGAAGACTAGGAGGGAGAGATACTGTTGTGATTTATGCACATTACACATGCTTTACATCAAATGCTACAACTATGCTAGATAGAGGAATAAGCCATTAATGATAGATTCTGTCTATGTAAACATGTACTACATATAACACATAAGAGATGCTTGTTGGCACAAAGATTGGTTTCATTCTCACAATGATGCACATATGGCCCTGCTAGTTCTGAAGAATCCATGTGATGCTTTTCTGTGAAGCCTAACCTGTTGATGTTTTCATGCTGCTCATATTAATATAGATTAATATATGATAATATATATCCATATTTTGAAGTGATGTATTGTGCAAATGGAGGATGATTCATCATCTGCTTGCTTGTGTTTTCTTATTTTTTTATACATTAACATGGATGGAATCTGGAAATGTTTTAAGTTATTGGAAAGGTTCGATCATCCCCTGAACAATATGGCACACCATGATTGCTTGTTTATATATAAATAAATACAAGCAAAGATTACCCAGACAGTGTAAACACGGCATAAAGCATTAAGTGGAAGATTAATTAGTTCGCACATCTAGATCCTCCTGTTAGAGAATCGTCTTAGTCCAATATCAAGGCTGATAGGACAGATGGCCCAATGGCGTCACACAAGGAGAGTGCATTTCTTATTAATGGGAATTCTTTTTTATTTACAACCCCCTCCCACATTGATTGATTAGCAGTCAAGGTTAGTATTTTCCCTGACTTCAAAGAGCGCGAGAGAGAGAGAATATGTTGTGGCATATTAGTGACAGTGCGCTCCGTGAAATGCTTTCAAACAGGGTTATCAGAAGATTTAACTGCTTTGAGCAGCACCGCATTCAATGTGCTATAATTGAACTCGCACACACACACACACACACATATATATATATATATGCTTAGGTGACACATAGGTGTATAGGCTGGGACAATCTGGAGTTATTAACTCTTTGTTAGCTGGAAATGTATTCTTGCTAATCTGTATTTACAAAAACACTTGAAGACATGCAGCTTCAGATTAAATAATTCTCAGGGATTCCCACACTTATATTCATCTGCATCGCTATCGCTATTGTTAAAAATCCCCGTCCACAAATCTGAAACGGACCACTGTGTCTATTCAATTTTCGGGATGAAACCCTAACTCTTGGATGCAAGTAAGAAAACAGGGATGGAGTACATTTGGAAGAAAAAGCACGCTGTAGAGCAATTAATACTACCAGTGCTCGTTCTGGTCACTACACAAAAAGCAAAACTTTTACAGAAATTGCAGATGACAAAAAGAAGCATGAAAAGATGTATGCTTGGAATAACAAGAAAAGATAGATAAACACACGAATGGACCTGAGAATAAATTAAAATATGCAACATCATTGAGTGAAAATGTTACAAATATTAAAATAGCAATGAGCCGGACACATTGCAAGAAGAACAGGAATTGAATGGATGGATCCCAAGAGATGAAAAAAGACGACCACATAAAAGAAGGGAAGATGAATTAAACTTGTCAAGATCTTGGAACCTTAATCTGCTCTCAGCTAACTCCTCTTATTTATAACCTTTCTTGTATTCTTATTTTCTGACACTATTTCCTCTCCAAATATGAGATTCTTGTATTCTTTACATAAATTAACAGAAGATTATTATCAGACTTATAGTCATTCATTAAAATATTAAATGTAAAACATTACATCAAAAATAAAATAGAAAAAAACAGAATAGTTGCACAACATTGTTTAATGTATATGAATGTGCTTTAAAATAATTAATATTTGAATATTGCACATTTAACATGGTTGTACTTTGCTTCTAGTTTTACAGTGGTTTCGGATTGGTTCAACATTCACTGTGCTTAATATACCGGACCATGGAAATACTATGGTATACCATGATAAATATGTAATATGCTATGCATACCATGGTAGATGGAAACAAGATATTTTGCCTTGGTTTTTATAAAAGTGATTGCTAATTGCCTGATAAGGTTTACCTAAGCAGATTACTCTAAAGGTTTCACAATACTATTCCATAGCTATTATACATTGATCACATTCAGTTTCCAAGAGGATGTAATTGCCAATTGCCACATATCTATATTGCCCTGGAGGGAACAGACATTCTGCCAAGTATAGTTGGTCTATTCTAGTGTATTTGTGTGTTGTCCAACTGATATGTTTTTATTCAATGACCATGTTTTAGACACACTGGCTGCAGTGGTATGTTCAAGCAAAGGCCAAGATTTAATCAAACAACCTGATAGACAAAACCATGGAAGTACATTGCTAGGTTTAAACAACCCTCTGTGGGGTAGTGCGTTTCAAAGCAAAGACACAACCATGACCACCAAGGAGCTTTCAAAAGAAACCCAGGGCAAAGTTGTTTAAAGGCACAGATCAGATATAATAAAGTAATAATAAAACATCAAAGGCCTCGGATATCCCTTGGAGCATATTAAGATGATCTGATATGATTATTAAGAAGTGGAAGGCGTATGGCACCACCAAGACCCTGCCTAGATTCCATTAAACTGGATGACTGACCAAGTAGGAGACTGATCAAAGAGGCCAATGGCAATGTGCTATAGTCTTTTATGGCCAAGACTGGTCAGAGTGTGCATGTGAGAACATTATTCCAAGCACTCCACAAATCTGGACTGTATGGCATGATACAGGCTGCATGGACTGGTGGCATGGCAGGAAGGAAGCCATAACTCATGAAAGCCCACCTGAAACACTCAGGAGATTGTGTAGCCATATGGCAAAAGGTTATGTGTTGTATCCAGTGTTGGGGTAGTTACTGATAAAACATAATATATTAGTCGTTATTCGTTTCTTGAGAAAAAAGTAATAATATTAGTACTACATATCAATTAATTTAAAATGTAGTGTCCTATATTACTCATTATATATATATCGTTACATTGTTTTCTTTTGTCCTGCAAAACAATGTGACTAATCTTCATAGTCTGGTAATGTTTTTAAATGTGTGCAAAACAAACTGTAAGTTAAAGCTGTGGGTTACCTTAGTTCTTGGGTCAGCAGCGCAGACAACTGTGCATGAATCCGACTGGACGATACTATCTTACTTCCACACAAGTTTTATTAATCGACAACTTCATTACAAAGGCTCAACAATAATATAAAACAAAGGAATCTGACAGTAGTCTGCTCTAAACTGGGTGACAATTAAAACAGTAAATACACATAAGGTGGAAGCACAGTAGAGATGGCTGCGTGACATCTCCTGCACGGAATTCACTGCTAAGGAGGCTGTTAAGGTACAAAATAAATCAACACTGTAAAATCAAACTGAATATTGCAATTTGCTAGCTTCATTATAACCATTCACAAAACTAACAGCACTTAAAAATTGATTTAATTGAGATAACCTTTCAATATATATATCAACACAGAAATTAAAAGTGACATCAATGACTTCTGCAAGTGATTGGCCATGTTAAAAAAATGATTGACAAGAATTTCCTGAAAAGAGAGGCTGCATACAAATGATTGACAGTCACTAGACCAATGCCAGCATTTAGAATCATATGTGGACGTGGCTTGCCTGGAGAAGGCATGGGATACATAATAAGGCCGATAGTTCAGCTCTGTGCGTCTGATAACAGCAGCATGTACACAAGCACAAAGCATGAAGTTATTCTCTCAATACCAGAAGACTATTATTTTAATTACCAAACAGTCCAAATTGTGCCACTTCACAGACATTAGAAAAGCCCTTGAGGAACCTGCTGCCTCCCAGTTTCAAGAAACCTGAAACTGATGTGGAAGTTCAGCTTTCAGCATGACAATGACCCAAAGCACACATCAAAACTTCACTGGAGTGGCTAAGGAACAAAAAGTTAAATGTCCTTGAGTGGCCCAGTCAGAGTCCCGACCTAAATCCAATCAAAAATGTGTGACATGACAAGAAGACTGCTGTCCATCAATGCTCCCCAAGGAACTTGACAGAGGTTGAAATTGTGTAAAGAAGAATGGTCAAAATAGGGGTTTTAACATTGCTAGAGACCTATCCCAACAGACTCACAGCTGTAATTGCTTCCAAAGGTGCTTCCACCAAGTATTAGCTCAGGGGGTGGAGACTTATCCAGGGTTTCCCACAGCACTATTCAGGCCTAACAAATGTATGAATGAAAAAAAAAAAAAATTACATTAAAGAACAAGAGCACATGCACTTTCCACCCTCTCTAGATTGCAATGGCTAACCCCCCCTGCTTGACAATCCAATAGCACACCCCCTACCCCAGCACTCAATAATTCAGTAACAGACCACCATGCCCATGACATTTCTACGAGAAACCGTTATCAATTTATGATATTTCAGTTTTGCATTTTTTATATATTTTTTCCCCAAAACAAAAACTTTCCCCCTTAATAGTGTGGAGTATAAGTGGGAAAAAAACAGATGCACTGGCAACAAAATGTGAAAAGAGTTCAAGGGGGTGCAGACTTTCTATAGGGACTGTGTATCTGCATAGGTGATGGGAGAGATTCTGGGACAACCACATCATGATCACTAAAAATGAAATACATACAAATACAAATGACTGTTGCCACCTAAGAGAGGTTTGCTACAAATGTTCAGAATTTGCATTAACAATTACGGTAACAATTAGGTATACTTGATGCACTGTATGCGACCACTTCTGTGCTCTGTTGGGACACCTGTAAACACTGGCTTTTAGGACTGGAGGAGAAAGAGCAACAGTCATTACAATGAGTAGCCAGAGGGACCTGCAAACAAATCTCCTGTTTCTCAGCTGCTTCCTCAATACCAGACAGCGAGAGGCGTCTGCCACCTGTGGCAGACAATCATATGTGCATCTTGTTTATTAACATAATCAGCCAATCTCAACTCGGAGGCATTTGCAAAGGAATGTGCCAGTTGCAGTTGGCGCGTAATCCCCTCACTGCTGGGAATTATCATTAAATAATCGCAGGTCTTTTCATTATTTATAAACCAAGAAATATTTTTTTGTCAGAGCGCCCAGATGGTGGAGTCTAAACAAGAGAAAACATTGTGTGAAACCTCCAGACATTGCTCTCTTCGGGATCTGCTTACATGCGGTACATTCCAAACCACAAATGCTCTGTTTTCATTCCTGCAAAGCCCTTTCTTTTCTCTCTTTATTTTTTAACCATCCTCTGCAACAACAAATCACTCCAATCTTGCACATCATCATAAATAGCACAATCCATGTGGCCCACAACCATCATCTTGGGCAGCCTTGGGAAAATTAGCCTATTTAGTCATCATTTGATATTAATATGTTTGAGAAATCAAGTCAGCATACATTTTCCAGAATACGGTGGGGACTGAACAGCGAGAGCTGGGGACTGTAGGATATGGGACCTCAAGTGCAACAGCAATGGCGGTGACAGAATTCCCATTGTACAGAAACACACACCTACCCAAGCATTATTTCAGGTAGTCTGTGTGAATTAGAGGAGTAAGTCATAGAATCTTCAAATTCCACACACAGCATCTTAATTTCTCAACATAATTCACTGACAATTATAAACTTCTTCCGTGGTTGAGTGTCTGGAGATGATGCTCCTACCTCCCCATCCGAGGTGGGTTTTATCCTAGAGAATCTGGCCCTGCTAAGACTTATGAACAAGAAAGCAAGCACTCAAATCCATACTTTTGACATTTTAGTAACCCCGTGAGAATGGTGAATGGAATAGCCCAGCAGCAGTAAACTACAAATCAAAATATCCATATGGAGCACAACCACGGCTCACAATGAAGAACATATCTTCACTTTGTATTGCACTTATGTTTTGTAAGTTGCCCTGGATAAGGGCGTCTGCCAATAAATAAATAATAATAATAATAATAAATAATAATAATATCTAAACCTATATCCGATATCCGATCTCTTATCCAATGAGTCATCTTCAAGCTCTATTCCAGGTTTTCTTTGAAGTTGCTCTGTAAAGTGTGGCTGCGAGGTAAACCCAAAGCGGAGTATCCATGCGGAGGGTATCTAATAAGCGTTAAACTGTTAAAAATACACACACACACACACACAAAAACTGTACTAGAGCACTGTAGGTGATACACTTTTCTGTGAATCACCATTAGTCCTGAATATAACTGTCAGCACTAACATATTAGAAACTTAGATGTGATGACAAAAAATTTGTATTTCAACAGATTTAGACCTCTAATGAAGGATATATTCTAGTGGGCACATTTATCAGATATAATTGTGTTGTGGGTGTTAGCAGGAGGGTTTTTAGTGATGAATGAGGAATGCTATAGGCAGGGTGTTATGAGAAAGAGAAAAGGCAATCTTAATCGCATTCCCCTACAGAAGCTTTTTTTTTTCTTTTCAAAAAGTAAAAGAAAATTTAGAAGACCAAAATAAATTAAAAAAAACGAGAGAGAGAGGCCAAGTTTAGTTTATCTTCAAACACCATTCACTCTCACATAGTAGTTGTGCCAGGGCCACAGCACTAGCAGAATGGCTATCTGAAGGGATCAAATGTGCATCGTGCAGGGATAAAAAAAGGTCTACTAAAAATGAAAAAAAAAAAAATGTGACCACACTTTCTAGATGGAGCTATTGCACTCCACAAAAACTGATAAGAACATAAGATTACAATGTAGTAAAATACTGACCATATATAGTTACGTGTTTTTTTTTTTTTTTTACATTTTCTTTGTCTACACAAAGTAGCAATAACTTTGGTTATGGTTCATGACACTGAGAAAGTCAGCAACATACATGTGACACTGGAATTCACTTCATTATGTGTCCATGAAAAAACTAAACAAAAAAAGCATGTAAAGTTTAAAAAAAAATCACTGACTTGTCACTGAATGGTGAACTGAATTTGGAATTAACATTTTGCTATGCCATGCATAAACCAAGAACAATAAAGGATAAAGCTAAGACTAGCACATTTTTATAAATGTGCAACTGTAGATCATGTGAAAGCATATGATATGATATACTTAGATTTCCAAAAAGCTTTTTATAAGGTTCCACACCAAAGACTGATCCTCAAATTGGAAGCTGTAGGCATTCAGGGTAAGCAGATGGATTATGAACTGGTTGATGTGTAGGAAACAAAGGGTGTTGATTAGAGGAGTTGCTTCTAACTGGAGTGAGGTTGTTAGTGGAGTTCCACAGGGATCAGTACTAGGGTCTTTGCTTTTTCTAATGTATATTAATGATCTGGACTCTGGGATAGTTAGCAAACTTGTCAAATTTGCAGATGATACTAAAATAGGTGGCTCATCAGATACAGTCTCAGCAGCACAAGTTATTCAAAGGGACTTAGATAATATTCAGTTGTGGGCCGACACCTGGCAGATGAAATTCAATGTGGACAAGTGCAAGTTATTACATGCAGGTAATAAAAATGTCCACTATAATTACACTATGGGAGGAATAGAACTAGATGAAGTAACGCATGAGAAAGACATAGGAGTCTATGTGGACTCCTCACTTTCTCCATCCAAACAATGTGGGGAAGCAATAAAAAAGGCAAACAGAATGCTAGGGTATATTGTCAAAAGTGTAGAATTGAGAACAAGGGCAGTGATGTTCAGACTGTACAATGCACTAGTTAGAGCTCATCTGGATACTGTGTACAGTTCTGGGCTCCACACTTCAAGAAAGATATTGCTGCTCTAGAGGCAGTTCAGAGGAGAGCAACCAGACTTATTCCAGGTCTGAAGGGAATGTCCTACTGAGAGACTGAGGAACTGAACCTTTTCACCCTGGAACAGAGGAGACTACGTGGGGACTTGATTCAAGTCTTCAAAATCATGAAAAGCAATGATCACATCAAACCAGAGGAGCTTTTCCAGATCAGCAGGGACACACGGACCCGGGGACACAAATGGAAATTGGGCTTCAAGGCATTCTAAACGTAAAACAGGAGACACTTCTTCACACAGAGATTTGTCACAATCTGGAACAAACTCCCCAGCGATGTGGTTGAAGCTGAAAATGTGGGAACATTTAAAAATACCCTGGATAGTATCCTTGGATCACTTAGATACTAATGGACACCAAATAAGCACGATGGCCTCCTCTCGTTTGTAAACTTTATGTTCTTATTTTCTTTCTGCTGCAACAGTTCACAATAAGGTTTGAATGAAAACCTTAGATTTTATTTGATACAATGTATTATAGCAGAAGGTAGAACATTTGGGTGGTACAACACTGAAATACCACTGGCTACAAATCACCATAACACTACACATCAATACTACATTACACTAAATTACGGAAAGCATCCAGAAAGCCTGTCATACATAAAAATAAAAATCGATGTAATATGTGAGGCTTCTTTCACCTGAGAAAGTGTGTTCTCTCTCTTGTGAATTTAATTGTAAAAACTGACAGTTTTAGAAGTTTGCACATTCTGGCACATTGTCCCTAGCTTCTTCTTCCTCCTCCGTTCACGTACATTTTTCAAGTCGATTGGTGCAATGTTAAAGGATATAATAATAATATAGGTATACCTCGCTTTGCACAAGTGAAAGTTTTCAGAACAATATGTGGTAAACAGGGTCACAAATAAATGTAATTAATTAATTGAAGACATGACAGTGTGTACAATATGAATATAAGTGCTTTTAATCAGAAAATTGGTTTAATCATTTAACAATACAAAATATATTAATAATAATAATAATAAACTCACCATATATGATGGTTCGTCTGACTGCAGGGAACATGTGCTTTCTTTCATCTTGACAAAATTTGTAGATTTGAGTCATCTTGTTTTAAATATCACTAACAAAAATGAACATTATTTTAAACAGCTATGTCATCTATCTATCCAAGTGTTGTTTCAGTTTTTCCAATATTTGATATATGAATGATTTTTAAAATACATTAAAAATACGTACATTTAATAAATTCATGCTATAACTTATTGACTAAGTTGTAGGCCATCAGACTGTTTGACTTGGTAATGACCTCAGATTGCCTAAAAGGCACCTGAGGGGTGGGACTGTTCCTTTGATTGAAGTGATTATCTGATTGGGGTTTCATTTGAGCATAGAAGCCACATTATACTCTGTCAATAGACTGACGTTCTATCACAAATCCTGCGAGGATAGGGTTTTCTTTTTTTCCCGACCATCTCAAATACGGAATTTTACTTTATTTTATAAACATAAGTTATAGGACATTCATAAACATGTCTGTAAATACAACAATTGATTATTAAAAATGAAATAATACAAGTTTGTATTTACTAATTAAAAAAAATCCGCAATCAAAGCTTTTTGACAATTAGTCTACTATATAAATTCAAAAGACAGTGTTTTTCTGGAATTGGATGTCTGACAAGGACAGAGGTTTGTTGGCAATTAAACTGAGAAGCTTCTTGATAATGCGTCATCCATTTTAGCGTTCTGGTAACCACAGCAACATGGTCACAGATCAGGAAAAAAGTTCACCTGATATCAATTCGCAATATCGAGATCACTGACTGTCGTTATCGGACAGTGCAACTGTAGATAGGAACTATAAACAGCACAGCAAAGCAATAGCGATGGTCGCAAGTCGTTTTGCCCTTCAAGGACGGTCGTGCGATGGAGTATAAACCGGCCTTAATAGTTTTGGGTGGCCATAGTTATGTAATTTAGAAGACATCTATCTGAAGGCTCAGTCAATTCAGTGTATTCCTAAAAATCAGATCTACTGCAATGTCTTTGAAGCCACAAAGCAGATTTTCTTTTAATATCAAATTTTGCCTGTGTGTGTTTGCCATCACTCTGGTCATTAGTGGTACAATATTATTGCACAAAAGCAGGCAAAGAAGATGACAAAAAGAAATAATGAACTCAGAAAATGATCACAAACCAGTCAGAGCCTTGTTCTGACTGATCATTAGCCCCATTCTGGAAGTTTTCAAAAGAACTGAATACAACAACATGCATTTTCGATTAATTTATTTATTTTGCTTTCATCAGCTGCAGGGGCGAACACATGAAATTAGTAGAAGGCACTGCGTTTTCAAACATGCTGGAGAAAGAAAAGACAGCTGCATTTCAATTTCAATGAACTCCTAATGGAGGAGAGGATAGGAAACGGTTCCTATGGAGGTAAATTAGGAGCAGACCTTTATTGAAAGAATTGAAGAGGGTTCACTCAGGGTCTCTCAGCTTTGCTTACTTGATCACATCTAAATTGCTCAAGTTAGTTTAAAAAAAAAAAAAAGCATATTACAATATATATATCAGGGATCCAGAGTGCGACCAATTATCTGTCCAGTGCAAATAAAATAAATCCTTGTGAGTTGCAGAAACTAACGGAGTCCATTTTAGGACATTCTCAGGTATCACTTGTCATTCCTCTGGCATCAGTCATCTTCAAGAGTCAAGTATCAATCCCCCACTCAAGTCTCAGGTATCAAGATCCTCACTCACTACCTCATCTCCTCTCATTGCTCCAGCATCACCCCTCCCTCCATCCCTCCTTGTTATTAATGACAGGTAAGTAAAAGAATATAATTATAAAATGTACTGTTATTATATCATCATCACCATAAGCCCATATCGATACACTGTTGGATGAAGGCCTCCCCAGGATGTTCCCACTTGCTTCGATCTACAGCTTATACAACATGGCAAAAGCATCAGAAGCTACAGGATAACATTAATCTGTGATAATGGTGTGATTTGATAATTCACTTCACAGTTGATGCACTTATCACTAATGGTTATAACCTTTACTGCTATCATTACTGTGCCTCCCAGACATGGAATCCAGTTTCTCCCTTTGTTTTATGAAGTCCAAAATCCTTGGGTGGATTGGTAGCAAATGATCCACAGCACAAAGGACAAGAAAACTGCGATCCCTAGACAGAAAAACGCATGCTGGTTTATGTTACGATAGGAAGAAAATAATATAAATACACTTGCTGGGGGAATGGGGGTGGAGGTGTTGGGGGCGGGCGGGGGTATTACTTCGGGGGAGAAATGTAACACAGCAGAAACACTGAGGATTGTTTTTTCCAGCAGGACAATGCTCCACGTCACACAGCCAGGTCGATCAAGGTGTGGATGGAGGACCACCAGATCAAGACCCCCATTGAAAACCTCTGGAATGTGATCAAGAGAAAGATGGATGGTCACAACCCATCAGACAAAGCCGAGCTTCTTGAATTTTTGCACCAAGAGTGGCATAAAGTCACCCAACATCAATGTGAAAACTGGTGGAGAGCATGCCAAGCTGTGATTGAAAATCAGGGTTATTCCACCAAATATTGATTTCTGAACTCTTCCTAAGTTACAACATTAGTATTGTGTTGTTCAAAAATTAATATGAACTTATTTTACTTATTTTTGAATTATTCGAGGTCTGACAACACTGCATCTTTTGTAATTTCCTACAAATAAATGCTCTAAATGACAATATTTTTATTTGGAATTTGGCAGAAATGTTGTCAGTAGTTTATAGAATAAAACAAAAATGTTACCCAAACACATACCTATAAATAGTAAAACCAGAGAAACTAATAATTTTGCAGTGGTCTCTTAATTTTTTCCAGAGCTGTATAACATTAAATATGTCTCAATGTTCTGGTATTAACAATTATCTCTATAAGCTTCAATACAGATGGACAGAAATATGTGCAAGTAGTAGGCTAAAGTTATAGCTCTTGTAGTTGTAGCTGTAGCATAACAGCTGCAATAACTAAAATGGGTTGTGTTTAAAACTTTAAATGGTGATTTAGACTCCCAGATATTGCTACAGCTGTTTGTGTCACATGGTGCCATCTGGTAAGTGAGCACTGTGCATTATGTCTGTGCTCATCAGGTGCCACAAGCCTTGCAAAACTTCATCCAGAATCAAAAGAATGCAAGACAGTTTCTATCTGGCATGATTTCTGGAAGGGAGCCCAGCGCATGCTCTGTGTTCATATGTGGGAGATTGGGATTCTTAAATAGTTAAGAAGCGGATCGGATAGGCATCACAGAGGAGAAAGACTAAGCTTTATTGTTGCCGAGGGCTGGGTATGAAAACCAAATAAATATTTCCTGACAGCTGGTCAACATAAGGTATGTGCCAATCTGCACAGTCTCAGGACACAAGTGTGCACCAGGGAGACTCCATGGGCAGCTTTGGGGAATCAAAGAGCTTAAGAAATCCTCTAGTGCTGCAAACTTAATTAAACATTTTCAAGCGCAACCGCCACTCCATCTGATGTGTGTGTGAGGGGGACCAGGGGAGAGTACAGGCAGGAAACCCAAATGCAAAGACAGAGAGATAGACTGAGAGAAGGAGGATAAAATGCACAATACTACCACAAAAGCACTAGGTGGATTTATACACTTTCGTTCTTTTTCTTTTTTGCAAAATATTGATATAAGAAAGCATGTAGGCTATACACACACCACAAGGCAATTAGTGAGAGATTTGGGCATTTGATAGATACTAGGCAATGCTAAAATATTGCTCAACTGCAAATGGAGAATACATGGTTAACAACAACAATAACAAGTACAACTAGGTAAGTAAACCGCTGTGTGATAAAGGAAAGAAGGCCATTTCCAGGCCCACCATGATGAGACTCAGAATCAAGGACTTGAATCGGTTCTTTCACGATTCTACTCAAAGTGACATGCTTTCATAAACAGTACTTCACAGCATGGGGTTTTATTAAGTAAATTAAGACTTTGAATTTTGTCATAGAGTTTAACTACTTATCACATTCTATGTATAACCATCAAGGATTATACATAGATACACACACACACACGCATGCACACACACGCAGACATCAAAATCAATAAAAAAAGAAATGGCAATGAACTATGCATTTCTATGAATCCTAATGTATAGATAAATCCCAGGACATAATTCTTTATGCATTTGTCCTTTAATTAATCATGCCAAGGACCTCTTAAGGCATACAGGCTCACAGGCTTTAATATGGTCTCCAGACAAACAGAGGAGGTCTCTGTCAATGACTTATTAATTGATTTCTGCAAATGACATTACCCATAACACATCAAAGATTATAGTTTTATTCCACCAGGTACATGGCTGGAAGCTGAAAGACGGGACACCTAGCCTAGGTCACCTCAACGTCCTCCACAAGATCTTTTCTTCACTTGTAATCTTCAGAAAAAAAGGCAAGGTTATTATCTTTCAAAGTGTCCAATCATTTGTGAAGCCTAACCCCTCTCAGTTTTTATAGATGTGGTGTGTTGAAGAAAGCTGCATCGAGATGTAAAATCTCATTACCAGTAATGTCTCAGCCATCCTTTATTTACAGGCTGAGGGATTGAAACCCATTACATTAAATACATCAAGAGGAAAACAGTTTATCAGAGCCAGGTGGAAAATATAAGGGACCTCCATGAAAACTGCCACCCTGGGAATCTGGAAGAGGTCATCAAAATAGAGAAATAATCTCCTTTAGTGTGAGTTGATTTCCATTTTTGAGTTGATTGCATAAAATGTTCAGTAGGCAGGAGTGATGGCTAACAGTAATGTGCACACTAGGGGCACAATTTATCTTTCCACCAACCTGCAACCACACTTTTTGTTGGGTGTGTGCATGGCGGGGTGGGTAACATTACATTTTCTAATAACCATCCTTTGGAATAGCTTGTCAAAACTCAAAAGAGTGATCCTAGATTTCAAGCATTAAACAGTGTTTATTCAACAGTGAGGGCACCCTATGTCACTACCTTAAGATGTCTCATACACATCATGGAGAGCAGCATAACAAGATGTTTGCAGGGGATGTTGAGGTATCTCCCTCACAGAAAAACAAGTTAAAAAGTTTTTCTTATTCTCCAAAAGCTCCAGTAAGCTAGGGGTGGAACTCAACTACAAAGTTTGGCAAAGACACACATCTGTGCCCGACTTGATGCCGCAAATGCTTAGAAATGATCTCCACTGACATTTCTTGGGGGACAGAGGACGAGACATGATTTAAACATTCTTCAAGTTCATATCGAGCAAATTAACACTAATTAGTCTCTCTGCTGCCTACACTCATTAAAAGAGACAAAGGCCATGCCTTGCTGACAATTAGATTACTGGCGGCATCACCAACATCTCTGTTAAAAAAGAAGGGAGAGCGGGGGGGATAAATAATAAGGTTGTTTCTCCATGGAAGCAGTAGCGGGTGCACATCCATGGTTTATAGGTATGAAAGCCACATCTTTAACTTGCTGATGTAGATAGAAGAAACAATGCCATTGGCAAACTCGTTCTGAACATGCGGAAACCGGCGTCATTATAGCCACACTGGGAATTGAGCTGACTAAAAATAAGTTTCAAAACTGGGTTAACAGCCCCCTGCTCATCAGGCTTAGTGCTGTGATAAAGGAACCACGATGCTTAAAACAAGCAACAATGCCTTAGACCACAACCCCTCCTTCAGCAGCGTTCAACTGCTCTAAGACAGCCCCAAATCTGTCCTCGTTAAGAGAACCTCAGTGCTGGAATTCCCAATCTGACCAACTGAATAACAAGGCTCTCTCCAAGCTTTTTATAAAGAGCAATAAAAGGCCCATTCAAACCTCAGAGCTCTTGTTTTCTTTTGCTCTCAGAAGATATTTATTGCTGTGGGTCCTGTTATGTTTACTAGCACGTTATTGAAGCACTATCCATACCGCTACAGCTTATAGCCGAGCAGTGCTCTAATTTAAACTACATATCTCAAAGGGTTTTGTACACTTAAAAAGGAATATATCAAATGATCGCTGCTAACAGCCCAAACACAGCCAAATACTTAACAAGCAAAATAAAATAAAAGGCATTGCTGATTGTGTTTTATTTTTTACCCAAACATCAGTGCAGTTTTCTACACTGCAGAAACCCTGAAACTGTATGTGGCCAGTGCTGTACCTTCCATCACAGGATACATTATCATACATGCTATGTGTTTACATTAATGCTTATTATGTACCTTATAAAACAAGGCCATCGCTTTGTTAATTGCACAGCCTCATTATAAAAGTATTGTGCCACAATTCTTAGCTGGCACCATTATTCATACGGAGAAAGAACGTGCTGACTTGTCAGAATAGCAGGGAAATAAAGGGGCTAGCACTGCCAGAGTTCTCAAGCAACAAACCATTTTTAATTTTTTTTATTAAAAAAGTCCAGAAGATACAAAAATAACCGGAACATGCTGAGAGTAACGTAGCTGTCAGGGAATACGGTCCTTACCCTGATAAAGAGTCTCTAGACATGTGTTTTTGGATTTTTGTTTGATTGATTTTGCCCCCCCCCTGTTTTCCTTATGGTGATTAAACAATTAATTTGACAAGCATCAGATTGTTTGTCAGACTACAGTAGCTATATAAACAATTAATTGTTATTGTGAAATGGTGGGGGGGGGCTGAGACCAAAACAAAAATTAATTAATCATGTGACTGAGGACAGGGAGTTGGGTGAGATTGACCCCTGCAAATGCTGGTGCTTTAGAAGTGGGCCTGCAGTGTGTTTGTCAGATCTGAGGGAAGAGAGGGGCCGAATCCACTTGTTCGCCACCGATGGCTGCATTTTAAAATAGCCTTGGTGTGACCGGGCCAATCTGAGTGAAACAGATCCTTTCATTAGGCATATAACCAGCATGTTTGAGGTGCTGACTAACTTAATACACTGACTAACCCAAGAAATCAGTGGTGAATACAAGTCATCTTAAGACAGTAGTGATTAATTAAATTGGTAGGAGTTCTAGCACCTGGCCATTTCAGTTAGAAACTTCAACAAAGGAACAAAACTTTCCTGAAGGGTCAGCATCTTCTAGCTTGTGTTTCAACAAAGCCCTCAGCTTCTCCAGGGCTCAAAACACTGTCACTGACATTGTACCATCCTTTCAAGAACCAAATGCAAGATATCTCGAAAAAACATTTCCTAGTATTCCCAATTGAGCAGATAACATCAGTTCAATAACGGAGAGCTTTGAGCATTACGTAGCAGGATTGCAAACAATATCGTTTAACATCACCATGTGTTGCTTCAATAGTTTAAGAAACAACCTTGTCATTTTGTGTTTCTTAGCTCATGCCATAATGACTTTGTAAACTGAAGTTATAAGTCTGCCGTCAGTTTCAGGATGTCAGTTTGCATTACTGCAGGGTATGTGTCCTCCAGGCTGCTGTCTGTCTGATATCACTTGCAGCTGCTAGACAAATGTCCTTTAACAAATAGTGATGTGATGGAAGTACCTCTGGTTATTTCTCCAGCAGCTGCGAGAGATTTCTAATGGGATGTTTTCATATGCTGCTAGTTATTCTTTAAATTGAATCGGCCACCAGAAGACACAACGATTCTAAAAGACCTGAGTTTTAGAAGTATAAAAGGCGAGAAATTGTATAGAATACAACTATGAAAATTATTTCTTTACATGGTTGTTAAAAATATACAGTTAGGACGTGAATATCATTGTTGGCAAACTGTAGATGAGCTCTCTCAACAGACAAAGTTGGTTTTGTTCTTTAATGCTTATACAGTTCACTTTAAGTTTGAGCACGACTTCAACAGAGATTAAACATTGCTGAGTGAAAACACGGCTACGAACACCATGACAGGGAACAAGAGGCCTTATCTTTTAGGACTTGGGGATGGAGCGTCCTGTCAGAAACCTTGTACTGTACAGCAAATAACTAAAAGTAAAATACTTAAAAAGAATACATTGTTCCTCTAATGTTTTGTATTTTATTACTTTTAAAATGTAAGAGCAAAAGCAGGCAGCAGAATTATTTTCAGACTAAACAGGCCAAAGGTTCTGTCCTTGTAAGTAAAAACAACTGAATCAAATGTAATGAGAAAGACATTTTATACATCTTGAAAACTGTCAAACTCGACTCTTCTCTACAAAACAGAAATTTGAAAGTTTTGAGTACAGTTACTTATTTCTGCAGTTTTGCCAATTAAGATAATGGGCATTAAACTCCAAACCAGTTTTGTTTAAGTATGTTTGCAATGTTGAGCAATCACCCCTTTCAAGGAAATCCCTGATTGATTTAATAAGGTTTGACTTCAACTGTCATGTAACTTTAATGAGTATACGTGCTGTCCTTGCTCATTTATAAACTCTACAGCAAGTTTGGAAAATCATGCCCCGAGTGTTTAAGTCAACAGGACTGACACTGGGTAGCCAAGTTAATTCACTGACCTTCCAAACGATTCCCCTTTGGCCCCCAGAATTGCGTTTTGGGTCACTTCTCCAGTGGAAGAGGTCTGGTCACCTCGACACTGATCCAGTGGGATTTCCACATATGCATCTTGTGATTGGGACCAACCTGTACATTACCAAAAAAAAATACAGGCATACATAAATAAATAAATAAATAAATAAACAAACAAACAAAAGAACAATAAATACCTGAATATCCATACCCTGCAAAGAATATTCTTCAGGACTGTTCAAAAACATTTCACATCCAAAAACAAATAAGCAATTGTTTAATATTGTTCTTGTTCGCTTTATATACTTTTATTCACATAAATTTCAGGACTTGTGAATAAAAGTGTAAATATAGCAAGAGATAATGTATTTAATTAAAAATGTACACCTAGCTTCCAAAGAAAAAAAAATGTAGTGTAGGAAAAATACTATTTTTGTCCTTGAGCAAATATTTTGGAAAGCTGCTTTAACAGTGAGTAAATCTAGATCCTTCAATCATGGCCTGCTCAAAGGAGTATCTTCACTTTTGTCTGTTTCTTTTTCGCTTCTGAATGTTATTACCATCCAGTGTAATGTGGTGGCTGGCTTCTTTCCAGAGCACATACTTAACACCTTTCTACAGAAACCACCAGGCCTGACCTCCAAAGACCTATCGCACCTGCCTCACTCTGCTGACCTCACACACACCCAAAAAGAAAAGACGGATCTTATCTTATCAACCTCAAAGACCTGTAAAATGCATTTGTCCCCAGCTAAATAAAGTTGTCTGGGAGAAGAAGTCATGAGGGCTGATGATAAAGACACGAATCAATAGGCCCTCACTTTCTTATTTCACATGGCATTCATCTGCGTGACAGAGACAAAGAGGATTCAGATACATCGATCCTCCCTCAGTTCACTTACAGGATCATAATGGCTCCCGGCCTAATGTCAGCCACTAATCTAACACTTAAATAGAGGTGTGCTGGGTCAATACTTTTACCCCAGGGGAAGGCAGGGGCCTAAATCGTGTGTTGTACCCTGAATAAAAACTTACTTTTAGCTTCCGCAGTATCATCTTTCAGTCAGCAAAGGTGACGTTCTCATTAGTAGCAGTCACTAAATGATTAGATTTAGCTTTCCCACGAGCCAGAGAGACCTGGGCTGACCAAATACCAGGACGCAGCTGATACAAGGGCCTTCAAATATGAATTAGTTAATTAAGAAAGCGCACTCCGCCCTCATTAGCAACCGCCCCCCCTACCCCCTCGCCACACACACACATTTTTCACGCCTATTAAAAAGCACTTTCTCTTGTGGACGTCAAATGATTGTCTCCCCACAGAAAGTCGTGCTAATGAGGCTCACGTCTTCATAGGCATTCATTACAGCATCCTATCAACCAAGCAAGCCTGCCAGTTAGCTGGAGATCTCTGGGAAATGTGGGGAGGTCAGAAGTTAATGAAGACAGTTTAAAGTAAATGGAGAAATACATAAGAGGTAAATTTGATTAACAACAATGACTTACCGCTGAGAGGGTTCGTTTCCCTACAAATGTGGCATTACAGCCACAGATAGTGCTTTTGGATGGCCAGACAAGGCAGAGAAAGTTGTTCTGCACGGTGCTGTGAATTTTATGATCCTTTATTTCATAGAGAGCACAGCTCTTTACAATCCAGAGGAGCACGTCTTTTGTGTGAACACTTTTTGGGGTTTCTATTAAAAGTCCAAATCAATAATCTGATTCTTACAGCAGCGGATACCTTTTCTGGCTTGACTTGAAAGGAATGCACTTCAGTTTACTTCTGGGCAAATTGTACAGTTTTAATCCCATATGACACTTCCTAATTTAATTACTCAGATGAATCAAGAAAATCTTTGTTGTTCATGAATTGAACAAACACACAGCTGGTGAAAAGATGGAAATATTCCTGAATCTTTTGAGTGAAGTAAATAAAAGCCAAAACATTGTATTAAAATAATGCTAAGCACAAAAATAATGCTAAGCACATACCTAAAATGTATTTATCTCATTAATGTGATAATAAACAACAACAAAAAACAGGCTATGTTTCTGTAGTCTGGCAGTTCTTGAATTTCATAATTATCCCATTGACATAACATTGACTTCCTGTGAACATGTCCACCATAGGTACCAAATAATGAATTAAAAGTATTTAACATTTAATGTAAAAGTGTAAAATACTACACAATCAACGCTGTATTACAATCATATTTTTTTTAAATACCTGGTGCCTTTTTAAACAAACACAAATGCTTGCACATGCACACAATATATATTAATGAAAAAAATGCAAGCCAACATGCAACTATTATTTTTGTATTTTCTTGTACTAATTTGGAATAAAAGTCAAGGAAACCCAGCAATCATATTAACAAGGAGTTGGGACATTGAAAGAATAAGATGTGTATCTAGTATTTGCTTTTTACTGTGAAAAGAAATCACCAGGATCAAAATAGCAAAACAACTGCAGAATAAAAAATGCAATAAGCAAAAAGCTCAAAATAGCCATTGGAACTGTTGAATTAAGACAAACTTCAATAACAGTGTTTGTGTTTTTTTTTTTTAATCAAATTAAATAATGTATTTATATACAACAATTTTTGATCAATATCACTCCAAAATCATAAAAAATGAGACACTGAACTTAACTGTCCAGGTTCATGGCTAAAACCATCCATTCCACAATGCAGAGTAGGTGAGAGTTCAATACCTCTCTCTCTGTGCAGGAGTTCTCTGTAATAATGTCGAATCTTGTGGTTTAGTGCAAACAGTGAAGAGATGAGGCCCACATAACATAACAGATTCCAGCATGGTTCTAACAATGTCAGACTGTGCTGCTGTGTGGTTACCAGAGTGCTGAATTTCCCCTTTAAACAGCCTTGCCTCCCTCATCCAGCAGCTGTAAGAGACACCCCTAGACTCCTTAACAGGCTCTCTCTAATGCATTCAGTGTGTCTTGACCCTATTTGAATCTGCTGGAAAGATCACGGATAACATTTTTTTTATCTTTAAGTTCTGGAATGACTCCAGCCTCACTAGTAAACACTGAGGCTCCAAGGGCGTTTGATGGCCACTGTTCGTTAGACATGGTTCCTGGGGCGGAAGGGGGTGGGGGTGGGCGAAGAGCAACATCACATCATTATCAACAGGATGCTTGGCAAATGATACCACTGCTTGAAGCTGCTGACACCTCCCCCCCCTCCTCTACAAACACACACACGTAGGTACTGCCTCAGCTATGGCCCATAGTCTGACAGCTAGAGCGCCATAACCAGGAATACTGCTGTGTGACTAAAAGCCAGACTGTCAGAAAGCAAAGTTAATTACTAATAGCTCTGACATGTGTCAGTCACTGCCCATCGTGCTTGGGTGCTGTCTGCATTAATGAGCGATCATACTTAAATAAAAAGGATCAATGCCCCCAACTGACCCCAGTGCAAACTGTATAAAAGCTTATGATTTCTTTTCAAGTCAACTGTGAGGGCAGCACAGGGGTTGACGCTGCCGCCTCACAGCTCCTGGGACCCAGGTTGGGGTCCGGCCCCGGGTGTCCACCTGTATGGAGGCTGTATGTTTTCCCCGTGTCCGTACAACTTTTCCCGAGGTGCTCTGGTTACATCCCAAATCCCAAAGACGTCCCACTTAGGTTGATGGGCTCCTCCTCGTGCAGGAATGAATGTCTTCATGCACATGCGCGTGCGTTGCCCTGGGTTCAGTTACATCCATGCTCTGCCCTGTCATATGAAGAGCAGCTCCCACCAAAATGAAGTGGAGGTACCCAGTCTGCTCTGTTTTGCACTCTGTTGTGCCCATACAAATGATCTCTTTTTTTTAAGGCTGCCTTATTATAATAATGAAACGGTGCCGTACACAAATGCCCAAGGGCATCGTAATGATACCTTCATATTCTGCAATTTACAGAAGCCAATTCTGTAAAGCTCTTAACATTGAGAATCTTGATTAATCCCCAGAGGAAGGGAGAAAAAAAATAAAGCTGCAACAAATTACGACATTGGTAAAAGCCTGGAAAGTGACAAACTCCTGATTTCATATTCTGGTCCTTTCTGACTGCTGAAAGGCATTTTTATCTATTGGACGAAAAAACAGAAGTTAATTCAAGACCACCCAAGCCTTTTATTGATTTTTTTTCCTTTAGTTCTTCTTTTATGCCTGATTGAACATCACAATACCCTTTTCTTTACTTTCTGATATTTCTTGAGGCATCAACCATTTTAAACTTGCTAACATCTATATGAAGCTGTGGCAGTGGGACCATTCCCAAACACAATAAATGCATGTATACTTACAAGATCAGAGCTTTCCTTGGCTTTCTGAGTTGTTCAGAAAAAATAACTATCAGTTACATTCAGGAATATCTGCCTTTCACCTCTTTAAAACTGCTGTGGGCATTTCAGCAGTTGGTGAGTTGAGGTCTGAATTTGCTTTTGAAAAAATTGTGTTTGACTTTGCACCACACTTCTGTGGAATAAGTCATCTGAGGCACCAAATAGAAAAAAAAAGACATAAACAAGCAAATAAAATGTAAGAAAGCTTCAAATCTACTCAGCTTTGTTTAAAATATAAAGTGCCGCGGTTCTTTTTCGATAAGACATCAGACCGGGCATTAAATCTTATCTTAGTCCTTTGCGAACATTACAGTATCTCCCCTACAGTACATCTTGTGAGACAAGCTGGCCCAGCTCACAGTACTGCCAGGCTCACCACTCTGACAGCACTTGGCATTTTGTTTTGCATTGTTAAATGTCAAAAGGATAGCATTTACAAATGCAATCAGGTATCTAGGGACCACGTTTTATCAACGTACAAATGAACAGCATGTGATATTTCTATACAACGTAAACCATCTCTGCAGAATATTAATGACCCTCTGCATTTGCAAGCTTAAAAGCAAGTGGCAGCTATTAAAATGTACTGCTGCGCATTTAAGGCTGTAAGGAAACAAAAACGGTGGATGCTCATGAAAGGGAAATAAATTAAAGAAAATTGAAGGCCTGTGTAACTCGTGCTATTTAAAAATTCAACTGTCCTTAATCCACTGCATTCCTTCATTTAAATAGATAGTCTGAGGTGAAGACAGGAGTCCAGGCGATGACTAGGGATGACAAAGAGAAAAAGGAAATGCTACAACTCTCTGTGCGATAACTACAAATGAAGGAGGCAGTTTATTTTGGTTTGAGTCCAAAAATGCTGCGTCACAAAGATTGGCTAATTCATTTAGCCTACTGCTGCAGTAACCATGCTCACAGAGGTCTGTGATCTGAATTCATAACCTTATAGGCAGCAGGTAACCTGAAGAAGCCGTTTCCTCAACCAAACAAATTAAGCTGTACTACAGTATGCAGGCAGCTACTTTCTTCATGGCCACACCCCATCACAACACATTTCAGTGTGGCTTGTTAACCGGTCCAGTAACGCAGACAACGCAAATCCAAATCCAATCCAAAGCACACAAAAAAACAAAAAAAAACAGCAGAAGGATTACTAATTACATCAAGTAGAGAATAATAAGATAACTTCAGTATCAGAAGCATTTTTTTACGGACTCTAAAACAGTCCAGATTCTGGTTTGAAGCATTTATTCTCAATTGACCTAACTTGCTTGAAGCCCCAGCTGAGTATAATTCAGCTGTGTATTTATTAATTCAATACTGTCAGGAGGGAACAAAGTTAAGAAAATGTTTTATAATGTTTGGTAAAGCTGAATTCCCATGCAGAGGTGTCAACATGTACAGAGTAATAGTTTCTGCTGTCTGTTCTCTTGAGCACCACAGACATTGCACAGAGCAGCTGGATGTTACTTGCTATTTTGTACTTAACCAAAAATCTGATGTGGATTAGAATTCTTGGTCCAGTGGGAACACAAGGGGCTCCGACACTACTTGAAGCAGTAATCAGATTTGTCCTCTGAATTTGACTATTAACCATGTCCAGCCTTAGTTTGCTTCTCATATCTGTTGTGCACAGGCTTCAGGGTGGTAAAGAGATAAAATGCAGTAGATTTGATGCTAATAACCTGAGACCACATTTCTATATGAACTCAAAAGGTTACCAAGGGTGATAAATGCTTCTGACACTCGGCTAATCAGATCTGGAGCGTTGAAAACTCAATTAAGATGGAGAAAAAGGTTAATGTCAGATGATACCTTATTACACAACATTCATAGATGGCATTGGTCTGCCCAAAAGACAATAACTTTTTATTAACCCTAACACTGAACATAATCACATTTTTTTGTACATAATTCTATTCATCAACCTTTAAATCAGGAGCTAAATCTCCAATTTAACCAAATATAGTGTCTTAGTTCTTGCAAGAGGTAGTGCTTTTTTGGAAGCACACCACGCTTCACTATGATAGTGGTGTCCTTAAAATAATAATAAAGTACAATTAATCTCTTGCTCGCAGCACAAACTTCAGACAAGGGGGCTCCTTGAAAAAGGGCCCAGGATGCATGCCTCTAGATGAATGTTCAATCAGCAGCTCAGGCGTAGTCAGGGCTCCAAACTCATATGCCATGTCAGTGGTGTCCACTTTCCAATGAGACAGGCATTGCTTAGACAAGGCACCATACCGACCAAACTGTTCAGTCTCAATGCCCAGACAGGGCAGAGAAAATGGAAACATCTCTATTGAAGCTCTTTTGAGTGACAGCACACAGAGGCCTATCGGCAGCTTTGTCATGAGATTGTAGCACTTCCCATTGTGTGCAATAATTTCCCATCAACTCTTTGGGCAATATTTTCATCTTGAAAGATGAATGCAGTTTCAACAAGATTTTCATCAGGTTGTGCTTCAGTTTCACTGCTGAGAACTGCAGACTTTTTTTTCAGAACAGAAGAAAGGATATATATGAGAGGAGGTCATTTGACCCATCTAACATGTCTCATCAGCAGATTAATGATCCAAGAACCCCATCAAGGTTCTTCCTTAAATCCCTCGCCCTTTTGTAAAGCTCCTTGTTTTCTCAGGCCTGACAATGGCTCAGTCGATATCCATTGATGCCCCAACTGGTCTTGTACTCTGTTGTGCTTAACGTTAAAGGTCTAGGTCTACATGGTTTAATCCTTTGTAAAGTTTTGAAAACCTCACTCAGATCTCCCTGGTGCATTTATCATTCTTGTCAGTGGACTAAATGTATTTTTAAGTGAAAACAACAACCACAACAACCATCACCACCTCCACCACCACACTGGGATCTGGGAAGACTCCTGAGATTTCTCATGCATAACTTGTTTACACAGCATGGCTCCGTAATCATACCTGTACTCTTAGATTTCATAGAATAAAGCAATACCATAATCTCTCCAAAGCAATACAAAGGTCCATGATAATGAAGTCTAATTTTATTCAATTAGTGCCTATTCATTGCCTTTGGGGTTTCTCTAAGCTGCATGTTATTTTCTAATAACATCAGGCAGACCAATAGCCCTAGGTCCTGAAGACCTCTAGAGTTGTATACACTGCTGTGTATCATTAGATGTATGATAGTGCATTTCAGCAAAGTTGATTTGAAAGGAATGTAAATGCATCGGTCTTGGGGGAAACAATCAGCTTATGCAACTCATTATGCATGTGAGCCTGTAACTGCGACACAGCTCCCCCGGCTTGTGAAAAATCTACAAATCCCCTGCTCTCAGGGACGGGTATTTGACATAGCAGGGTGTGATGCTTATTTAAAACTATCCATCTCAGCCCTTCAGAGGCATGCAGTAACAATAATTGAAATCCAGGGTGTGATCAACTGTGATACTGTGGTTCTGTGACTCGGATAAAAGAGATTGCCACCCATCAGTCACCAAGTTTGTTCTGTCGTTTAGAGGGGTCACAGTGAATTGGGAGCCTGTGACACTGATCTCAGTGATTCACAAGACTGTACAGAGACCAGTCTGCATGTGTGGTGGGTTGTCACTTGTTTGGCCTGTACCGTTGGAGTGCTGTGAGGTGTTCCTGTGACAGCAACTCACATCTATGGCTGGACCACGTTAGCTCCACTGGCAATTTGATTTATTTTGATTGCGTGGCTTGTGACATCGAATGCCAGCTGGAAGCAATCAAGCTAGGTTATAAAACAATACATTATTAATTATTTGTATTCTGCAATTTGTGTGCACAAGATCATGAAGAATAATCACAACTGTTTTTAAAACAGCTTTGTAACAAGTCATTTAGTAGCGCCGTTACTAGTTTAACTACATTTCTCAGTCGTGTGGTAGTAGCGTCGCTGTTTTCAGAATCAAGTAGCTATTCAGTAGCGAAGCTCTTTTATTGATCAAGGAGTGCCGTAGCGTCCACACAAGCTACATTTTCCCAAGCATTTCTGAAGCTCAAGCTCAAGGCTGAAATACAACTGCTAAGGATCACCAGACACGGACCTGTATGCGCAGCCGACTGCAGCACCTCCGTATGACGGTGACGTCACGCACCAATCCTGGGGCTGATGCCTGCGAGAATGTACCGCTGCAGAATGTGGGAGGAGCAACTGTCAATCATTTTGTATGCAGACAAACACTTTACCGGACATGCTTGTCAATCACATTGTATGCGGCCAATCATCTGCAGAAGTTACTTGTCAGTAATTTTTGATGCGAGAAGAAACTTGTCAGTCATTTTGTATGCGGCCAATCGCCTTTCTCATTTATAAAAATAGGCGGGAGAAAAACGAAGAGGAGGGAGGAAACAAATACGTCCTGGTGTGCTTCTTTCTGAGAACTGGCGTAGATGGATAGCGAGTAGTTCTGAGGTTCATCAGGAGAGCCAACTGCATATAAAACAGCATGTTATTTTTACAATCAGACAGGCTTCATAACTTGTATATTAATTTTACAATCATTCGCTACATTAGCATTTTTTGAAAGCAATGGAAGACAGCTTTACGCGTGTTATTTTTCGAATTGGACAGGTTTTGTATGAGCACGGTGCATTGCTCAGTTCATAGAAACAATAACTAATGTAAATATAGAAAAGTGTTTGCAAACATTAAAACCTATGTTATCACATAAATAAAAGCACTGATTTCACATTCATGAAAAACATGGATAGGAGATTATCAGTGTTATTCACTTCACCTATCAGTGGTCATAATGTTATGGCTGATCGGCTTGTGTGTGTGTATATATATATAAATGTGTGTGAAAGTTTCAATCTGTTTTATTAATGAAGATGTGTGAATTACAATTTCTGACTAAGCACAGAATAGTATGCACTTTCAGAAGCATTCTTGCCTTCCTAAAATGATCTCAAAGAACTGTATAAAGCCAGTGCTTTATAAACACAAGGTTATTATTATGGATTATCATTGCAGGGCTTTAGCAGTCAGTCCCTTTCACTAGGGTGGATTCATTTAGTGTCATGTAAAATGGTGCATTTCTTGCAAAACCTGGTTTCTTAAAATAAATAAATAAATAAATAAATAAATAAATCCATGTGCAGTCAGGTCCTCGTAATATAATAGATCTGTCAAACCTTATCCTAATTGACTCTCTAGCCTTGAGCATCCACTAGTCCCACACCATTTTAAACAAGCAGAGTAATTCTTTCCGTTTAATATACATAGCTTCTGAGAGTTATGGAAGCATCAAAACAGCAAATGAATGAACGAACCACTGCATATATTGCCTGCCACCCACTGATAAGGGCTGAAAAACAAGCAAAGAAAGATGAAACTCACACTCATATTTGAGGTAAAGAAATGACAGTTTAAAAGGGAGAGAAATAACAACCTGCTTGTAGGAGGTATGCAAAGAACACATGAGAGTGGAAACTGAACGAACAGCATTCTGGAGCAACACTCAGACCTGGTAGAAATCCTGACAGGATCCTGTAGCATCCTATAAGGTCCTACAGATTCTCTAGGATCCCCATAGGAACTTAATTCTGAAATCATGAATAAAATATATTTTACATGACAATGATCAATATTACAATGTATTGATAATCATAAATTCTCCAGTAACAGGACGTTTGATACAACTTTGATACAACTTTATATATAGCACTTTGTCATCACTCCTGCTAACATTTGGGTTATTCTGTGCCACATATTAAATGTTAAAATAAATCAAAGTACACATATTACTGAGTGCAACAACAACAACAAAAATACAATATTAGCAATACATTTCTGCTCTTCACCTAATTGAAGATGAAACAAAATGTCTACTTAACAAGGTTTACATCCAGAACATCTATACAAGTAGTAGTCACTTTATTTGAAGCTTTTAGATTTAGTACTTATTGATAAAGAGACTGTAATTGTAGAATTATATATTACATTCATTTTCACAAATCCAAAATAGTTATCAACTCTTGGGGATATATAAATTAAGAAACAATTAAATCATGCTAATAGCTCTTGAAAAGAGGAAACATTACAAAAAATAAAAAGCTGTCTTCTGTTCTACAGAAAAGTGATATTTTTTTTGTATTTCATGTAAAAACTGAATCGTATTTACAGCAGTGGTATTTAAAAAAAAATCTGAAAACTGAGAATCTTGTGTAAACTGCTTTAATTTAATAAAGACACAATAAGTGAGCATGTTTCTGTTTTATAAGACTAATTGTGTGCCTTTTCTGAGGAGTTTAATTTCTGATAATGACCACTCCAAAGTGAAAGCAGATTGTTATCCATTAAGCAGTAGCAGTGATCTAATGAAAAGTAATGTGTGTGGCTGCATTGAATGTACAATGTTTATTAACAACAACAACAACAAAAAGCTCTAAGACCAGACAGATTTAATGTATTTTCTGGGTATATTTTCTTTCAAATAAATACAAAACAAATTGTGTGGACACTTGTTTGTTTTTTTTGTTTGTTTTTTCTGTAAGTAACTAGTGTACCATGTTCCACATACATTTGTTCAATGAAATAGGCCTACCACAGGATCCTGTGCAACACTGTAGTTCAGTTGCATCCAGGTTAATATCCTATAAGATTCTAGTGGTTCTTATAAAAGATCCTTGGTAGGAATCTTGGACAGAATCCTGTTTCAGATCCTCAAGGCGTAGGATCATGCAAGATTGTGTAGGATACTGCACAAGATCATTTGATACCAGGGCAGTTTTTGTTTTTGTTCTTCCTTGCATGTTTGAGATTCATTCAATCATTTGTATGACAGGAGGAAGGTGATCTGAGGAGAGGATGACACCAAAGAGAAACTGCTTTAGTATTCCTACATGTCTTACATCCCCATCAGTTCTAGGGAAAAGCCATATTCAAATAATCAAACTAGAGCATTATCCCTGAATTGGCCTATTGATGCAGTCTAAGAGCACCGCTAAAGGAGGCTGATTTGTTGGTCTATCCTCGACATTTACTTGGGTGGATTATTTATTTATTTTGATGAACATTGTATGATTTACAACTTCTCCAACTTTGTTCTTGTCCATTCAGGAGAGAAGTATTTGAAGTCAGATCATCTGCTCTCCTACAAAGAGGCCCCCTACCTCCTCTGAGCCATTGTGTGGGGATTTGCGTAATGGCATTTTTAGACCCAGATATCAGGTTTGAAGCAGAATTCAAAGACTCTGAACTCTGGGGACGACTCAAGTCAGATAACGCCCTGTAAAGTGTATAAGCATGTTACACTGTAATCGAGTCAGTTTGTGTAGAGCCCTAATCCATTCCCAGCTCTCCCTGCCAGCCTGTTGACATGTTTAGAACATGCCTCAGATAAAAGGGTGAAGTAATGGGTTTCATTGCTAAGGTTACAACAACAGGGCCCTGCTGGTCATGGCATTGCCAGGTTTAAACATATTTATACATTTAAAGAAAACATGGTATGGCAGTTACAGCTTCAAAGCCTCCTCTCAGATTCATTCTCTTTCAAACAGAAGAGTATCAAGTGTATGGAGCTTTACAATAGAAAGGGTGACAATAGTCCACATTTCTGGTTTTGGTGTATATATATGTTTTTCTCCATGTTTGTTATGTCTTCATTTGGTTTTGTCATCTAAGAATATTCTTATTTGATTTGGTCTTCAAAGTTTAAATTGCAAATTAAAACTACGTCTTTGAGTGATGTCTTATCAAGAGCATGCCAAACTGATACAAAAAATAAAATAACTTAGCTTACTTCTGTGCTTGCTGATGAAATCACATATAATATTAATACAGATAAATCCCTTGATGCATTTTAATGTAGCACCACATATTGATCAGGTAATTTGTTAGCAGGAGGATACATAATTAAAGAACTAAAGACACTCACTATGCTCACAAAGGACAGAAAAGGCTTGATCCGAGTTTACAAAATCCTGAAAGGTTCAGCCAAAATAATGATCAAGTACAAAACTGGAAACCGAGGATAGGGTGTGATATGAAGATGGGATGGGAATATGGCACTTCATTATTCAATGAGCAGTAATGACTGAATCTTGTTGTGTAAGCTAATTCACAGGAATCCTACAAGACCATGTTTAATGGAATTCTAGGATCTAGGACATAATTTGTAAGAAGTGTAATACATTTTATGTTCTCAGGCATATGCTTAGTTGTTTATGTTTGTATCTCTGGCTTAGTTAAAAATATTTTAAAAATAAGAATAACTGCACATTAGCTACTATTAGCTTATGGATCAATCCATATCAAAATGGTAAGATGGCAACAAACAATACTGGTACTTCACTCAAATATTTTTAAAGCACGCCAAAGATAACTTGCGAGCGAGCGCGCACATACACACACGCACACTGAATTAATTAAATAATGAAAGGACAATACAGAAAGCAACATTGTTCCACAAATGGGGAAAAAAGTAATTCTTGCATTAGTCCTGTTCAAACATGAAGCAAAAAATAGTGACAGTTAATTAAAAATGGTTGAAAAGCCCAAGAAGTTTGGTGCCACTATCTCTTCAACGTTATAAAGAACCCTGGATATAACCACAAGATAACCACAAGAGACAGGAAAATTGCCAAAGCCAATTTGTATAAGAGCTGGAATGTGGCAGACAGAGTAATTACAGTTTCTGTGAAACAAAGCAGTCACTCAAAGTGAACTTTACGAAAATGCCATCTGTTACCTTCAATTTGGGGGAAAAAATACAAAAGATAATTCATTTTTAATGGAACCTAGTAGTTTTTTTGAACACTTGATTTGTCTTGCAGTATACTTACACTTTAAATTGGGAACATAAAAAACAGACAGAACAGAACATTTTCTGATTTTTCTGATAAGGAGCCAACCAATAAAGATTCAACAACATTTCAAGTCTTATTCTTAAAAAAAAACACCTCAGGACACCTCAGACAGAAAATCAAATAGTGTAAGTCTGCATCACAAAGAAATAATAATCTATAGGGGGATGTACTTAGAGATGGAGCAGTTTACCTTTTGAAAGCTTATTAATAATAATAATAATAATAATAATAATAATAATAATAATAATAATAATAATAATAATAATAATAATAATAATAATAAAAGTAACAAAAAATAATCAAATAAATGCAAATTCACTCCCATTTGCAGTCCCATAAATACAAAGTGAAAAAAATACATAAAAGATTAATGGAATTTCCAAATTATATTTTTAGATTACAGAATTCTGACATGCACTCTCACATTTGAATTACAGGGTTATCTTTCTTTCTAACGATGGAAAGCTATGAGGTTGCAAAGGAAATGTAAGAAAAAAATGACTGAGCGAGAAAACTGATTATCTGTTATAGCAGCAGAAAGAAGAGGCAATTCAAATGAATCCTGCTGTGTTTTTTAAACATGTTAAATCATGAAAAACTATTTACAATTTCAGATGGATTGTGTCTTCAGTGATCAATATGGTTACCTAGCAAAAACAAATATATATATTCTATTCAGCCTTCAAAATAATTGCCAAAGAAAAATACATTTTGCTGATAGAAGAAATAAAACAAAAACAAAAAAAATCACTTTCCATCAGTTATAGAAACACAATGTTATCGTATGTGATACAACACTGTGAAAAGCACCAATTATCCATAATGCAGCATTAAGATGAGACAGGGGAACAGCAAAGTCCTCACTGAACTGACTCCTGCAGATTGCAAAGGTAGAGAAGTATCAAGACCTTGAAAATCAGATCTGTCAAGCCATAGAGAAACAGCGGTATTTTTTCTTCACACTTTCAAATATAATTTCGAGTCAGTTATGCTCATCAAACTTGGCTGAATTTCCCACAGCACCCCGTATGATGTGAATGTATGTGGCTTCACTTTCAACTTTCGGAGCTGAGACAGTTCTTAAGTGTGTCTTGAGAGAGAGAGGGGAAAAAAATGCAATGAAGCAACAAAAAGACTAGAATATTAACCTTCAAGTGATTAGGGCAAAAACACTAATGATAGTTCAAGAATTCTGTAGGCCACAGAGCAAGATCAAAACTTCCCACAATTTGAAGGCCACGAGCAATTAGCCAAATGTTTTCAAAAGCTGATCCTACAAACTGTTTTCTGAGCTCACAAACTCAGTCTACGGCTGTCAGATTTGCCTTGGTTTAATCCAATTCCAAAAGGGAAATAAGGTGAAATTTGAAGTGAATTCAAGTCAAGAAGATAAATCACACACATGACTTCCTCCAATGTACTCTCCATTAAAATATTAAACTACTCAAATGTTTATTGTACATGGAGCACTGGCACTTCTCATAGCAATTTATGGTGTATTTGTGGAAAATACATTCTTTAAAAGATTGTACAACTTTTAAAATCTGGGACCACCACACAGATGCACATTTCCAAAACCAGGAAAGTAAATACAAATTAGAAGGAAGGTGATTTTCTTTCCACACTGTTGTAACAACCAACAAAATTATGTTTTGAGTCTATATTTTGCCTCGGTCCTTTACTTGGTGGGAATTTAATCTACATCTGTGTATCTATATGTTGTTTCCGGTCAGTTTAAATGTTCAAGACCCACTCAGCCTACTAGAACATTACACCACGGTTATCAGTGTGCTAAAAATATATAATCCAGGACTGAAAATTACTATGAAGGTCTGTCTGTCATGGTTTTAGACCCTTGTCCTAGAAAGACTCACATTTGTCTTTAATTTCACCTCAGTCACTATTCTATATGAATTACTTATTTGAAGTAGAAGCAGAAGATGATTTTTTTAAGCAAATGGTGATTTTAAGACATATCAGAAGCCTGCAGGAATATGGACTATAAAGACCAGATTTCTCCATCTCTCATTTGTGACGACTGGTGCGATATCATCCACTGGGTGAAATGAACAAAACAATAACTAATTAAGTGGTTTAAGAATTTAAGAACTAGAATTAAAGAATACCAAATGATACAGGGATTTATTGCTTTATTTCACATTTTTAAATCAGTCATCTGAAGACTGCAAGTCTGAAAAAAAGAATGGAAACCTCCAGCATGGAAGATTTAAAGGACCCACTAGAACCGTTTTATGTCAGAGCTCGGATAAAATAAAAAGAATGCATGACAATAGTTTCAAGAAGAGTAGGTAAAACATATGAACATAAATATACTAAAAAGAACAAAAAAGTTAACAAAAGCTCACAGGGATTGCACCAAATGGTGAGCAAGGGAAAAAGTACATCTTCTGTTCATACTTGAGCTTCCTTAGCATGAAACACTAACTCCCCGGTGACACTGAAGCTAATTGATTCCCACAGGAAAGTTTTAAATTAAATTCAGGGATAGATGAGAAAACAATTCAAAAGGTTTTACTTGTTTTATGTAGAAAAGAAAGAAAGAAATCCATTCGGCAGAGTAAACACAATATAGCTAATTGAAATCTTCCTCCGTCCTGATGGCAAGGCACTTTCAAATGGAGCACTTTAGGCAATTAGAATAAAATGTACCAATTTCAGGATCCTTACCCCAATCTCAGACATTGCCACGTTCTTTCTGATTACATGCCGGAAAGCAAAGGAGACCAGCTGTCACTTAAGAAACTGTGAAAATAATTTATCTGAAGCTTTGCATCACCTTAAATTAATATACAGTAAATTCAATCGGCCTACATTGAAAAAGAATGCTACAAACAAGTAGTTAACCTGTAGCGCTCATTAAGAACTCTTTCCTAACGCTCTGCCATATTAGGCTGCTTTTGTCCTTCAGCATACAACACCCCCACCTCCTCCTCCCACCCACCTCATCCTCATATAACAAACAATATACCTGGTAAGGTTATTTGAGGAAGAAAGCACTCCAATTCTCCTCTGTGTATATCTTTGAAAGATGAGAAATGTATTTGTCTTTTCGAATTATAAAGTTCCTTTCTGCAGACTGACATTATTCATATGATGTCAGGATGATGGAATTACAGAGGCAAATGGCACCGGGAAGAATGGGTCTCAAGATAAAAGGCAGTTGATACAGTCAGAAGAGGACGATTTTAATTTCATTTCACGGCAAATAGGAGGCAGCGACTAACAAGAATGGCAACACACTCCCCAAAATGCCTCCCAATGACTTTCACTGCCTGACAAAGCTGTTAATAATACATCATCATCATCACCATAATAATAAACTGTAATATATCTCTCCATTTTAGTAACTCTTCTCCTATTTATTGTTGTGTTTTAGATCCTGAAATTATTTCAAAAAGTATAAACATCTATGTATAAAAAACAGTACAATAAAAGTACTATATCAATATTGTATTGCATAGCCAGTCATGTTACAAATTATACCTTGTTTGTTCTGTTGTTTAAGAATGATACAGGGGATGTCCCCAATGCTATGTTTTAAAAAGTGTCGACTGTAGCAAATTGTG
Source organism: Amia ocellicauda (assembly GCF_036373705.1). NCBI lineage: Eukaryota > Metazoa > Chordata > Actinopteri > Amiiformes > Amiidae > Amia > Amia ocellicauda. Next base: position 14,855,783 of record NC_089852.1, read on the forward strand.
GAAATCATAAACCCTGCTCCATTCAAATATTTTAATTCATTTGTTTGAGCTGATTAATTTAGTTCCATCAGCATCTTTTCATATTTTCAACTAGCTATGGAAGAATTGCTGAAAACGTGACGTGATGAGTCACAGGAGAAAACTGCCCAAAGCCAATCGGAAACCTTCTGGCAAAAACAGTTTTTTCACTTGGTGAACCGCATCAGCAAATACTGCACATCGATTGTGGGCCTATAGAAATGAGCGCTGTTTGAACAATCCCAACACTTGGCACCTGTTCTCTATGGTACAATGAAGCAGATTAACTTCAAGTATTTTCCCCTCCCTAACCCTCTGGGAGAGGTAATACACATCTCCCCCAAATTCGTCAGCCTGCTTTTCTATGACAGTATCAACATATTTACAAAGTTTAAACCGCACAGCACACTGCTTCATATAGTAATGTGACTTTTGCATCAGATCTTGTTTAAATGTAGGCAGTCCTTTTTCAAAAACAATTTAGTGACTTAATGATATAATATATTAAGTAGTCATTGATTACTTGCTTTAGTTGTTGTTGTTGTTGTTGTTGTTGTTGTTCATGCTTTGTTGCATTCTCCTGGCACCGTGTGAGCCAACTCAGAAGAAATACCAACTGGTTTCCCCTTCCCCATAATCATGACTGATCCGAGAACCAAGTGGTAAAATATATTCCTACATTTTTCCAATCCTCACTGTGCCTACTTAGAATTTCCACTGGTAAAATCCTACTCTATTTGAAATGGGATGACTCCCCGTCAATAATATATCAACTGCAAAACAGATTACTTGTACACTCAATACTTATTAAAACTTGAACTAGAGTAAGTGTTACATTACTATCACCATCAAAATCACGTTCTGTATCTGTGTTGTGGAATAATTAAACTATGTGCTGTCCCACAAAAGCTAGATAGCAATAATGTGTTACACCTGTCAAACCGGCGACATTCATTATTAATGACATGAATTTTCTGCATTTCTTCAGTCCTGCAATTGTATACATACCATCCCCCAGTTTATTCCAAAACTTCAGCTAATGTAGGTGAATTTCCATCTGTGTGTGGGTGCCTCCTGCTTCTTTAGAAGAAAAGAGCTTTCACATTTCTGATTTGGCATCTTTGAAAGTAAAAGGTGTGATGTTCAGTATTGTCAAGGTTCTAGTTTCCATGGTGACTGTGCATAACATTAAGGTATTGAAAAGTGATTTATTTATTTATATATTATCCCCCCCTCCTCCCTTTGTTTTGATTTATTTTTTTTACAACCAGGCAGAGCAATTCGAGCACTAATGTTTTAAGAGTTAGCTCTGTCTGAGTTAAGCAAACAAAGACCACACTCCTAATGTTGTTCCTTCCAACAAATATGCAGGCTAAAGAAAATCCAAACTTGTAAATCAGAAATTGCTGATGTCAATTATGCACATTATTTAAATATGTGTATGCAGTGCAATGTAGGCTCATTTAGAAAGATTACATTTAATTTAATATCTAAAAACAACTGTTGCATTGAGCCAACAATTAATAGTGTTTTGTTTGCGCACAAAAATATATAAATCTATGGAAACATTCAAAGGCTTATGGAAATATGAAATGCTCCTAAATAAAAAGGCTACTTTAAAGGGCAGGAAAGAAATGTTTAATTCATAACAACAAACAGCACAGCCGTACGTCAGCACGGTCAGTCTTACGTTTGAGCCCTTTGCTCCATGGGATGCGCATTGTGAGCCGTTGTGAAGCACCCACACCAAGTCAACATGTTTCCAGGCAACAGGGATGTGTGCAGGATAAACCTGACCTGAGGAAGTGAATACTCACAAATTGATTCCAGCATGGAATAATTGTGTGTGAATACCAGATTGAAATTCAATTAGCCCTCCAGAGTCTGCATAGGATTACATTGTTTACCGCAAAAAGAAAGGAGTCGAAAAAAAATGCCTGATCCGTGAGGATACCTGGAGAGTAAATCAAAATTAAATCAAGCCCAAGCACTGACAATACGCACATGTATATAATTTAATTAATTTGTTTTATTATGTATTATATTATTTATTCAATTTACACTCAGGTGCCCAAGCTGGTGGGTTATGTGTAATTATCTAGTTATGACATTCAAATCCAGAAGCCCTGCGTACACATAAAAACAACCTTTACAGCACTACACCAACACAAAGTGGAGTTGTACATTGGGAGGAATTACACCATCCCAAATGCACCTACTGTGTAAACAGTAGGACAACCTTGTAATTTCTATAAGACATATTGCCACTAATCAGATATTACTAGTTTATTTTTTGTTTTTTTTTAGTTTAATTTAGAATGAACACAAAAGATTCAGAAAGAACAACGTCAGAGAGTCCCAGCTGAGGGCTATGGATAACAACTACCTTCATTCTTCTAACAGTGTTCAAACAAAGGTATTGAAGAACATGACAGCTCCTCTTGAACCATGATTAAACATCACTGTCAGTAATGTGTAAAGCTACGATCAATTGAAATTAATATTGCCATTCAGACCACTGTGCATATAATCTACTCAGAAAAATATTATTATTATTTAAATAAACACTGTGGCAGTAGGGCTTTCAGACAGTGAGCAACCCCATAGGAAAGCGAAAAGTCTATTGTCTCTTAAACATGACCGAGCTGCTATGTGTGGCACTACCAACTTATCTTGGGACAGTGGTACTTTGAGTTGTCCTTCGCCAGTATGATAATTCTATTCAAGGAAGACTTAATTTTCCTCTCTTCTGCATGCACTCAATAGAGATAATACTACAAGCTTCTAGAGACTTTTCATTGAGAGATTAAGGACCTATTGTTAACCAATCCATCACATATTTCCAGTACCATTAACATTTCATTGGCACTCCTTTTTTAGAACAAACAACAAGTGACACTCAAAGCGACGGTCTTTCCTTCTTTGTAATGGGGAAATCCACAGTTTGAGCCACAGTGAAGGATGAAGGAAGAAGGATGAAGGGTGTGTGGAAACTGCTGCACTTTGCCACATGTGCTGTTGCACAACAGCATCCACGTCTGTGACAGTCTTTGTACACAGGGGTGGGAACAATGCAAAAAAAAAAAATCACTCCATAGAAAGAATAACTGTGAGAGAGTGTCTCAGTAAGAATGGTCCAACACTGCATAAAATACACTCCAGCTTAACTCTCACATTTGTTTAATACATTTTAAAAAGAAAGAGTGAGAAAGCCTGTATGTATTTGGCTATCCTTTATCCATCATGACTCTGGTGTAGGGGTGGGTGATATGAACTTAAATCAATATCATTATACTTCCGGGCGATAACGATATGATATCACGACATACACATTTTATGACCTCAAATATTATTATTATTATTATTATTATTATTATTATTATTATTATTATTATTATTATTATTAATAATAATAATAATAATAATAATAATAAATTACAAAATATTGCTTTTAACCTTATAAAACCTGAAATGGTGAGGCATTGGACATAATATGCACCTGATAAACATGTTTTTTATTGTAAATGTTGTTGTTTTTTACTTCTGTGAATCTGTAAATAACAGATTATTAATTAAATAAGTATACATTAAAATGGAATGAAAACATATTTCAATAACTCAGGATTTCTATAACTCAAAACACCAGTAATTAAAATGTAATCAAATTGTAACTTTGTTAAGCTCCGCACCCTGTTTACATGGGCAGATTAATTAGTCATTCTGCACAGAGATCACGTCCTGCAGTTGTGCACAGAGCTGCAGAATTCCATTCCAATTCCCATTGGTTGAGCAGCACAGATCTGTGCAGAACTGCAGAAATTATGGAGTTATGGTTAAAAAGTGGTGAGATTAAAGAGCTGGAAAACAGACTACAACTGATGTGGGAAACACTAGGATTTAATAAAAGGCTGTTTTGGAATCGTTGTAGGATATTAAGAAGTATTCGACCTAAATCAAAAGAGACAGTAAATGACTGGATTTAATTTATGTAGCTGAATTGAATACGTACTGTATCTGTTAGATATGACTTATTATAGCACCATTTGTTTTTAGCACAGCTTATGCTATATTGTGGCTTTAACAGGTGACCTTTACTAGTGATTTCTAACAGAACATGTTGATCACAATTTCATGTCGGTGAGCAATTGTTGTGATTTATTGTTCGTGATAAGTTGTCTGTGTTGAAAAGTGCATGACAAATTGACAGGATACCTGTTCACTCCTGTAAACAAAATAGACCAATAATATGATACTGTGCTTCTAGTTTTTAGATTTTTTGCTACAGTATGTTTATATTAAAAGCAAAAAATGTGTAATTATTACTGTATCTCATCTGACATTTTTAATAAAACAATACAGTCCTAAACGCATTATTTAATTAATGTATTAATTTATCACGATATCCATGATATGACAAAATCCATGCCATGGCACATCATCATACCAGTATTCACATTCACACTGGTATACCATCCACCCCTACTTTGGTGCACACAATAGCATTACAAAATTAAATCTGACAAAGCAGGCCTACCCAGTGCAAAAGTTACCAAATGTAGAAAATACAGCATAATGCCACACATTATACACAGAAGGTAAAGTGTGAGAAATAGCAGCTACAGCAAATGATGAAGACATATAAAACGATGTTGTAATACAGAGTATTAGGACCAAGATGTAGGCTGATAGGATCTTCCCTAGTGGGCAGGGTCAAATAATGAGGAGTGGCCAAAAGTTTACAAGTTGCGTAGGGAAGTGAGAGATAGGAGTGGGTAGAATCTACAGAGGCAAAGTCTGAAAATCATGATGTGCTTAGATACCTGCTTCCACTAAAAAACTAAAACGGAGCTGGACTCAGGCAGAAGCCGATTAGTAGTAAATGGAATATCAAGACGACGTTACTTGGGAGAACAGTGCCAGAGAAGAGATGTGTGGAGAGTAAGAGGAGGAGGGATTGAGGGCATATCATGGTTTCTGAAAGAGGAGAAGGATGGAGGAGGAGGAGAGAAGGCGAAAAGCAAGGGAAACAGAGAAAGAGAGATCAGAAGAGGGGGAGGAAGTATGATAAAAGTAAAGTTTGATAAAAGCTCAAATTCCAGACCTGCCAAAGCTTCCAATATGAAATTGAGAAGTATCACTGCTGACTTTTTGGTCTTTAACTTGTGCTTGACATCAGCCCTTTGCCAGCATGCCTCAGATGAGTGGTAAACTTTGCCTGCCCTGTTACTCAGGCAATTCGTGCCAACCCACCACAAACTAAGCATCATCTCTTTCTCAACAAATGCTGCCGTGTCGCTGCAGATCTTAACACAGAAACTGAAAAAGTAAAACACATCTGAACTGGCACTTTTGCTTCTCCTTAATTGACTCGACCACAAGGGGTATGTTTTTGTCATTACTTTAGCACAGAAGCAGGAAAATTACAAGCTAATTTTCATAGAAAAAGGCTGAGAAATCACACGCTTGGCATCATTAACAACGTGTGCAGCCTCCCCTGTTGCTGTGATTGCAGGAAGTGGTGTTCCTTGCTGGTAATATTAGCATTTATTCTGGCACCTTACTGGTTTAAGTACTGTGAATTCCACCCCTCCACCATGTATTTATAGTGTGCCATAGATGTAGTTTGATAACTATGATCCAGATTTAAGAATGCATCTCTGTTGTAAATATTGTAGATATGTATAAGCAGGTCCTGAAGTTTCCCTCCATTTTCAAACTCTGTTGAGCCACTGTTGAGTGAACATCTGGCCACTATTTAGGGGAACTAATACAGAGATTGACGCTGATTATATGGGATAGAACCGCAAACTGAAGTTACTGGGCACCATCCTCAAACCAATTGAGCCAACCAGTCCTCGATCATCTGCAAACATTAGGTCTAGTCCATTCGTGGTGGAAAGGTCTCACGTTCACACTCTGAGGTGGCCTTGATTCTGCCCAATCAGAAGAGTACATGTATGAAAGCAGACAAGGATTAACTACATTGACCATTATTTGTATATTGTTTGTGATTTATGGTTATACAGTTTGATTAAAATTGTAGCCAGAATTCCTCTAACAATTGGTTTATATTTACTTTTTTGCCAAAAATTGTCTCTAAAATTTGCTTTTGCAGAAGGAAACCAAGTGATGAATAAATAAAGAGCTCTATTTTACCTTGTAACTCACAAGGCGCCTTTCAATCAGTGCAAAATAAAGCTTATCTTTTCCTTCTACGTTTCTGTGAGTTTGTTATCACCTCAGATCAAAAAGAAATACAGCTGACCTTGACAAGAAGCTCAATATCACTATCCCTTCAGGATGTAAACATTAAAACAACAATTTGGTTTGAAGACTTTCATTTCCTTAGGTTGCGGTATTTACAAAGTAATGTTAATAAAAATGATTAACACACAACGCATGCAACCTCTAATGTCACCTCACAATACACCACAAATCAAAAGACAGTAGACACATTTTAGCTGCTGTATAAATAAAAAGAGGCTACAGTTATTACACTATTTAAGTATCTCACAGAAAGAAACTTACTCTGTGTTAGGATAAAACATGTCACTTTGGGTAAGGGCATCTGCAAAGAAATTAATAATAATAAACTCTTGTCTCTCCTTAGACTCCTCCCACACATCTCTGGTCCTCTGGGGCCAGGAGACTCAATTTACCCCATCTCCCTTTCCTCCAAAGCCCGCTGAGGTCAGGACCGCATAGACACTGACCAACTTCTGTCAATTACTCAAGACACATCTGTCCATACTTTACCTGTAATACAACAGACTGATCTCCTGGGCTGCTCTGTACTCTTGCTCGAGTCTTATGCAGTTTCTTATTAAAACAGGCTTCCTTATACTCCTGCTTATTGTTAGCACTTACTTCCTTTTACTGCCACTTCTCCTATGCTTAACCCTGCCTTTAGCACATAACATGTACTTATCTGTATTATTTCTGGACCCGTTAGCTTATTGTACTAGGATGTATTCTTATTGTATTTTGTACTGATTGTATTACTGCACTTTGTAATGCTTTGAAATGCTTATGTCTGATCACGCCGAACACTGGTTTCTTCTCTTAGCCTTAGCAGACTTATTCTTCCCCCTAGATTATGTGAATCAGCTCACATTACTTTAAAAAGAGGTGGTGCTGTATGTGCAAAACATGGATTAAAAAATACCACTATAGTACCTAATATATGTACCTCAAAATCAGCATCAATAAGCCCCCTGTGGCATTTTATTATTAGGCACCAGGGGTTCGCTGCTTCTGCCTTAACCACACAGACAACCCATTAGAGGTCACTTTACATGGAACAAGACCAAACTTTCTCTTAGTTATAGTTCACTTATGCCTTTTCACTGCACAAAGGTTTAAGCCCCTGCAACTTTGTCTCTGGAAATGCCTATTATCATTGAAAAACCTCTACAATATGTATGGCAGTGAATAATGAGAGAAGTTCAATATGGCAGAGAAATTAGATGCTCAGAATTGTATTACTTTTGGTAATTTATCATCACAGGTGTTAGCATTCACCTACATCTTTAAACAAACAAGCTAAAAAAATGTAATTTAAAATGACTGTCAGTTACATTTGATAAGCTAGGATGAAAGAAAAATCAACAAGAAAGAGAAAAAACCCTAACCAAGGACACCAACCTGTAGACGACTGAACAAACAAAAACAACCCCTCCAAATACCAAGTGCAAGGTGAATACAAATACAATTCCTATAAATATATAAATCATGGTGAAAAGACGCTTCCATTTTCTGTGGGATAAATTATACGCACTTGGAGAACAACTGCGGGATGCTATGAAATAAGGCTGTCAGCTAAAAATGAAAACATGACACATTCCTTAACACTCATGTGGCGCACAGTCGGATCAGTTCATTAAAAAATTGTACAACGGCTGGGTTTGACTTATATTGATATTGTTAGCTGAAGGACAGGTATAGGGAAAAAAACAAAAAAACAAAACACTAGCCTACCAGAAACCAAGGTGGCAGCAAGATCCCCCCCCCACCAAACAAAAAGCTAAGAAAAGCTGAGTGTCTATGATTCATTCTTAGGGCGAGAAAAGGTTCCTCAAAGCAGGCTTTGCTAAAAGATTTCCCTACAAAAAGTTTGCGCACACAATTCTGCTGATCAAAAACTAACCAAAAAAATACATTATCAAATATCACGAGACAAAAATGTGACACTTCTAAATTATCAGGATGTTTTCTAGATCTGCTTCTGCTAAGATATTCATATAAACAATGACATTTTTTTTCATTTTTTGAAGCCGATAAAATGTTCCCTCCTCTGTTCCCTCCTCTGAATTAGTCCTGCATAAAAAAAATTCCTTCATATAAGAAAAAATACAATGTCTTCTCCAGTATTTGTATACATTTTTAAACAACATTCAGACTTCTTCCACCTCAGTGGTCGGCTCCACACAGATACTTGATGTAAGTCACACTTCAGTGGTTAGTTTGTGTTCAAAAGCCAGAGGTGGGTGCTGCTGTGTTTTGACCTTCAGTGCTCAATATCATATAAAGGCAACACAAGCACACAGGGATCCGTAGTCAATAGTGAAACAGCTGCAAATATGTCACCAGCATTCTTGATCAATTAGCAGTTTTCAACATTCAGTAAGCTGTGTTACATTTTCCCAGTCCCATGACGTTTCTGCATGCTAGCCTTTAAACAGCACCAACAAGGAAAACTGGCCAAACTTGGGTTGCATCTTCTGCCAACAAAAGCTATGATGGTAGTTATTTTTCCAAAGTACTAAGGCAGCGAAGTGCAATACAGCAACTTTCCCAATTCACACTTTGCCGTTACTATCTGATGGAAATATGCAGTCAAAATTACTCACAATTTCCCATATGAAGCATTAACGGCCTGAAAGAGTCAACTGTCTCCATATGCTATAGAAAATAGCTGATGGGTGGCAATCCATAAACAAGATTGTGTGCGATCTTGGAAAATGCAGTTAGAAGACCTCTTGAGCTTTCGGTCTTATACATCTCTCTGAGGAACACATAATTGATATGGATTATAATAATACAACTGCTTCTTTTAATACACTATTGGGATTTCCGAGTGGTTTCAACTATTTAAAAGTTGAAATAGAACAGGAGTTAAAGTGATGTAGCTTGCAGAAATGTACACGTGCTCAACAACTCAAGAGAGAAAAGATGCTTTCTTTCAGTATTTTCAAGCAGGTCATTATTTTCCTGCACCCTGAGGTCAGCATTTATCATCATTAAAGACGTGCTAATTCTTTCAAATACAATGTGGTTTATAATCTCAAAATGTGTAGCTCCAGGGAAATGGTTTAAATAGAAACAGGTGTTTATTGTCTCGCACTGCAGGCTTCTATAACCTGAGCCTCCAATAGCATGGCTGCTGCTTTCCTCCAATTCCCCCAAGACAGTCTTGATGGACACATTGGTCGATGCAGGCTCTGTGCTGAGACAAGCTGCTTGCACAAACACCCACTGTCTTTTCTTTTCCACTGCAAAGTTTCACAAAATGCCTTTGTTTTTCCAGAGCGGCTGTTTCTTTTAAAGCTAAGTTGTCTGAATCACATGTTGTAGCCCTAGAGGAAATGCCCTTTATCCAGGTGTCCTAGGTTATGTTGATGGAAGCAGACTTGAAACAGAAAACAAAGACCTTGCAGTGTACTGTATTAACAAACAGGAATCCAACATTGAGTTGAGTGTGTACCTGAAAGAAGAGGTGTGTGCATGTGAGTGCAGGCAAATAACTCGTCAGGTGTGTATAACACCTGTGTATTGTATGCAATCTTTAGGGGTTTGTAAGTTACATATTTATAATAACAGGCATAGATATAGCAAACTTACCAACATTTAGAACTGCTCAGAAGGACAACCCATAGGTGGGGGATGCAGGGACTCTCTCACTAATGAAATGGGATATGAAACGTTTGGTAGTAATGTTGGACTGTCCTGGTAGACTGACAGTTGGTTTGGTTGTCTGGAAGTTCATTAGTTTGTCTGGAAGGTTGTTTGGAAGTTGGTCTGGTTGTCTGGAAGTTCAGTGGTTTGTCTGTAAGTTTTCATGGAAGTTGGTCTGTTTGTCTGGAAGTTCATCAGTTCGTTAGGAAGTTTGTCAGTTTATTTTAATGAATAGCCACATTAATTACATAGTTGATCAATGTATTTATGGATTAATTGACACACAAACTGGACAAAATAATAAATTACCTGACAGATTCCTGGATGAATTTACTACTTTATGGCCAAACTGCCGGTTGAATTGCCAAATTGATGAATTTACCAATGAACTACCAAATTGAGGGACGAACACTTTTGGCACAAATGGTGCTCCATAATTCAATTCCAAAGAAAAGTTAGAAACTTGCTGAGCCGATCAGACGAGAGCTATGTCAGGTGAAAATCTAATACAATAAATATAATAATGAATACATGATGTGTAGAAAATCAGATTTCACCAATCATGATTATAAACCTTTCACAATTACTAATTTGATTACAAAGCCCATATTATCGGCTATATTTATTTATAACACAAACTGCGGGCCTGGCGGTTGGAGAAGAACGTATTTATAGCTCATTCATTCATTCATTCATTCATTTAGGAGTTTAACAGCTGAAATGCCATATATGTATTTAATTCAAATATTTTGTAATATATAAGAACAGATATGCAGGAGAAATTCACATACGCAGAGATGTGTGTATGTATGCTCTAGTGTTAAGTCTCTAGCCAACTATAGCAAGGCAATATAGATCTGCACATACAGGATGCAATTTGTATTTGTGTGCGTGTAGTTTCTGTAACATGTCATTAACAGTATGTGTTAATTTACATCCATACAATCGTAGGTGCACCATAGAAAACGGGTTTCATTTTCTGTAGATCGCGATGTGTTAATGCGACACGTCAACATTAAGTGCAAGTATGTTGTCAGGCATGTACACAGAGATGTAGCCTTTAGGCCACAGTCTCTTATCTTACTCCTATTATCACTAGTTCATGCCAGGTGCTCAGAGAAGCACAAGTCTAAAAGACAATCAATGTCCATTTCCTTGTTTCATATGATATTCTTTTCTTTGGCTACATACATTCTTGAAATATTGCACCAGCTTGGAAACTGAACCCTGTTAAGAGTCGCACTGCAGCAGTTTGAACTCAAAGGTGGATTGCGTATACTGAGATTAAGATATGATCAAATCTAAGATTCACTGATCCAAGATAGAATCTCAAATGTATTTCTGATACGCATATCAAGATCGGCCACGGATCTCCATATCCGAGATTCATTCAATGATTCAACTATCAATCCTGTATCACTGCCAGTATTTGACTAGTGTATCATCAATATGGTAGCCTCAGAAATGACCCCATTTTACATTTATGAAAAAATCTTTTGTCTAATTAAATTTTTGACAAATTCAAGAAGTTAGTTGAAGATAAAAAAAACAGACAACATAACTCTCCCTCAAAAGGGAACTGTCTGGAAGCAGATAATGAGTGAATTTAATTCCTTTAGTGGTGTAAATCGATGAGAAATTTTAAAAATAAAACTTAAATTGCTGTAGAAAAATGTAAATGCGGAGATGGAAGTTTTCATTGAGAAACGCGATCAATGTGGTACTGGTGGTGGTCACCTGCCTGCACCCACTGATGATATTTCAAAACTGTTTTTTGAATTCTAACCCCAGCAGTTTCAATCTTTATCTAACCCATAAAAAGACAAGGTAGAATACAACAATGAAGTTTCAAACAAGGTAAATAAAGCAGCTAGTTGTGTAAATGAGTTCATTAGAACAAATACTTAGTTATTGTTAATAAAGAAAACATATCCAGTTAACAATTAATATTTTTAATTGCTTTTCAGTATAGCTATATTGTTAATGTTGGACATGCCTTTCTTAACACAATGCTCCCTAGAAAGGATACATATGTAGCAAGGCAACATTGTTACACTTTGTTGAAACACTTTCTGTTTTGTATTGAGCAACAAGGTTGCTATTAAAGTAGGATCTGTTACTTTACCAACACACTCCAGCAATTAATCTACTGCTTGTTTCCTTTCTATAGGTTAGAAATAATTACAAGGAAATATAATTAAATAATCAAGAAATAGTATTTAGTTTGTGCTTTCTCTACTTCATAAGATTGCAAATGAGTAATCTCAAGATCTAGCAGATCAGGACTTCTTCTTCTTCTGCACAACACAACATCGAGTTGAGATCCCCACCAAGAACTCATCAAGATGACTCGAAATGAGCATGAGATAAAAATGAGTACTGGGCCATGCAGTCTGTTGGTAGCACTGGCTACAGCTTCCCAGAATCCAATGGGATTATTTTTATTTAGTTTTTATTGTTATTTTTTGAGAAAGCAACAGCCAGGAGTTAGTGAATTCTTTGTAAGCTCCACTGTCTCCTAAACTTGAACCAGACAACAACAATGGCTTTCATTTTCAAATTTGGAAGATATAATAACTGTTGACTGGCATCTTGGCTACAGTTATCTGGCACACACCCCTGACTTCTCATGAGCATGCTGGGTGTATTTGTGTGCCACGGAGATGATATACGTTTGTTCTTTCCATCAACAGGGTAGCAAACCTTGTTTTGTAAATTCTTGACTTGTTTTTCCCCCTCCCAAGGATGCAAAACAGCTAGCCCGTTATATAAATGGTCTGACGAGAAAAGGTAATATGTTTTTTGTTTTCTAATTTGGTTCTGCTTTCATGTTTTGTTGAGCTTTAATGTCATATTTATAAACACCCTGAGGATATTTTCGGTCTGCATTACTCAAAGTATGATCTCCCTCTTTACTTTTTTGCACCCTGAAGAAAGCACCTATGAAAGTTAAACAATTGGCAAGAAAACTTCTGACTTAGCCTCTGAATTAAGTGTCTGCCTTTTTTCCCCTGCCCTAGACTTAGTGCATAGGTTGAGAGTCACCATGAAAGAACTTAAAAACAGAAAGGTTTTAGAGATTTAGGAGAAATAAGTGGCATTTCTCAAAAGTTAGGACTTGTCATTCTAGATAAAAGGGTAGGCTGCATACTCTATAGTTTTTTTTTTGTGAATGTGGGGGAAAAATAGTTTTCAGATATTTTAAATACATCTATAATTTTGCTTTAAAATTAGACAATACATATCAGTGTGACCAAGACATTGTAAGCTATATGGGAAAAAATATACACTTCAAAACTAAAATATTATTACACTACACATTCAGCATTCAGGATTTTGTGGGAGAAATCGGACTAAATGGCACAAATATGCATAACATACAAAATCATTTCCAAGTTGTTGTGAAAATGAATTCTGCCAGACTAAGAGATTATGTTTCTCAAGCTTTGTGAGGCAGTGGGATTTCGATAGTGAGACAAGATAGCCTAAATTAATAAAAAAAAAACAGCTAGCTAGTACTTTTAAAGACCTTAGAGAACATTAGTAAGAACATATCAGATTCCATTTTTAAATTTCTGATTAAACATTTGGCCTGGAGAACATGGTGTTCAGATGTAAGAACTCTCCTGTCAGCTTAATTGAAAAGATACTCTGAGTAATCATATTTAATACATCACAAAGTCTTATAAAGTGACTTATTTTATTTTTATGTTTGTATTCAATTTAGTTTCTTTAATTTCCTGGAAATTGGTTATCACAAGATATGGTAATGTGGTGTTTTCCTAGATAACCTGATGTACCTACCTACCTACAAATTATATTGCAGCTGTACAGAAGTCAAAGTAACCCCTATAGTTTGTCTTGTTACTTAATATTGGAGCTGTTGGGCTGGCTTTGATGCATTGCATTTCATTTTTTTGTTGAGTTAAATAATTGTAGGGCAGAACCCAAGGGCCTTTTTAATGGATCATTAAGTCTCTCAAGATATTTACTAAAATAGCAAACCTGGAAGAGTAGGAGTGCCCTGGGATTTTAATATTGGCTTTAGGTCAATTTATTCACTGTCATGAATGACCGAACTTACAAAACAAGACAGATGACTTTTCCTTCATTTATCCAAAGGATGCCATGTTATATCCTGCTCACTTTAAGTCTAGTGACAGCAGAGGGAAAGTAGTCTTTATAATGTTTATGATCCACACCACATAAAAAAAAAAGCTGTGTGCATAACAATTCCTGTCTGGGTCTATATGCATAGATCTTACATCACAAACATTTACATTATGGTCTAGATGGGAAACATTTTAACACAGTTGCTAGTTTTGCTCCCTTTTGTTTTGCATTCTGCTTAATGCTTCAAGACATTATAGGAACAGTTACACAAGTCATATTTGCAGACTCAAACATCAGACTATTTTTGGCTAGACCAAAACAAATGCACAAAAATAGTGTCCCTCTAACAGAAATTGTGCATCGAGCCGCATATATAGGCAAACAGGCATATTTTCAGTTCAATTCAAAGTGGATAATTAGTTTGATGATTTGATGAATCTGGGCAATAAATAGCAGTTGTTTTATTCTTGTTGTTCTTGCCATAATTTCTTAACTGTCAAGCCTTTTAAATGGCTTTCTTTTGCTTTTTCTGATTCAATTATATGCATAGTCAAAACAAGATGTTCTAGTACACACATATACAGCACTATAGCTTATTTCAGTCTAGCCAGCGGATGGATCCCTTTATGATAACCACAAAACAAGACGTATTGTTTTCATAGATGTCTCATTTCACAACCTCGGGCTAATTTCACTGTTGCCAGAGACGTAATACAACTTGTTGACAGATTGCCCTGCCCAATTCCAAGATCAGCGTATTCGTCTGGCACAGCGAATCAATTCTGTGGAAGGGACAGACGTGCCATCGGTAATCCTGCATTAATAGCACCTCTTTTTTCAATTTTTTACGCAAAGGTCAGTATGCTCAATAATTGGTTTATTAAGTCAAGGGAAGGACAGTGATTAATCTGGAGAAAGCATGGGCTCGACTCTGTATGATGGGATTACAAGACAAGATGCTCCTGCAGCATGCAAGTGGGCTGGGAAAAGTGTCTTTCTAAGGGAAGGCAAGACAGCAAGGAGGTGCACTCGTACTTTAATCCACCTAACACTGATTAACACCTCCTTGCAGTTTAAGGATTCCATTTAAGGGATTAAGGCATTTATAATGTGCACAAGAATGGTTGCAAGAGGAAAAAGAAAAATCGCAAGATGATTATCAACCAGTGTGCTCGACTCACAAGGCTTTTAAGGGGTATTTGTGCCACAATTTTCTCAGAAAAGCTTCCGAAAAGTGTTTAAGTACTTAAAGAGCACAGCAGCACTGAATCTTTTAAAAAGCTGCTAAAGGGCACTCGCGAGACACACTAGACGGGCTTTTTCATATTTTGATGGGACAGAATGCATTTTCACAATTTAGGCCTATATTGTTAGATGTGACTGTCACCACCCTCCACCTCAGTGTCAGAGAAGGTTCATTGGGTGTGTCATGCTCTGGGCATGAGCTTAAAATGAATCAATGAGCAAAATAAGATGAGTAAGACTGAAACATCATAATTAACATAAGGGCTAGGCATAATGCTATATTAGAGCAGTTTATATATATTTTCTCTCTTAAGTCTTTTTCATTGGTTTTGGCTCGTGCACACATGGCAGTATGCACACAATTAATTGCCAAAAACAAAGTTCAAAAGATTTTAATACAAAGGGAAAAAAAAAAAGTGGCTGGAGTGTTTGTTTTCAGTTTACACTTTTCTATCACAGCTGTTTCCAATTTCATATGCTGCTTAATTAAATAAAACAAACCTTGAACAATAGAAACATATTTGAATTGCTCTGCATACGTAGCAGGCCTAATATAATCAACCACACATTCAAGCACTCTCTGTGATCTGCTATTGTTTTGACAGTTACAATTTAGATTTTGTATATATGTACAAGCCTTCTGGAATGCAGTATTATTAATCACTGTAAGGCCTCTGTAAAACCTAGCATACGGAAGGAGTCAAATAAGAGAAAGGACATATGCCACTTATTTATCATCCATTTGCTAGCTTAGTTTTCAAACAAACACACTGAGGAGTCTTTTGAAAGACCTGCATCCACAGCATTGCTCTAAGGTTAGTTCCAGGTGTCCAAAACTCCTCCTGCACTGAAGTGATTTCAATTTACAGTATTGTATCTACATGAACATATGCAAGCCTATTCCCATGTGACATGTTCTCCCTCTTCCCATATTTGTAGGACTCACACCCTCCCTAGAAAAGCTCTCTAATAGGGTAGCAGCATCGGAATCAGAATCAATCAGCATCTAAGCCTGGGATGTCAAACTCCTGTCTTTGGATCTACAATGTTTTCTGTGCGGTGGCCCAGCTCTCTTGCACTCAATTGGACTATTAATTTGAATAAATGCACAATGATTTTTGCAGTTAAGATCCCAGGCTCACAATGTTTTAAAGGTGTGCTACTTCGATCTAAGCATGAACCGTATACTTTGATATAAGCTTTGAAACCAGCTGTGAAAGTGTGTGAGATTCAGTATGAAGCAAACACCTTGTAGTGCTCAAGTTCCAAGGAAATTCTTACAACAAAAATGAAGTGCCTTGTTGTTGGACATAATAGCCATCCCTAGCAAACATTTTTAGCAAAACTGGAACTGAAGCCATTCAACAATGTCTTTTCATCATGCAACAAAATGATGCATTGTCTGCTCCTTTGGAATTTGACGCTGGTATTTGGAGGGGGAGAAAAAACTGCTTCAATGGGCTTGTCAGCTCCTAAAAGAAGAAGAATAGCCCATGCTATGTTAATATTTTAAAATCAGTCTGTATTACAGATAATAACAGATGACAAGCTGCATCATGCATAATGCATTGAATATTGAGAATATTGGAATGCACATAATTATAATCCACATGACTGGCAGCACTCCAGATTGTGATGTGACATCTGTAAATCTACATGGAACTCTAGTGGGCTAAAGGCTTTGGGTCCCCTTCTACTATTTTCTCATTTGTATTTCATTTATCCAGTCACAAGCTCAGAATGGTATTTCTGGAAGACTGCACAGTAATTTTAAGTTTCAGCATGTAACAATATGTATTGCTCTTATATTTTGTAATTTGCCCTGGACAAGGGCATCTGCTAATAAATAAATAAATAAATAAATAAATAAATAAATAATAATAATAATAATAATAATAATAATAATAATAATAATAATAATAATAATATGATGCTTTGTCAAACAACAGTCTGAGGTCTATCTTTGCGTTTCCCTAATCATACTGCTCACTGATCAGGTTTATCAAGGCCTTAACACATGCATTGGTGGGGCCTGCAAAAATTCCAACTGTAGGAAGTACATGTGTAAATGTGTCAATGCTATCAGACTTGCTATTAGGCTGTAAACACATCCAGTGATGCGTGCTTCAACATCGCAATAGCAAGTCTGATAGCATTGACACATTTACAAATCACCCTAGTTCATTATAAAATTAAAAAACTATTTCAACATAAGGTGCAATGTTCAATGTGGACCGAATCAGATACAAAAAAGTGAATGAGGTGGACAAGACTTATTAATAGTAGTTACTGTGAGGAAATTATAAATGCAAAGCCAGTAATTTATTTATTTTTTGTGGGGGGACACAAGTGGAAATTATTTTATAACTTCTAACACCTGGTATACAGTACACTCATTAATGCCATTCTAGCAGCTATGTAGATACTGTATTGCAAACCTATTCCCTCTCTAGATTGATGCAGAAATACTTAAAGCAGGCCTAAGTCTCAAGTGGTGAAAAATACAAAACCTGGGGAAACTGAGAAGTGCAGTGAAAATGTGTGTTCAATTGAAATCTGAATTTTCACCTTAGAAAGCAAAAGATCCAACAGGATTGTACAGTTCACAAACCCCATTTTGTGCCTAGAGGACAGAACACCCCTGTCTTTGAGAACACGGTTTGATTTCGAGAGTAAGTCAAAAGGAAGTGTAATTTAATAGGTGGCGTTTCACAGTCTTCTACACTCGGCGACTGGTTAAGCAGTGGATGGGAGCAGACGTTTTTTTGTAAATTCAGCCAAGAGAATCCCACAGTGCTTTCCATTATGGCACCGGCTCGAGACAAGATGAAAGCTGACTGGTATAAAAGCAAGTTTAAACACTTAAGAGATGCAGGACTGCTGGGGTTCCTTATGCTAATCAGGACTGAGTTCCAGGAAAGGAGGGCAATAGCTGAAAGCTAACAACATATGCTTCCATTTTACAAAAAAATAAAGCGATTCCAGGTGTACCTGCAGCCTTCCTGGACTTCTCTCCATTGGTATAGAGAATGAAAAAAGCAAGACATAGAACCCTGTTTCATACTTTAACATTGGTATACACGTACAGCAAGATCAATAACTATAATGAGAGGGAAATCAGAGGCAGAAGAGAAGTGAACGGTATAAAGAAATACAAGTGAAAATTAAGAAATTAACCCTGAATTGTAGATATGGATCAGTGGTCCTCACTCCTTGAACCGATGATTCATATAACTGATCCAATTTACTGCTCTGTTCCAGGTCTTTAGCCCTTGCAGATCTGAAGTTGCTTGAAAAACCTGTAGGGCTGTAGCTCTACAGGACCAGGAGTAACTGTTCCTGTCATTGCTATGTTGGGATTTGATTTCTCTTAATACCACAGTATACATAGTGCTTAATATATCTAAACAGGACTCCATCATTTCCAGGTCAGTCTAAGGTGGCCCTTTACAGTGATCAGTAAAAACCCCACAGCTGTGAATAGCCAACATGTTGAAGGCAATTGAAATTGGCTGGCAAGCTGTAATGCCTTTAATTGTACTAATAATAGGCAGAAGGGATGAGCTATTTGCCAATGGGATTTGGTTCATACTCCTCAGTGTTTTATTTTCAAATCTATACGTATATTCTGCCTATGGAGTACAAGACAAACAAACAAACACACAAAAACACAAACCCTATACGCCAGAGAATAACAGTAATACCGCTATAGCCCAGCACTCATGAATATGGGAAAAATAATAAGGCAGACTGCTAGTAAACAGGTCTCAAATTATCAGACATTCCTATTGAATCAAACAGACCTGTGCTTTTTGACTATTAGTCATACTGCACATGCATATATTTATTATTATTTCTTTCTCAGCAGACACCCTTTTCCAGGGCCACTGACAGTTCACTTAAGAAGCATTGTAAAGCATTACAAAAGTGCAGTAATACAAACAATACAAAATATAAATCCAAAGCATTACAAAAGTGCAGTAGTACAATCAATACAAAATACAATAAGCATAAATCATAGTTTAATGAGGTAACAAGTGCAGGTAGGGGGGGTGCAGAGGAGATGACAATAATGTCATATAAAGAACAACAATGTTTGTGTCTATTATTATCTGTGTATCTTTACTCAAGAGTTGTTTTTGCTTGTTGTTTTGATTGGTTTTCCCTATGTGCTAAATTATTGTCATCACCTCAGTATGAGAGTACAACTGTTAATTCAGGAATATTCATTTCTTTGCAGGCAAGATATTTTTTGTGTAATTTTTATGAAGCAGGGAAAACAAATACAAGCTTCATCACTGTAAGACTCTGCACCTTAATATATACAGATATATATAGGCCTACTTTCTGTAAACGCTATGTTTGTATGATGTAATTTGCATAATGAAGATTGCATAAAACAGTCACACATAAGAAAAGTAATACAAATAAATACATGAAAGAATTACATGAACTTACTTGTTCCTCCCTTGTTTTTGGTGATGTTGATGGGTTGTTTCGAGTCCCTGTCTGGTGTGATAAATAATGCGGTGTAAATATTGCTATGTAAGGGAATAAATTAAGCGCAGTGACTGCTCGTGTCTTTTGTGAGGATAAGGTGCACATTTTCATCTTAAAGTACATGAGTAGGAACTGGAGAGTTATTTAGATTTACATTTCTATCAGTAAACAGAGTTGCAAGCCATCAATAAGGGAAACGTGAATAGCACGCATGATGATTACATTGATGTGAATGGGCTTATTCTATACCAAATTAGTGTTTCTTACAGGACATATATACACTGATCAGCCATAACATTATGACCACCTGCCTAATATTGTGTAGGTCCCCCTTTTGCTGCCAAAACAGCCCTGACCCGTCGTGGCATGGACTCCACTAGACCTCTGAAGGTGTGCTGTGGTATCTGGCACCAAGACGTTAGCAGCAGATCCTTTAAGTCCTGTAATTTGTGAGGTGGGTCCTCCATGGATCGGACTTTTTTGTCCAGCACATCCCACAGATGCTCGATTGGATTGAGATCTGGGGAATTTGGGGAATAGTTCAACACCTTGAACTCGTGATTCATCAGACTAGGCCACCTTCTTCCATTGCTCCGTGGTCTAGTTCTGATGCTCACGTGCCCATTGTAGGCGCTTTTGGCAGTGGACAGGGGTCAGCATGGGCACCCTGACTGGTCTGCGGCTACGCAGCCCCATACGCAACAAACTGCGATG
Source organism: Amia ocellicauda (assembly GCF_036373705.1). NCBI lineage: Eukaryota > Metazoa > Chordata > Actinopteri > Amiiformes > Amiidae > Amia > Amia ocellicauda. The sequence continues at coordinate 14,876,267 of NC_089852.1, forward strand.
CACTGTGTGTTCTGACACCTTTCTATCAGAACCAGCATTAACTTTTCAGCAATTTGAGCTTCAGTAGCTCGTCTGTTGGATCGGACCACACGGGCCAGCCTTCGCTCCCCACGTGCATCAATGAGCCTTGGCCACCCATGACCCTGTCGCCAGTTCACCGCTTTTCCTTCCACTTTTGATAGGTACTGACCACTGCAGACTGGGAATACTCCTCAAGAGCTGCAGTTTTGGAGATGCTCTGACCTAGTCGTCTAGCCATCACAATTTGGCCCTTGTCAAAGTCGCTCAGATCCTTACGCTTTCCCATTTTTCCTGCTTGTAACACATCAACTTTGAGGACAAAATGTTAACTTGCTGCCTAATATATCCCACCCACTGACAGGTGCAATAATAACGAGATTATCAGTGTTATTCACTTCACCTGTCAGTGGTCATAGTGTTATGGCTGATCGGTGTATATGCATAGTTATGAGTTTGTTTGTTTTATGTATCACTGATTAAATGGATTCACCCATGGGAGGAGCTATGGGCCAAAAGCTATAAAAGCTGCACTGTGGTTTAGTTTATAACATAGATGGTAGATGGAAAGCAGGTTGTTGCCCTTGTATTTCATTTTCGTTTTTTCCAGTTTATTGGATTTGAACGACATGATTTATCTTTATGGAGAAAAATAAACAGAATTATATTATCCATATTGTATGTTTTGTGTTGCTTTATTTTCTTTTTCTCCTCAGTCATTCAGTCAATGCCTCAATACATCCTAAAATTGTTTTGCATTTTATTTTGTCTTTGGTCTGCATCCTTTTCCACCACTCAACCAAATACCTTTACAGTTATGAAGATCTTAAGAGTACTGCAAGCAGAAACACGACAAAAATCAGGACAAGGGAATACCTGTATAAACATCCACATACGCAGGCACATATGCTCAGTAGAAGGTATTTTGTTGTGCATCTGACTGGTTTTTCCACACATAATGAAGCTCAGCTCATGGGGAGCCGTGTGCCACCAGCTGGGGGTTTCAAAATGCCAAGTCTCATGGGTTGAAATCTCTCTCATAGGGCACCATTTTTGTTTCCGGCAATTACCAATTATAGTGAATTAGCAAGGTGCTCGCAGTCACTCGAAGCTAATTGCACCCAACAGCTCTGTTGTTATCCAGGTGAGATACAAAGCCTCACCTATAACAAACACTGTTTTAATTATGACATGAATACCTTGACACTGATGACTTCATAACTAAGTGTAAACCCATAGTTAGGGCAATACAAACATTTTAAAAAAGAGTATGGCACGCAACCCTGGTGCAGAACGGTGGAAAGTGGAAAGCTGTAGTACTGTGGGGTTTTCTAAGTAGATTAAAATCATCAATTACTAAAGACCTGTAAACATGGCTGAGTGAGTCAATGAAGGCAATAACTGATTAATTTAGCTCATTAGAGCCCAGGTGGAACAAAAACCAGAAGATTCTAAAGACAGCCCTTCAGGACCAGGAGTGAATATCACTGACTGATATGTCCCTGAAATGGATCAGTACTTGATAGTTTGGTATCTTGGTACTTGATACTGTGTTCCAACTCACATTCCATTTTCGATAAAGGATATTTGTGCTAACATAACTTAGTAAAGGATAACATAACTGCTTATGTACCAGGATACCTATGTTAAGACCTGTAATATTACATGCAGTTTTGACAGTGGTGTTCAAAGCACATTTAAACATTAGTTGGAGATGGACATCATTCTTTTTCTACTCGTTTCAGCAATTTCTATGTACTGTACCGTACTGCAATGTGTGAAAGATACCAAAATACTTCACATTTTAAGCTACAGTTTGCAATTTGGTAGATTGTAAATAAGAAAACTGAATGTAGCCCGTTGAGCTAGTGTGCAAATTCATAAAAACAGCAGCTAGACTCTTAAGCACAGATAAAGCCAAAGTAATTAAAAACAAATTAAAAATGGCATTTCAGAAATCCTGATGGATTCATTTTACAGTTGTGAATAAACCAGAAGGTATTTTATCATTTTAATTATAGACCAAATGTACATTTCAGAATTGGAACAAATTGATGGCTCTTCATCCAAGCTGAGTAGCAATATTTGTTTAAAATACACTATAAAAATATTTTTTATGTTATTCAATGATATATGTGATATATACACAGACACACAGTGGTTATAGGAATTATTCACCCCCCTTGGTAACAACCTAACAATTTTGATGCATTTAAATTTGATTTTTTTTTTCTTTAGAACCTACTTAACACATTCAAGAGGCAAAATATATTTCATTGTGAAAAAACAGTTAATGAAAAATAAAAAATCTTAAATGTCTTTGTTAGAGAAGTATTTACCCCCCTGATTCAATAATTGGTAGATCCACCAATTACAACTGTGAGTCTTTCAGGTTGTAACACAACATGTGAAAAGTTCCAAGGAAGATGAATACTTCCTATACCCACTGTATACGTGTACCTCACTAAGATGTTTCAACTTTAAATATATATATATATATACACATCTGTTAATGATGATATGCGATACATGTATATGTTATATGTGTGTTCTGTGTGTGTAATTTAGTTAGCTTCAGTAATTTAATTTGTTATAATTGGGAATGGCAAGGTCTTGACTGGAAATTGGAAAGAAAAAGCCTTTAAACTTTAAACTCACAGCCTATGTATTTAAACACTTCTCAGATCAACCAACTCATTAGCTGAATGTGCAAAATTCAATTACACCCCACCAACGAATAAGGCTCATCCTTTCCCAAAGGACTGTTTAATTGATTCCCATCTTCATTACATTAGATACCATGTCATTGCTCAAAATACATAAACAAATAAAATAAAATTTAATAATTTGTCTCCCAGTGCTTATTATCTACTTGACTGTTTGTTTTCATGCAAGACAATATGTCCCTGGCAGAGTAATTACTGCCTGTGACTATAAATAAATTATGATTGTATGAAGAATGTGAAGAACTAAGAGCCATGGTCACACAGTAACAAGATATTTTAAGGCAATAGCAACAAATAAGGAATTAAAAACAACAAGCCAAAGTCTGCAATATATTCACAGTCCTAAAAATAGAACAATCCTGGCTTAATATTATTTGGTAGCAAACATTTCAATACATATCTGTTCTTTCCTGATTTTTTGGTATTGTAACATACAGCAAAAGCATTGCAGAAGTGAAAGCTATAAGTGGTGCCTATACCAGCCTTTAGTATGCCAAGACCATCCATAGGGTAAATCTGCAATGGTCCGTATCATTTGATTTTACATTACTTTCATTCTGCTACAATTTGAGCACAGTATTTATTTTTTACTGAATTTTATTTCACTTTGAGTCACTGAGAAGTAAGGCAGTCCTATTCATCCCATACCTGCTCAAGAACAAAATAAATACTATTTTCCATAATCTTATATGCAGCAATTACATAAAGTACTGACCCCCCCAAATTAAAACAACAAAACACAACAATGGTAGGTTAAAATATCACCCAAAGCACCCATGCTTTCCCTCAAGTATGAAATCTAGTTAGTTTAAGCTCTGTATACATACAGTACCATTTGTTTACAAGAAAGGCCTCATTGAGCTAAAATCTCATTTGCAAGATGGATCTAAAAACAGGCCTGACAGATCAGGGTACTCATAGACCGAGTTAATGAAACAGAGCAGAAAATTAGTCACCCGTGAAAACAAACATTATGCCGTTTACACCCTTCCAATGATACTAATACACATGCATCATCATGACCACAGTGACGGGCTTTAATAGCAGTGATCACATTGTAGCTCCGAATTACTGGTTGTCTGTAGAGGACTGAATCTATCTATAGCAAAGAGTGTACAAGAGATAGAAAGAGCAGAGCAAAACAGCTTCATTAGGTGGAATCACATCAACTCAGAAGTTGTTTAGGAATGCATATCTTATGGAGACTATATAGCATATAAAGCCCAAGAAACATGTATGACACATATTTGTTTAGCATTATTCACATCTTGGACAACTCCAGTCTGTGAAATACCTTGGGCAGGAATGCATATTAAAGAAGCTGGATTGGTTAGAAATGAGTATTGACCCTTTATCAAGGGTTGGGTTCCAGAACGCAATGACACGCACACGCACACGCACACACATCATTTATATATGCATGTACTTCCCTCTCCTATCACCTTACAATTTCTCTTTATTCAATGCAATAGATTTTATAACAAGTTGTTTAAGAATTTAACGTGCAAATGTTTAATTGCCATTGACTTTTTACTCTCCCCTTTGTTTTGGTGGGGGGGAGTAGGTAACAAACATTTCTACATCCATCTTAATTAAAAGCCTTGCCATGATTCAGAGGGGTGGAACAATAGCTCTCGCTTGTCAATAACAATTAATTCCAGCTCACATGCAAACTCGGAGGCGAGCTGGATTTGCAGCATGCTTTCCCATATAAAAAAAATGTGACGCCAACCATTAATAAGCCCCACATTTCCTGCCAGAATAAGCTCGGTGGGTTGGCAATAGGCTGGCCCTGCTGGCAGCCTTGGTAATATCAAAGTTTCCAGACACAGAGAAATTGAAAAATTCACTATGCTACTGTAGCTATGGTTTTAGGGTTATCCATATCTAGCAATAACAAAAAACAGGTTATTAGATTTTAGTTAGCAGATGGCCTTATCCAGGGTGACTTACAGTATATCACATTATTTTACATGCAATTACCCATTTATACAGCTGGGTTTTTACTGGAGTAATCTAGGTAACATACCTTGCTCAAGAGTACAACTGCAATGTCCCCCACCTGGGATTGAACCCACAACCCTCCACTCCAGAGTCCGGAGCCCTAACCATTACTCAACATATGTAATGCTTTACAAGCCCATTGGAATATATATATATACACACACACCTAAGTCACAGTACCATTGTATTTGTTTTGTTTCTATCTTGTCCTTGATGTAAACAGTTTCAGAATTAGAAGATGCAGTGGGTTACATGGATTCAACAGGGGGAAGGGGAGTCTTTTTGTTTTGTTGAAGGGGAAAAAAAAGAGAAATCCCCATGAGGATACGAAGGCATTACATCTTAAGCTACTTTACAAGATGAGAGGAGAAACTTATAAAAGAGAACAGGCATCTAAGCAGCGTTGTGATCTCTAAGGAGAAATAAGATCAACTCAGAAGGGAAGAAATTCCCATCAGGCCTTCTTTGCCTTTCGTATGCTTTGTGTTATTAACCGTGAGCCTTCCTGATTGCTCTAACATAGCAAAAACCTCTTCTGTGCCTAATACCCTGTCTCCTCTGATTGTTTTTCACAGTTCTGTTCTGTAAAGGTTGATTACAAATCTGAAGGAACAGGTTTTCACTGAAGACTGAGGTTTTCCAGCCTGGCACTAAAGTATCCTCCCCACATGTCTTCTGGTTGTCATTTTAGCATAACTCTTAATTCATTTGTAGTGTTAAACCTCTTTAAATGTATACTTCAATGTGTCAGTTCTTGATGTCAGAAATTCTCTGTATTGTTTCTTTTAAATCTAGCAAAAACTAAACAAATTGGTGTTCCTCTATAGGAGTCAAAACATTTATGTATATGCTACCAGTTAAAGGTGGGCGTTACCTGTTATCTTTGTTTGCCTGATCCCCACTTAAATTCCAGGCATCTAGTAATTGACAAGAGTATACCCAGGGCTTGGTAAAAGGGCAAGTGCTAATTTCTAACACAGAAATGTCTAATTAAATAAAAGATTCAATTAAAGGGCTGCAAGAAAAAAAGAACCAGAAACAAAAAGCACTTCAAGAGCAGTGCTGTCAGCCTCTGACTCCAGGTGGTCAACTCTAGACTGAAATCTTAAGGTAAAAGACCTCTCTCTGACAGATTGTGTGAAAAGACGTCATTTAAAAGTTCAGCCATGGTTGCCATTGTTTTTTTTTTTTTTTTTTAAAGCTAATCCTGTTTCTGAGTTAAAAAATCACCTTGCAGTCCTGTGCACACTGCCCTTTTGGGAACATTGTGGTTTGTGTAATGACAAAAGTCTGCTGTCATAAAATCTACAGGGTTCTTGGAGTATCTACCACAAAAACTGAATATTTATAATGTACAAACTTTGGTGTGGGAGAGAAAGGAACCATAATGAATGGAAGTGGATATTCCAAACATTTATCCCGAAAGAAAGACGTGAAAGTGAGGCAACAAAGTTTTGCAAAGGGGCAAATGATCCACTGGGCCAGGGTTATGAACATTTTCTACTTAAAAGGTGGTTATATTGGGTATTGGGACAAGATAAAGGGATTCAGTGAGCTAGGGAGGATTTGCACAGTGGATGCTCACCAACTCTGCTGGGTGTATGCTTGCACTCACCCTCATGTTCTGAAACGATTATGTTCGTGCTCCTGTTCAGGGAAGAGAAGCCCACGCAATCTTAATCATCGCTCTCCATGTTGTATCTGAGGGAGATTGTTCCACACCACCCACTGAAAGACCCAGTGCAGGAACAATCACTTACTGCAATCTGTGCAAGTCTAACACACTTGAAGCCAAGTGGGTGTTCTAATTAGGGTCCTGTAACCACAATTTGTGAGGGAAATAATAGTGAATGCCAACCAATGGCAGCTTTTTACAATAGCTATTTTAGTCTCATCTTTAAAATTAAAGGTTACAGACACACCGGAAGTTCAAAGCACATTTAGGTAAATGTCAGGCCATCACCTCTTGAGAATCTGCGTACATGCCAGCTCCCACAGTTGAAAGGGCATTCAACAACAGTAAGCCACTCATGCAATTACAACTCATGCCAGCACAGTTGTAACTTACAAACAATTGATGAATTGCATGGCAGGTCACTGTTTTAAGTGGTCATATTCCACTTTTGTGATGTAAAAAATATAAAAATAAGTCACGTGCCCTTAGATACTATTCCATCGATACAAGTTCATTTATTTCTTAACATCCTGTATGACCACTAGATCGTCAGAAACTTAGCAACCAAAGCTAGAGTCAATATTTGAAACTGAAATAGGTTACATTTATCCCAATTTGTATTTTGTTGTTAAAACATTTTTGGTAACTTCTCTACATTTACTGTACCTTACTACAGGGGTATCCAGCCCTAATATTGGAAAGCTACAGGATTTTCAATAGCATAAATGAAACAATTTTTGGTTTAATAAGTCAAGATAAACATTATCTTTAGTCACTGATAGACAAAATCTAAAAACTGGTGGATGGAGACAGTCCAAAACCAGGGCTGGTGACCACTGTGGTATTTAACCTTTTCATTGTAAAGCGCTGTAAGATGAATCTCATTTTGAAAAGTCACATAAAAGAAATAAAAAAGGATCAAATAAACACAAAGTATAATTTGAAACTAGTGGTTGAACAGTGGAAGCTGACAGTTGGATTTAGAAATAACAATGTTCATTTGAGAGCCCTATGGTCCGAAACAAATGAACTTTTTGGACCTTTTATAGTACTTACATGCATTTATGCCTGGTGTACGTGTATTAGAGTAGTGGGCCTGTGGCAATAACAGAATCATACAGCACCAACAGTTTCTTCAAGTGTTTGATAATGTTTGTCTAACTGTATTAATTTTTCCCATCCTGGGCAGTTTTTCTATTTTTAATGACTACATCACTACAGGTGTTAGCCTGCGGTTGTGAAGCTGTGTCTCTGAGAATGTCACAGAAATCCTATCAAATCCCCATTTTAGAGAAAGCAGGAGTCTCTCCAGCAGCTGCAACTGCCATCAAAGAGTGAGTATACCTCCAGGATACATGGATACAAGCAGACCTGTAACAAGTATGGTTGTTTTTATGTTTCATTAGTGAATATAATAGTTTATGTATATTTTAAAATGTCACAATGATAATATATGAAAAAAAAACCTCAAATGTAATTTGTAAATATTAAAGGAAGTAAGCTTATTTGAAGTTCTTTGTATCCAACCTATATGTTAAAAAAACCTTGAATCAAATTATTACACTATAATTCAGTATCACACAATTTGCTTCTATAATTGACAATACACTTCTGGTGTATGTGGTGCATTTTTCCTTACCTGAAGTGTTACAAGCCAGGTTTTACAAAACAATGCAATTACATTTTTTGCTGTCTTCAATGATAATACGTTATTTTGGTTGACTTGACGTCAACCTGTTTTCAAAGAAAATTGCATCCATATTTTTGCATAGAAACAAGCAGATCTGCATTGGAGATGTTGCAGAGCTTGGTAAACAAAAACAAAAGCACAGCCTATTCTAGACATTTGGCAATGCCTTTTGTTTTTCTTTTAGTAACATGTAATATAGATGGCGAGCCATCTGATATAGCAGCTGGCCTGAATCTTGCGTTCCAGACTTTGAGATGGAAATAAGCATGTGGCAAGGTAGGCGAGAGCAGTCGCAAAGAATGTAACCTCATCCACAAAAGCATCACACACACCTCAAATTACATATTTATCTGTTCTGATCTGCGATAGTGGCTGTGGTTTCTGGAAAACTATATTAAAATGAATGGCTTGGGCACAGAGATAATATATGCCACAAAACACTGTGCACAAAATGGAACAGTCCTAAACAGGGCAGTGTCCCTGAGCTTGACTTTATGCATCTTGCAGGGCCTAATGAAGATTTTCACAATGCCTGCTCAATTTTATTATAAACATTATACACTATTCTATCCTTTAAGGAAATGTGGGCAAGAGTCTGCAACATGCCATGATGATAATAAAAATAATAAAAAATCCCTCCAAGAAAACAGACTGTTCCTGTTTGCAAATAGGTTTACTTAAACAAATGTCAGAGAGCAAAACCAAAAAGAGCAGCTTAGCTGGTGGAAGAAACAGTTAAAGACTCGGGGGGGAGCCTCATGCTATTTTTACACCATGTTGACATTTCCATTCTCCTGAGAAATTATGCCTGGGCTTCAATCTAGGGACCTAGATGCTCACTTGATGTCTAAGACTATGCATCACCCGTTTAGCAGCACACACACAAAAAAACATGCACATGGTTTCTGAAAGCAGAAAAAAATGCAGAAACACAGACACTCACAAAACAGATTTCCTTTTGTTGAAATCACACATTTTCAGCACAGCTCAGGGATGTTAAATAACATGTCTCTCTAGCGAAGTCCTAATGTATGTAAAAAACTCGGACAAAAGCAAAACTGAAAGACAGCATTTCATAAATCAAGGCTAGTGTTATTTAATTGGAGATCAACCCTGTTCACCGAATACAAGGGAATGGCATGGGAACAAGCCCCGGCTACAGTATGCTACAAAACATATGGCTGCAGCAGCAATACCAAAAGACAGCAGTTCACAATACTCAGAGTACAGGTCCAACCTTGGCCTTAATGACTGCTTTAATCCTTTTGATAGATGGCCGTAGGAACAGTGTTCCATTTCGCCAGCAGTTCAGTTTCTAGTGCAGCTAGAGGAGTGGGGATGTTCCTGGTTTGCCATTCTACTTAATCCAAGAGCTTTTATATAGGATTGGGATCAGTAAATTAATTAGGCTAGCTATATATGTATGTATGTATTTATGTATGTGAAATCTCCAATTTCCCCCCCCCCCCCTTTTACCAATTACTGAACTCCTCCCAGCGCTGCTGAAGGGGGGATGAGACAAAGTATGCATCCTCTGATAACGGCATTGTCAGATGAATCCATTTTATTTTTATTTTTTTACACTGCCAGTCCAGAAAGACTACAGACCATCTGTCACACCGATCGCAGACAGCTTTGACATCACGTAATACCTGATGCAATCCATTACCAGTGGAAGGCCACTTGCCCCATTACTTTTGGTACCATGGAGTATTTACTTATATAACACTATGTCAGAAAGGGAAGTTAATGCACTAATAGAGCCAATACAAATGTAACCCGATTTCTCTGGGTCTTCTTGAATTCTGCTATTCATTGCTGCTGCAGTTTTCATTTAAGGCATATGAACAGCCTTACAAAATGTATTTAAACAATGTGTCAACATGCATTTCAGCTCACATGAAGCGTGCAGTCAAGAGTTCTGTTTAGAATTCACATCCTGATGTGCCAGCCTACTGCCGGGGTTATTTATTTGGCTTTGTTGAAGTTGCACTGAACTAGTATTCTTACAGAGTTTCTAATTAGAAGTCATATGTTCTGCATATGAAAACGGCAACTGTACGTTTGCTCAGTAAACACAGCAGCTTGTACTTTCAAAGGCGATGCTGGTCATTACTTAACATTTTAGACATTTTTCAAGCTCCATTAGTGGTGCATTTAAGTGCTGTTTTACAGTCTAAAATGACTGTCTCACTAGGGTGCTGTTATCTGATGTAGCGATTGCTTGTACAGATACTGGTTTCCAGGGCTAAGCCTGAAGTCAACAGTCCAACAAAATCTTAGAACAGGTGTACACGTCAGCCAAGGACTGGGAGTTAGAACAGCTATACCGATCCTTCTGCAGCATCAGATTTAGTTTCAGAGGAAAGTAAGGTTGCTCATGGAGATAACGTTCCAGAGCCATACATCACAGACACAAGCCCCTTCCAACACTGATGCAACTGTGACCTTATTTTAATCTACACCTCCACTGGCTGTCAGAGGTTTACTAACAGCAACAACACAAATGGAAACTGAGGAAAGCAGTCTCTACAATCTTCAGATCCAACAAAGTCCATAAAGAAAGTGTCACATAAACTGTCAGGTCTTTTGGTCATCTGTGATTTCCAGAACAAACAATGTTTCTAGGTAACATACATACAAACCAGTAACTTTGGTTATTGTAAGTATTCACTTTCTTTAGAAGTTGTATATAATCCTGATCCCAGCGATCTTTTAATGATTAAGATATAGCGTGGTGGTATAAGAAAGAAAACAATATTATAATTTAACTGATTCTTGAGTGGGACCTAAGCATTTTACTTTAAAAGCCAGGATTACAAAATGAAGCAGAATTGCCTAGTGGGACAAACCAACAAACAAAAAACAGACCTGTAAAGTTAGCAGTTATTTGGAAGCTTAGCAACTGTTCATTCAGTTAAGTAATAGTTATTTTGAAGCCATTGTGAACTTTATTATTAATACTTTTTCTCCGGTTTTGCAAAGTCATATATTGTCTGAAAACGGTCACAAAACAAACAAAAAAGAAGATCAAGCAAACAAAAACCAACTCAAAGCAAAAAAAATCATTACAAATCAAATTATAACAAAAGGTGGGAATTATATTAAACTGGGCTGCAAAGAATAAAAACAACTTTACCATTTCAGTGATATTTTGTGGTTGTTTAAATGAAGATGGTGTACCACAATTTTCAGTTTAAGTCATTCTTTGACACTGGATCTGTCGCTTCCTGATGTGAGATCACTTCCTTTGCAAAAGGTCATTAGGAGTCCCTGGCCTTCCACAAAGGAACCAGAACACATTTAGTGGTTCAGCATCTGGCCAATGAGGTTTTATACCTATGCATAGATTTGTTTCACTTTTGTGATAGTAAGAGTTCCATCTATGGAACAAGAGACATATTTTCACTCAATAATATCCAGCTCATGGATACTATAAAATAATCTCTTTCAGGCTGCTCAATGTCATTCAATATCATCCACATTGCATGCATGGTCTCCCTGGCAAAGAAATAAATGTTTCAACTGTAATTTTTACCAGACTAGAATTAAAACATTTGTTTAGCCACATCTCTCTTTTTTTGTTTGTTTTAATGGATTACAGTAGCAAGTCTTTGAAGTGAAGTGGTGCATTTATTTGTGTTTCTTCAAGTGAGACACCCTTTTCCATTCAGTCTCAATTATTTTATTTTTGCAACATATTGAAGTTAGGTAAACAAAAACAAAAAGTTGTTGGACCTTACTCTAAATATAAAACTGGAAAACTACTTTTTTTTTTTTTTTTTTTTGAAAAACATCAAAGTCTACATTTGTCAAAGCTTTTGGCAATAAAGTTGCCCCCTGCTGAGAGATAGCCTTTGCCACAGGCGGCAGGACATGCCATTCTGCCATTGGGTGCCAATTAATTACAATGAATTCAAAGTCAGACACTTAAGTGTTTTTTTTTTTTTGCTCCATTTTGTTTGAGATGAGTCCATTACAGATCTGAAACTGAAGATCTCCAAATTACAGCCTGCCTGGGACAGCTCCACAAGTAAATCACAGCATGAAACCATAAGGAACTGCAGGCTGCATTTTCCACTGCAGTCTAATGATAAGAACCCAGATTCCTCCAAGGTGGGTCAATAACTTATGCTGCATTTTTTTGTATCATTTATTTCATATTTGTTATCAGTTACCTCTGCTCCAGACTTCTTCACAACACCCACAGGTAATGTCTTCACCACTTTTATAAAACCACTTTCAACAGCATATAAAAGGGCTCATCTTCAACAGCAAACAATGCTGTCGGTAGAACCCTAATCTGTAACTAGTGTTTTCCCCCACCTCAAAAGCAGTCTTTGAAATAATAGCAGTCTTTCATAATAATTTCAATTGCTCTGTGCAGGTTTCTTACCTTGTTAAATTGGTAATTAGAAAAGTCTTCCAAACGCATGCGTTGCTCTTTATTTACAAAGTCCAGTGTCCTTTTATGGAGAATTATCCTGGTAAAATTAATTATTTTCACTCTATGTGCAGTGTGCCTGAAGTCAAAGTTTAAGGAATAGTGCAGCGTCACCCATTTTATGATCCCTCTTCAAATAAATAAACGAAAAGGAGATACAAAGGTTTACAAACACTAGAAGAAATACTTCAACTTAAGTTTAGAGCAAAACCTATTTCTCTGTCCTCTGTATTTTCTTGCCTTATTGGACTCCACCTGCTACACCCCAACCAAAAGCATGATTATATATACCAAGAGATGAATGAAAGTTATATTGTATAAACATGGATTCTGTACTTCGTTTGTGCACCAATTCCTTGCTTTAGACAATCCCAATGAACTACAATAAAGCAATAAAGAAGCATGCAGCAATAGCTGGTGAAAACACTTTTTTTAATACAAGATTTCAACATACAGTGTCTAGTGGCATAAATAAAACAATGCTATTAAAAACGGTAAAGAAAAAAATGAATGCTGCGGTTTGCATTTTTTTTAATATTCATATTTTGTATTATTTACCGAAGCAGTCGTGTTACCCCCTTAATTTAGGTTAAGTTGCCATGGTGATGGACAGTGGTCAGACCTGCTGGACTTACGCTTACATTTCTGACGCTACCTGGACATTTTAGGCTTCCTTGTGGCTTGTCATGGTGTTCAGGCTTGGCCATCATGTCCATTTTCGCAAGGACGCACCGTGGAACCCTCCTGGCCGCAACAATGCAATGTCTATCCGTGTGGAGAAGCTCTCCAATTCCAATGACTTGGCCCTGCTTTGATAACTCCATGTGCGCTTACAATGGGGACGGGGGAATAAAATTAGAAAAGGAGGGGGAAATCCAATAGAACTCTGAAGACATACAAAACATTTAGAATTAAAAAATATCTTTTCTTTGTTTGTACATATATAATATCCACCCTATTCCAGTTACAAGGACTTATTATTATTAATAAGTAAATATCTCCTAAGCTTTCTATTGCCAACAAAAAAAATGTCTGCTCCTTTGGAGCTGTAGTACAGCAGGAGCTATGGACGTAAGGCTGATGTGATGACTACAGACACTTCTCCACGAGTTTGTTTGAATAGGCAAAAACGCAAACAAACAGAACCCTCAAAACCAAACAATATAAAAACAAAAAGAAAAGACACAGCAATGCATTCTAAACATTACTAATCTGTTAGTAGGTCAGGGAAATAGCAGTTACCCAAAGGAAGTAAGCACCAAGACCGTATCAGATAAAAGTACTGCACCAGGTCTCACCCTAGACGGAGATACGGTGTTAGCTGCATTCTTCAGTGCAAAAGGTTTGCAAATTGGGGAGGGGATGTGGAGTGGGGGTGGTGGCCTGAAATACGAACTGCCGAGTGTCAAGATGGGGATTCTCTACCTTACATAATACTGCATTTCAACCAGTTGCATTATGACCTCCCCCCTGCCCCCTAACGGTCATCTTTGCGTTCTGGAATATTGAAACTATAAAAGGGGGAACCTTTCAATCTACGTTCTGGGAGGTAAGTGGCCTACTTCTAGTATAGTTTTAGATGTATACCGTCAAGTTCAGCGTCTTTGGTTTCTAGATCTAATCTCAAAACGTCTTGAATGGAGTGTTCCCATCTCATTAAAAACGAACGCACAGCAGTTCACAGGGCCGAGGAGGGGAAGCACCTAGCTCAAAGAAATGAGAGCCCCTGGTTGGACTTCTGGAGAAACTTGATCTGCTAGCATTCAGCTCTGAATATTTAGGCACAGGGCAGTTGCGCTTCTTCAGAGGCATAAAAGGCCACTTGCAAAAGAAAAAAAATTCCATACCCACACAAGCTTGGCTCTTCAGGCAAACTGATATGCAAGATAAACGGCAAGCTGGAACACAAATTAGACGGTAGGAAGAGCATTTTGTTTCTAAAGGTATTTAAACACACTGGGTAGATCATGGCATCTGTACACCACCTTGAACCTTGTTTGCTCGTCCATTAATTTCTCCTCTTGCGTTTAAGGAGACGATGCATTTTGTCCATTAACAAAATGCTTTTTCAGGGTAGAACGTGATTCTACATGAGCAGGCTGGCTGAGCCGTGTAACTCCCCATGTTGATATGCTTTAGTTTGAGAATCCCTCCTATTTAAATGCAAGAACTACATTGATAACAAGATTTTGATTTTTGAGAAACAATGCAGGTTTTATCCTCAACTCCATACAGCACTATCACACTTGTGGCACATGTGGATTCCACTCGAGACAATTCAAAAGAGTACATCACACCCATTTAGCACAGATTGGTCATAATGTTTTTGTGCAACACTGGACTGAAATACTGACAGAATATGCAACCCTCCCCTTTTCTTCAATGTATTTTTTCAAAGAACCCCCAGAATAATGAGTAGCCTTTCAATTTAAACCTTACAGTTTACCACTGAAGAAAACTAATAATAACACTACAGAATGAAACTATTGTCCAGAACTTCATCAGCGTACAACTTCCAGGGATGTTACAGTCAGCTGCAATTAGCCCCCCATGATTAGTAACTGATATCAGCCACAATGAGCAGTGATTTTGAATCACGATTGAAAGAATTATGGTTTAGCCATTGTAAGTGATCTGAAATATTGTATCAGTCTGCAAAATACCACGGCCCTGGTGGATTTAAACATAATTCAAGTTAATGGAAGCATGTCCCTAACTTTAGAAAAGAAAAGAAAATAGACAATCTGTAACTGGAGATTATTGTACAAACTAGAATATAAAATAAGCTTACACACATTTCTGCATTATGTAAAGAGCTACCTAGCTAGGTAAACTGATGGAATTTTCACAGGCCTTAAAAAGGGCAAACCCATCCTGCCAGCCACCTCCTAACTCCATGTGCATCTTGTACATTACCTGGCACTTCGGACCATCGAGTATGGCTTTGTACAGAACCATCCTGACCCATCCCAATCTTTGCCCCCCCCATCACTCAAGACTGCACGGCACCAAACATTATTGCAAAGGGTCACTTTCAAAGAAATGAAACTAAACAAATCAAACAAAAAGAGGGACATGGTGATGCAAGAAGCTTTTGACATTCCAGAAGACGAAGAAATTCAAAGAAATGTGGGAGAAAACCCAAAAGGTGAGACAATAAAATGACAAAATCCAAATCAAATTTTAAAATAAAGGTAATGAAGAACAAAGGAAAAAAAGGTGACCCATGAGGAGGAGGAAAAAAAGATATACAATGAATCAAATTTCTATTAAGCTAACCTTTTACAAATTGCTGCACACTATTTATTATTTTTTTCTCATATAATAAAACAATTTGAGGTTGTATCAAAAATTTAGTAAAAAAATTAGATTGAGAATTTATTTTCAACTGTTTTCTCATTTTCAATGATTTCACTTATGAAACACCCATTTCTCTTCCCCACCCCCCCCAACCCCCCTCAGTGTTTCATCTGCCTGGAATCATGATTCCTCTACTACTGTGGATCAATCGCATAGGCTTATTATTATTATTTAAATACTACTGCACTGGTTTTTAATGTGAGAACAGGAGCATCACTCTACATAAAAAAATAATTACCCCTCAACTAAAATAAACTGCAGGAAGATTTTTTTTTTCCCCCCCTCTCTCTCATTTTATATAGCTTCTCTGTCCTCTCTTGATGATGCAATATTAATGCAGGTATATTCACAGGCACACCGTTATGTACAGACTTTCTTGTTTGTTTACATTTTAAAAGTTACATTTACAAAGAAAGGATTCTGGAAAGATCTGAGGGAGTTTACTGGATCCTTGCTTCTGTCACACTCAAAGCGAATTGATTAAAACTAAAATTATAACTCCCTCATTAACAGAGTCGGTCACGTTTAACCCTGTATAACTAGAATATTAAAAAAAAAAAAGTTTCCTGCAGGTTATTTCAGTGTGGTACTTACCAACAAAAATAAAATCTAGCAGAACATTTTTTTTCAGATATACAGTGGATTAAATGGAAAAAAACCAAACTTTTTTTTTTTTTTTTTTTTCTTAAGTCTTTTTTTTTTAGGCTACCTCTTGTTATGCTCATTTTTGCTAGACACGTGTGAATAAGGATAAAAACAGTACAATTAGTGTTAAAGGCAAACCTTATTGAATCAGTCTCCAACTCCAGTGCTGCCTGTAGGTCAGTACAAGTCCCCCAAGGTTATGATATTTTTGTGTATTTTTGAATTTTTTGTATTTATTTTTTTAACATATGCGTTTTTTTTCTCTTGTTTTTTTATTTATTTTTTATTTTGTAACAAAACATAGAGCCTGCAGTCTGTTTGGTTTGTATTGTCTTGTATTATTTAAAAAGAAGAGTTCATCAGATAAAAAGGAGTGCTGTTAGGCAAGAAGAGTTTTGATTTGAAGTCAAAAAAAAAAAAAAAAAAAAAAAAAAAGGAGAGCAAAAACCAAAACAAAACCTAAACAAAAAAGCGCTGGGGTGGGCACATCCTTCTGTGATGCTGTTTCAGTTGTAGCCAGCAGTGGGAAGAGACTAAAGTTTTTGATGGATGCATGTAGCCTACCACCTAGCCTCTTCCCTTCCCTACCCTAATCCTTCCAGCCTTTAACCCTACCCCCCCCCACCCCACCCCCAACATTGTACCCTCCCTTTCCCGCCCTCCCAACTTTCCAAACAGACAACACTGGCGTGGAACTGCAAAGTCCCCTTCTTCTCCTGTCCTGGAGGTCCCTGCAGAGGTTAGGGTGGCACATAAGGAGGGGGCGATCTGTAGGGTGTCATGTTCTTTGGACGAGAGCCCTTGCCTTCCATTGGGGCGGTGAAGGGCGGGGGAGGCTGATAGGGGGGCGCGTTGGGATCCTCATCCCGCAGGGCAGTGTACTCCCCCAAAAGGTCCTGGTTGAGTGGGGTGGTCTCTGGACTGGCCATGTTGGGGTATTCCGGAGGAGGGAGAGGGGGCTTCTCCTCTTGGAGGATGAGGGGCATGCTGGACGAAGGCGGGGGCTTGGAGTCGTCCAGCTCATCGGCGAAGATGATGGGTACCCCTTTCTTGATGAAGGTGGCCTGGTCCTCGATGGTGAGCTTGCCCTTGCGCTTCTTCCGGTAGCAGATCATGGCGATGATGCCAGCGATGAGAAGGATGGCCGCCACCACCACGGCTGGGATGACCGTGTGCAGGTACACGTCATCTGTGCTCTGCCGGCCTGTGCCCTCAGCAGGGGTTGAGGGTGTAGAAGGATAACTCATAGGTATGACCTCGGGTGGTACGAATATGTAATTCCTACAACTACCCGTGCCCCTGACAGTAATGTTTATCGGTTTAAAGTCTGGCTCCATTGCATTGTTGAAGGACTGGGTAGGCCTGCCCTGTTTATCTGAAATCCTCTTGCTCATGACCTCAATCTGCTCTTTAGGGCAAGGGTTTTGCTGCAAGCTGTTGTTGGTCCACTCCACTACAATGGAGCCCTTTGTGATGTTCTTGAGAGTAACCGTGCTGCTGTTACGGTCTCCAAACGCGTAGGCCAGTTTCTTAATGAGCAGGATCTTCTTGTGCACGTCGTTTGTTACCATGCGGGGCTCACCTTGGAAACGAGCGGCAAAAATTACGGGCGGCTTGTCAGTGTGAGCCCAGCGGTGCACGTGGACCTCGAAAGCATCCACAGCACTCAGACCACCCTTATCGGTAGCATGCATGAAGTACTCGTGCTTTCCCACGTGGGTAGGGTCCGGCAGGCCGTACATAAGCTGGCTGGTGCTGTTAAACTGAATCCAAGATGCATCACCCACCACTTCATTCTGGTTCATCCTGAGGGTCAACCTCAACTTATCTGTCGTGCCGTCCTGGAAGTCATAGAAGGTGTCAGAAGGAATCTTCACCTCAAAATAAGTGCCAACCCAGGCATCCACCTGATCAATGTGGTTTCGCAGCTCCGGTGGCGTGTTGTCCCGATCTGGCAGGACAGCAGGGGGAGGAGTGCGTACACGAGGTTTGGGTGTAGTGGTGCTGGTGTCTCTAGGAACTGGAGTGGATGTCTTTTGCTTTTTGGGTTTCCTCGTGGAAGAGGGAGGTTTCGGTCTCCTGGTCGTAGCTGTAGAGGGTGTGGGGGAGGCTGTGGCCTCTACAAAGCCAGGTCTTGTCATTGTTGGCTGGATTAGTATGGTGCTTGTGGTTTCCATGACTCTTGTAGGCTGGACTGGCCCCAAGGTAGGAGTATGTGCGATAGGGTCTCGTGTTCTGATTGTGGGCTTTACAGGCAAGGGAACAGGTCCTCTCACTGGAGGGGCAGTAGCATCAGTGGTTGGAGCAATGGATGGGGAGGTGGGCGTTGGCACAATGCGGATGGGGGGGTCAGGGTGAGCTGCTGACGGGGGCTGTGCTGAAGGGATAGGGGTGGGAGTGGCATAAAGCTGCCGCCTGATCCTCTTGGGAATATGGGGTTTCTTGTTGGCAATATGCCAGCCTACAACAGGATACCCTAGTTGTGCTGACATGGTTCCCTCTTTGGCTGGCACCTGTACGCTGCTGATGTCCGGCACGCTGCTCTGCTCAAGGGCACAACCCAGCTTCCAGGACAGCAAAGCCCCATTCTCCACCACCTTTTTGGCATTGCCTGGGCCAGCCACGAATGCGGACATGTCGAAGAGTCTGTTGTTGACGACGGGCAGCAGCTTCATGTGCTGCAGCCCGACCTCCGAGAACTTCTTCATGTTGTTTAGGAGTTCCACTCTTTGCTTGGATGTCATTTTGGTGAGATCTGCATCCAGGATTACAGTCAGCACAGTGACTGGCTCCTCGTTGCCACAGATGAATGGCTGGACCTCATTGGCAGACTGGATGGCCAGCTGGATGGGGTCCGAGTCAGCATGCTCTTCTGGACGGACCTCGATGGAGAAGACATCAGGGATCTTGGGGAGTTGGCTCCCATTGGCCAGGAGCTCATGCGCTGTGACGGAGATGTAATGGACACCCTTGTCAGCATCCAGGGGAAGACCCTGCAGCAGGCGACTTTTGGGATCCCAGTGAAGCCACAAAGGTAAGCTTTCTTTGCCAGCCTCAGTTATCTAAAACACAAAAAGAAAAAAAAAAAAAAGTTCAATATCTGCCCCATTAGGACATGTAGGTAATACATATCAAAATTACAACATCAAGCACATGGACCTCAGAATGTTCCAGAAATTAACATTCACTTCCCAAAGCATCTTTTTAGCAGGGAAATACATTAAATATTGTGAAGTCTCAGAACACCACTTTAAATGATAATTCAATAAAGAATGTTGATTGCAATCACATTGATATACTTTCATATAAGGGTATGAACATAATGCTCAAATGAAGACATGTAAATGATAATTACATAAAAAAATAAAATAAAAAGGTCCTTCTGCATTTTTATCAATGATATTGCCAACAGGAAAAGTATCCTGTGTGTATTCATAGTATGTGCATTCCAGCTGATTAACATGTACATAACAAAGATAACAAAAACACCATATTATGGATTCTTGAGATTTGGAAGAAAAAATATGGTAACTGTTGAGATGCTGTGTAAATAAAAATAAAATGGATGTAGAAAATATAGAATTCTAAAAAAACATTTCCAGAATCAATCCTATTGTAAATTGATTAGGAGAGTACATCAAATCATTAGTATTGTAAATGTAGAGATTCAGGAAAGTCACAACTAACTCCTGTAATGAAGGGTAAACTACATGAATATGCTTCCAGATTATTTTCAAATGACCACTGTAAAATGGACTGGAGGTAGAAGTCTCATACTCTGCCTCACATTTTTGTCCAAGACAACTCACTTGGGTTACAGTAAGAAAATGCAGTCAAACAGAGGGACAGAATGTAAAATGTACCTTACACATGTCGACCTACGTAGAGGTTGAAAACCAAAAACAAATAAAACATTCTTTAAAAGATCCAATGTATCAGAGGAATTTAATTTGTCACTGCTGATGCCTTTTGCAAAGTAATGGAGAATGGGCTGGATATCTCGCTAGACAGAATAAATCCATTTTGTGTCAGGGTTGCAGAGTGAAATTACAGCTCTATAATGCTTCCACTTCTGCAGGGTGAGACCTACCAAATTAGGCACCTCTGAAATGACTCAGATTTGAGCACAACCTCCATCGCTTTATCCCTTCTGACTGTGAGCTTTTCAAAACCTTGCCACGGCACAGCTGTCTGAATTAATACAATCTCTCACCGCTAAATCTCCCATGAGTGATCGGAAAAGACAAAGACCATTATAGAGCAAAAAGATAACCTAGCGCTAAATCCACACCACTTAACTCCAAGAAAGGCTTTTAAATTATCAACAGCAAACTTCCCTTCTACCACTTTTGGAGGTTGATTTCGAGGCGAGTGACAAAGCAAGTTGGAGAGCAAAACAACTGTCACTGTATTTTTTTTGAGAGCCACTCTGATAATTTCAAACCAATTTATGGGCTCTTTGGTTCAATGTGGCTAATGCAATTTCCCCACCTTTCAATTAAAAGTCAAACCACTGATTCTTTGATGGGGGAGACTGTGGGTCAGTGTGCAAAATTAGCTAAGAGGGAAGAAAACGTTGCGAGCAAAATCGAAACAATGTTCTCATTCCCCGTTTCCAGAATATCACAAGAACGCTTACACATGCTGAGAGGGGGCGGATTTGTCCAGTTACCCGTAAACAGTTTCTGACAGCAAACTGGAGAAAGAACAACACGGAAATCCACGTAGTAAAATGAACTCCCCTGACAGAGATGTGGAACAACACCAAGCACAAGAAGCAAACAGAAACCATAGTTTAGTGGTGTGGCATTGTGGATCATGTAGTACCCAAGCCATACATTCATAAATGCAGAATAATATTTGTAACGCTGGCTTAAAATTGTTGTGGGAAAAATCAGACAATTCCACTTCCTTTTGGAGGGACTCTGCATCTGCATTTCATGTAGCCTATATCATGTGTTTTTTTTTTTTGTTTTTTTTTAAAGAAGTCTTTCCAATCCTATTTTGCATCTTAGGCAAGTCCCCACTGTTTTCATGTACTGAGAACTAACAAACACATTCATGTTTTACTTCTATCTTAGAGTCTGTGACTATGCATGTATGGATTTGTGCACCTTACCATTTGTTAAAAATTACTAAATATGAATAGAAGTACTTTTTGACATGGATGCCAAACACTATACAGTATTTAACGTGGGCTATCTAAGCAGAATCATTAAAGAACAACCATTTCAGCTTGTGAGGCAAGTAAGTGAAGAGGAAGGTCAGTTGAATACCGATGATATCATATTCTTTAATCTCTTTCATTCTATGTGACAGGGTTGTTATATAAACGGCTGTGTATGATTCAGTTTCTAATAGCTTTTCTATACAAAGGATAAATTATACTTTGATATTTTTTGAAAGCACCCAAAATGTTACCATCGGTCAACAGGACCCTCAGCATCTAAGCAAAAGCGTTCTCTGCATAGGTCAGAACTGTGAAGAAAAGCCTGCGGAGAACACATACTCATCCAGCATGCGATTTCATGCATGCATAAAAACTCAGTTTGAACCAATTAAGTTTCTCAAAGAGCTATAACCAAAATGGAAATAAGTTTTAAAACCAATGGGAAAATCTGGTTATGAAATTTCTAACAAAACTACTGGCCTTTTAATGAATATTTTATTACATTTCTCGGGAAATGTGAGCATCGATTTCTTTAATATCAAGTAAAATGACCATAAAACAGCATAACTGTCATATTCCCCAGCAAAAGATACAGTAATAGGCATTTGAAAAACAAACCAAAAAACAAACAAATGGAACAAAACAACAAATCCTCAGCCTGTACAAGTTCATTTTGCAGTTGATAATTTTTAGTTGATAAATTATTTAAGGCTAATGCTCCCGTGATAGATCATTAATGCATTAACCAGTACACAGATCTCACAGGGGGAGCGCTGTTGCAGTACTGCTTTCATTCAACACCCCTGTGCATTTCCTTTTTTTTTTTAACCCCCCCAAAGCCCCCAGCACCACAATTCCAAAATAAAATGGACAACTTTTTCCAAAGACCATCATAACCCGATATCTTCTGTGGACTTGATCCTTCTTCATCCTAGTGTGGAATATTACTAAAAATAACCATCACTGACCAAAGAAGGAAAAGGTTTCCATGATAAAGCTCAAGAAACATGGCACATATTATATTACCAGGCCCACCTAATGAAGCAGTTTTAATTCAAAAATGTGTTAATTCATTTGTTCAGGCACCTTCATCCAAGGGGACAAGAGTATAATATGCTTCATAATACTACACAATATTTTAGGTTGCATCAAACTAGCCCTCAAGAAATGGTTCATACGAAATTGAAATACTTATTTAGAATCTCCTGAGCTACTAATCCACATCAGTACACCAGAAAAGGAATGTGAATGGCTTAGGGATATACGCACAAAAACAAGGCGCTATATCTATGAGGTGTAATCGACATGACCACCTTACCTGCATGAAGGCATGACAAAAGCTAGTTATTTATTTCAGTGTATATATTCGCACCACCACCCCAGTACTGCACGGCTACCTCTGCTTGATGAAAACCAAGGTCCCCAATGTCAACAACTAGTTATTTTCAGCAAATCTGAGGTTTTAAGTTTTACTGGAGGTGACCTTGTTTTACACAAAGCAAACTCTGAGAACAGTGTCCATTCTACAACTGGATTCCAGCTCCCCCCCCCTATATTTTTGCACAAGCTCTCTCTTTCTTTGTCTAACGCGACTTCAAAGTGCAAGCCCGCAAAAGTGTCATTTACTGGTATGGGTTTGTAAATAATACAGTAATAATGAGAGGATTGGCCATTTTAAACAGAAGGGACATTAATTAAGCGAGCCTCGAGCAGAATCAAAAGCCATACTCCATTATCCCTTCTTTGTCACAAGAGTCACAATTAGGCAATACCTGCAACAGTTTACTGGACAGCCAGACATTAGTGAAGCCCGACTGTCAAACAACCCAGCTGTTGAGATTATAACCGGATTGTCTTATTATAGGGACGATACTCCCATGGCCCTGACCTTCAACTACAAGCTTAGACTGGCCTTTAAAAAAAATTGTTCCCTGGACTTAAAATATCTTATATATATATAGATACAGAAATACATTTTCTGTGTTTAATTAATAGGCCTGGCCTTTACCTTAATCTGTTCCCATACTCATCTTGCTGTAATGTTCATTTTTGTTATTGAAATTGACTTTGGTAGATGTTTGGCAGCAGTTTTGTTTATTTTCCTTCTTCGGGGGGGTGTATACATCTTTTAAATCAAAGTGATTTAATTCTTCAAATACACAGACTCTCTCACAATGAGGAGGCTCAGCAGAATCTACTGTCCAATTATATATTGTTTTAACAAATGAAGTTTCACATTGGTTTAAGAAACAAATTGCAATTTATTTTTGGTTTCATTTCGTTTTTTCCTCTTCCAAGTTCCTTCGCCCTGCATTTATTTAGAGGACTGGGGCTGCAGAGCATTCATATTGGGCTTAACATTAAATTACCACAAACAGAAAAGCCATTTATGTCACAATAATGTAATAGTTTGCTTATTGGTATAAATCTCTCCTTGGCCACGATCGCATAAGCTAAAGCAGGACTGTAGAAACCATAGATTACACAGCTCTCATTACTCATCCTAACCCTCCTGACCCATCAAACAGAGACATATCATACTGCTGTTTGCAGCATCATTCCTCTGGAAATATTGCACTGAATGGTTTCTTTCTACATTTCTTATTTTTTCTGTAAGCCATTGCAAATTAATACCCATTCCCATGGCAAACCGTGCAGCTCCCGTCTCAACATATTTCAGCACTGTGACCTCACAGCTTCTCCACTGGAATGCAATTGGCTTCTTCCTCTGAAGAGGACACTAATTTGGACAAAAATCTGAACTAACACCAGGCGCTTTGCACTTCACAGTAACCCCTTCTAGGACACGTTGAGTCTGTGTATGACAATGAAACTTTATTCAGAACCTTCAGTCTCCCAATGACCAAGACATTCTTTTTTTCCTCCAAGTTGCTTACAGTAGAATTGCCTGCAATGTTCAGAATCCATCTGATCAGCACTAAATAAGAAGTTTTCTGACCTAATTATCAGTTGAATTGGTCAGATGGCATTTTTAATAGTCTAATGCTGTTGGCTCAGCCTGATATAAATGCTCTATGCTTTTGTGTTTCTAACAGTTTCTTTGCAGTTACACTTTATCATTTTGTTTTAATGGAATGGAAAGGGATTTAAAAATCTGTCTATATCACATGGTGTAAACCCAAAAGTATTTCTAGGGTTTCAAAAGCCTGTGCGTGTAAGGGCCCATCAGACCAGGCGAGAAGTCTTTTCATTGCCAAATCCAACAGAACATCCTGTTTAATAAGCAGATGAGGGGGAGGAAAGGAAGAAAGTGCATTGTGTGTGCTGAAAGCCTTGGCGGTGCGTACAGTAGAAGGAGTTGCATTGTTAAATAGGAGGAGGTGGGGGCAAAAGAAAAAAAGAGCCTATTATAGCAGTTTGAAGACGGCTGTAATGATAAGATTCATATTTCGGTGGAGTAGGCACAGGCAACTCTTTGTAATACTGCGAGGGTGAAATGGAGGCCAGGCAGATGAAACGCAGTTTGAGTTGTCGATTTTTCTGGTGGAGAATGAAAAGGCGAAGCCCAAACGGGCCTACCAGCGGATGTTTAAAAGGCACAAAATATAGATTACCTACTATTAAGATTATACATGCATCATCCTGCTAAAGAATAATAAAAAAATAAACACAAGCAAGAATTTAACCCTTTCTTCTGCGTATTGGAACAAAACCATAATGCATTAAATATGCAGTATAACTTTTTTCTATTTCACACCATGACATTTAGTTCTGAAGTAATTGAAGCATCCATCAGCATAAAATTACTTTGTAGAAGAATGTATATAACAGTACAAATGTGCTTGCTTGTTCCATTTTGTGCTTGGTGTTTTGCCACTGAAATTTATCCATGTATCATGGATATATATTTTTTCTACCCCAACAACAAAAAACAAAAAAATACACTTAAAAGTGCAATATGTGGGTTTAGCATATTTAGCATAGACCTTATAAACAAAAGATTCTATGTTCCACTGATGAGAGGGTGTTCCACTGCTGAGGCACTCAAACGTGGTGAAACGTCGTTTGAGTTTCAGGTTTTGCAGTGTTTTGAAGTGTTCCAACTGAGGAACATGACCTGATTTTCTGTGAACACAAACACAGTTGCCTGCTGGGTGCTATAGTTTGAGCTACATAAAAAATGATCCCAGTAAGTCTGATAAAGTTTATAAAAAAAAAAAAAAAAAAAAAAAAATGGTTGTTGGATTGAGTACATTTGTTTAAACAAAGGGTGTACAGGATATTGATAATGAAATGCATAAATCAGAAACTGTCAAATCCAAATTCATCCAGGTTGTGGGGCTGCGTTTCCAAATGGTCCCTTTCTTTCATTGTTGCTTGCCATGTGGTTAGCAATAATTACATGGCTGCTTCAAAGTGAAATTGGTAGTTTGCAGTAAAACCACAAATGAGGCCTTCAGAAGCCAAATGGAGCATACTGTAGTGCTATGTGAAAGGCAGACATTCAGTTAGAGAAAGCCAAGGCTGTGCAAGAAGGGAAATTGAATACAAATGGAGCTCACTGCTTGTGAGGGATGAGCGCTGACAATTCAGGTTATTTAGTTGTTTTGGTTCCCGCTTTATCAGCTGGAGTCAGTGTAGCAAATCACATATTGGATGAAGCCAAACATTGCCGGAGATGCACAGCGGCTGCAACTGTGGACCCAACAGCAAACCTGCTGCTAACTACATCGCCTCGGCACCAAAGCTGCTGTAAATACCCCTGGGAGAAAGTTTGAAGATTGCAAACCGTACTTGTAGTAAAGAATTGCTTTTACAAGCCATTAACCCGATGCTACAAAACAATACCCATAACAAATAGTCAAGGAAAAATCAAGTGGTAAGAGTCAAACCAAACAACCCCACTGAATATGAAAAATCTCTACATTAAATAGAATAGATTAGAAGTCACAGGATACTAAAATGTAGAACATGTAGCGTAATTTTGGTTCAGCCATGTCAGCTCACTTACAAGTTTATTTTGGGAAACGGGCAATTCATATTTACTCTGTTAGCTGAAAGACAACCTATAATGTGTCCTCAGAAACATTTAACATATTGCATTAAAACAAATACAAAAAGTGTGACTAAGCAAAAACCAAACAAGGCGTAAAGCGTTAACTAAATATAAATGTTTTCAAGGATAGGGAATGCTCTTCCTGAGTACACAAGCCTCTACCCCCATCACCCCCAACATATTTCTGTTTATCACTAGGAAAGCAATCGTCTTTTTTTTTTTTATATATATAAATTAAGAAGCAATCCAAAAGCTAATGATGCACTGCAAGAGGAATTTCTCACCCATCATCCTGTGCAGTAAGCCAAGTGAGAAGTGCTGTCATTTCTATATTGAGGAAAGACAGGGATCACAGACAGTTAATGCTGATCATGCAGCTTGGCGACAGTGAAAGTCCCCTTTCTTCCACTGTCAGCCACCCTGTTTGCCACCCTCTGTGTCCATTACAGCTCATAGCTTTCCTACACAGGACTGACACACTGCTCTTAGGAAGTGGTATGTACGAGGAAGCAGATTTATAAGGCAAGACTGCAGTCTTTGTGGAGAGAAAATAACACTCCCCGGAGAATTTTGCCATTAAAAAGCTATAAGGAATGGCTATTGTACCATGACACATGCTATGCAGTTTATAGAGAAAGTAGCAGCATTTTGCATTGCTATAGCTTTATAACACACCCAAGTATTACTTAGTTAAAATGTAATATTTAGTCCTGTTTTTTGTATTGTACCAACGGATTCAAAAGTGATAATTTCAAATTCAATCTCATAGTTATTGTCTCTACCAAAAGTATAAAACTGCTTCTCTGGGAAGACATTTCACTCTAAAGTGGTCTGGCTTTTCTCTCCTCTATGTAGATCAGTGCAGGGATGTAAGCAATACTAATTAACCAAACTTCATAAGTTAAGTGAGATGGACCTTCAACCTTCCAATGAAAAAATTCAAGATGTAAATTACAAAGGTTAAAAAAAACAAAAAAACAATGCTGTGCAACAGTGTATTCCTCCAAAACATACTTAATTTTGAAATGGACTGGCCGCATGAAAGCTTAAGAGGACTTTTTAAGAGAAAACAGAGCTAAACACTGGCAGACCCTTACAGCCTTCCGGTGGCTGCTTAAAACCAGGCAAATCTAAAATTATCTTCAAAGGGAATCCATCCATTCTCTGTGTTGATCTTCGCCTAACCTTGAGCTGATTCTGCTAAGTAAATGTGGCACTGTTCCTAAGAATGGCACTTATATACTTACATGCCCAGATCAAGAACAAATGCCAAATCTAGAATGCCTTAAAAGATGCAGTAATTCTACAAAGCTGGTTGCTATGCTGGGAAAATCTAAATAAATAATAGGAAATTAAGCCCGGCCAGAATACTACATACTAATCTGGAACGATTTATGTTTGACCAAAAAATGAGTCACCACTGTCTCTACAGTCCTCCTGATAAATGTTTTCCACTGCCACTGGTGCCAGCCCTACTTACACTTCAGGGCCCATCCTTGGGTAAATACTAAGAGTAAATAAAGAGAAAATAATTTCCCATTTTTTTCCATTGTTATAAAAACATGCAGGAGACATCACAACAAAGACAATAACAACAAGTAACTAAAATGAAAAACAAAAAATCTGTCATTAATAACTGTCCAAGATATATTTTTATTTCAACCGCTGAATTGTATAGGCCCTAATGCACAATCATTTTACAATAGGTAGCATTTTTCACACTGGCCACATATTCAAATTTTCATGCTTATTTGACTAGATTATTAGATTAACAACCTGAGGTATTGAGATGCCCAGGCATTAAGAGCTTTTTACAATGCATGGTATCCAAAGACAGAGGGGATTCAGAATGATTTCTCTCCGAAATGCACTCTTTATGATGGGGGGGTAAAAAAAAAAAAAAAAAAAAAAAAAGTATAGCCGCATCGCTGTGGGTAACCGTCAAGTTAAGTGCCAACACTTAAGGTCTCAAAATAAATGACGTTAAAAGGTTTGTGCTTTTTCCGAAGGGTAGGACTATTTCAAATTGTCAGAAAGAACATTACCCTTTAGTCCAATGGAAGACGCTTCATTTTCACCTATTACATATTCATCTCTTAAAAGGATCAAAAGCCAGAAGTGCTCACAATGGACACGTTTGGGTCAGATTTATTATAATTTAAACATTGAATAGTAAGTGAGTGATGCACATGAGAATAAAAGGCAAACAATTGCAAATAAAAGATGGCAGAATAGCCTTTAGGAATGGAGAGAATCTGCATGGGTGAACAAAAGTGTTAAAAAAATGTACAATTAAAAAACAAAAAACAAAAATAAATCATTGTGCCTGTGCAGAATGTGGCAAAGGGACTTCATTTTACAACATTTCGGAAAAACAGCTATACCCTCTTCCTTTCCCTCCCGAAGAAAGAAAAACAGCTTTGCATTTGCATTCTTTGGGCACAGCTGTCAGGAGAGATTTACCAAATATGTGAAAAAGGGTTCATGGTTTCAACTTTTTTTTTTTTTTTTTTATGCATTCAACAAGGCAGGAACGATCCTTCATTAGGAAGACTTATAGACATCAGGCCACTCCTGAGTGGCCATTGTGCAAGTATGCATCAGTGGGGGATGTGGTGGACAATGAATAGGAATCTGCTGGAGTCATGCATTTTTCATCAACCGGTACTTTTTTCAGACTTCCATCCTCCAAGATACATGGCACACTCTTGGAACAGGAGTCTGCACAACTGGCATTCTGTCTGAAATAATTCACTGAATTTATAGTTTCGTACAGCGAGGAAAAAAATAAAGATACATCACCTATACATCACTCTCCATGCCACCCATTGATCTGTTCTGCTCAATGTAAAGCTTTAAATCCTACGTCTCGAATAACCTTCCCTTGATTAAAATAGACACCTGTTAATTACTAGAGTTTGTGTATACTGCAACCATCATGTGGATGATTACAGAGGTTGACAGAATATTACGCATACAATTTTCCTCCTTGGTAGCGGAATCACTCAACACCCTGTCCCCTCCTCCTAGTGAGCTTGTAAAGATCTGGAAGGGATATTCATGAAGTGGTAATACAGGCTAGCCAATCAGGCACAGAAAACAGGCCAGTGTCAGAGCAAGCTATTAAAACGGATGTGACGTGCAAAATGCAATATGTCATATTCTCAAGATCAAGGTGAAATCACTGAGATAACGAAACCAAAAATGTATAAATAAATCTGAGTCACAAGCTTCCTGTTGTGTACAGCTGGTACCCACAATAGGAAATGCGTAACATGTCGAAACAAAGCCACCGCAGGCTTCAGTCAGCTGCAGTAGTACAAAGGAGGGAAAATCGTCACAATCGAGGCTGTACCCAGTCAGCTGAAGGACAGAAAGCCTTTTGATTACATTTGCCTTATGGGCTGCTCTCTAAATGGGTTGTGGTTGTTTCCCAAGCAATAGCTTTTGAAATCGGTCTTCCTCGCGCAGTAATAAAACTGTACTTAAACCGAAGACCTCTTAATATTCTTTGTAAACAGCAGAGAGCATTCCAGTTTATTACATATGCGAGTTTGCTGAGGGGCAGCCTTGATCTGAGAAGCACATGCAGGCAAGACAGGCAGCACAAACCACAGCTTTAGAATGGATTTATTTTCTAATCAAAATTTACTCAACTGTCTCTTTACTTACACAGCCTTGTTTTGATGGCTTTGGGTAATGTTTGTGTGCCCCTGGATGCAAGCAGAAATAACTGATTGCTATATCCCCCCTATTGTCCCATTGTAAAATGCATTATCCACAAATATGGTGACTGCACATATCTGTACTGCCATTAGAAACATCCAGTTAACGTGTGGTTGCCGTCAATAGTTTGAGCATTATATGTACAGGACACAAAGGCATGTAGTAGCTTATACAGCAGCTTTAGATTTAGATTATATTGCAGTGGTATAAAAATCTCATTGTTCACAGGGCACTGAATCAGACGCTCGGCTCAAATAAACATTGGTGACCTAGAGTATCACGTTCATTTAAAGAAATGTAAGTGTTGAGTGAATACCATGGTAAAATTGTAAGTGCAGGGCGGAATATAAAATACAGATGATGATGCTTCAGGTTATGACACTATCTTTCAGCGTACAAAGATGATTTTAATAAAAAAAACTCTTAATTAGCTGGAGAGGTGATGAACATTTAATGTGGCCTATATTAACTTAATATATAAACTGGGAGATGGCTTTAAAATCGAGCTTGCATGTATTCCTGACTGTACCATCTGGTCTCACACTTTTACAGTTACTCATGCAAAATGGGTAGCAGCTCCCGATTTGGAGGCATGGAGCTTTAACGATCAACCTGCTAGGGTAGCTCACGTGTGGATTTCAGTGATTTTGTGGGATATGAGAGATAGAAGTCCTTTAAAGATTTTAACATTAAGAGTGCAGATGAATACCAGCATTAACCTGAACGGCACATTAGCATTAACGGAAACAATACCTGTAAATAAAAGACACGCTTGTCTAGATATAAAACACCAGCTGTGTGCTTTTAATGGCAGCATTGACTCCTTTGAGAACAGTGGGGTTGAAGAAAGGAGTGGGAAGAAAAAAAAAAAGGCTTAACATTCCCACTCAGTTCAAAACAGGTGGGAATAGCAACACGGGCACCTGTAGGAGAAAAACAAGCTTACCTTCACTGTACTGCTGTGGGTGTCTGCGGTTTCCGTGGGAACCTTCATCTGGAACACCCTGCCCACCACGGCAGAGGAGTCTGGGATACCAGCAGGCAGTACAACTGCTGCTGCGTTGACACTCTCCTGCAGATCTGTGAGCACTGCCGACTGCATCGATGCCTCCAGCTGGCTGCCCAAGTCCCGCACTACCTCCACCTGCCCGTCAGGCCAGTTGCCATGGACAACTGCTACCAGCAGCCCCATTATTAGAAAGGTAGTCCTGCCGGGAGCCAGCTGATAAGCCCCGGCCTCCACGCAGGCTCTCCGTTTATTGAGCATTGTTTTATCGGTTCTCTCTCTCGCTCTCTCACCGAAGGGGACACGCCCAGATCAGCGGCAGCATGCACTGCTGTCCCGATGCCTTTTTACAACCACTTTTTTTCTCTTCTTCTCGCTCGTTCGCTCTGTCTCAGCGTCGCTTCCCAGCTTTTTCCAGATTCACAATCCCATTGTTAGCCAGTGTCACTTAGGCTCCTGTAAAAGCAACAAGAGGAGAAAATGTTAGGTTTGAAGAAATAGAATGCCTGGATCCAAGGGGAAAAAATCAAGTCAAATAAAATAGTCCTGGTTAACTACAGAATAGTCAGAATTGCACGGAGACTTGTGGTCACTTAAGTAGAAATTGTCAACATTAATTTCCAATCTGCAGACAACTATGGAAATGACATTGCTGTGGGTAACCGTCAAGTTAAGTGTCTACAGGACCCAATTAGTTTATTCCATATGAACGCTATAGGGATAAAAAAATATACATAAAAGCAAATGGGTGGTAGGGGTAGTGCAATAAGTCTTCGCTTCTGTATAAATTCCCTGTCCCTTGCCCTGCCCCAACAAAAAAGGCCAAAAGTAAAAAAACTACATGAAAACAACTCTGCTATTATTCTGAATTATGATATGAAACCTAAACAGCTTGTAGTAGTAGACTTCACACTTCCAATTTACGTAATGTTTCAGATCTGCTGCATCAAGATGGCTTCTGGCACCCCTGGCATCTTTGCTTTTGTAAAACCTTCAAAAGCAGTAACTACAAAAGTAAGCCCTGAGATATCATTTAATTGTACTGCAGCCCTCAAGTGAAACAGGTGCATTGCTATAATCTGCTGGACATTGCAAGCACTTTTAACAAGAACACATCTTGACTACATTCAGCGCTCTGATCCATTATCACTGTCCTGTCCTGTCCTGTCCTGTCCACCCCACCCCACCCCCAATCACCAGTCCCCTGGTCCTCAAAAGAAACCGGGAGCCACCAATACTGTGCTAAGACAGGATCAATGAACTGCAGCTACAACACATCAGCAAAGCCTTCGAGACAAGGGCTCCAGGGTGAATACAAGTTTTTTCATTGTGTTTGCATGTTGGAAAGCTGATCTCAGGCATTAGTTATTCAGACCTTTCATGAAAACTTTTTTTCCTTTTAAGAAATGTGCTTTTGTGTACCGAGCGAGCTGGAGAGGGGGGTGGTGGTGGTGGTAAGGAGACTGGGGGTGGGGGGTAAATACGATATGTATAACTTCTCAGAGGCCTCTGTCTTCTGTCTGGCTAGAGTTCAGGGGGGGGTGAGTGGAGTTGGGAAAAGACAAAAGTCTCACGCTCCTGCTGGTGTCCTTCCCTGTAGGGGCTAAGATTTGTTTTTTCTTCTTCTTCTTTTCCTTTCCATAATAGAGTCACAGGCTTTGGAGAAAAATATGATCCTGAAAAACAAGTTATCTTGTATGTCATTCTTCCTGCAAAAATCATTCAGAGGAGGAAGGCAGCTCGATTAAAAAATAAAAAAAATAAAAAAGCATTCACTATAAAGGAGATGGGTAGTGCATATTATAAAGTCAACCTGAATGTGCTTTTTAAGCATCTCTCAGAAGGCACCTTCCTAGCCCAAAAAAATGTAATTACAGAAAACCTAAATGGGTCTCGCTTCTATGATTTATGAACTTGCTGTATATCCGGAGCCCTTCTCTCGGCATCATTGTGAATTTTACAGAGATTCCTTCAGATTAAAAGGTCACGGAGGTGACCGGAGAGGGGTCAGGGGTCACTTGGCTTTCGATGTAATTTTTAATTAAGTGCACTCACGGGGGAGGCAGAGGGCACGAGAGATCGTACTGTATTGACCTAGTCGGGTCTCGCGCAGCGTTCCCATCGCTGAGCTGCCCTATAAGAGCAAAAAAGCCAGAATTCAACTGAAGGTCCATGTGACATCCATTATTACAATGTTTTGGAGGGGGGGGGGGGGGGAGGACAAGAACTCTAAAGTTTGGGATGCTTAGAGAATGCATAAACAAGAAGCATTAGAACACTTCCACCAGTAATTAAGAGAGGGGGGGGTATTGAAAAATATCTGAAACACGTTTATATTAAAATCTGTCGATGCAAGCAAAGGCAAATCATCAGAATGATAAAGAAGCAACACGTTTGCTGTACTGTATTGATTAACAATTCTAGACAGACCTACAAAAATGTGCTATACACACATAACTCAAATATCTGCGGCTGGTACAAGAAGACTTCAACTCAAAGTCTTAAATCGCTTCACAGTGTTTCGAGCCCGACAGTGATGGGTACAGGTTACCTCAAAAACTAGCCTGATTGAATTGCAGTTCCAGCCAGAAAAGCATCAGCTACCCCAACCCCCGCTAGATAAAGACTTCTTTTAGTTTTTTTCCACTCTAATCAAGGGCTTTTCATACAAGCAAAGCAATCATCAGATTCAGGAAAAGGACCCGTCCCCATCAGCGAGGACCCAGCGCCTGCGCTAATAAACACACTGCAAAGTTAAATATTTTAACAAAACCCAATCTGCCTTAAAAACAAAATCTGCAGCAGCCAACCATTTCATTGCTACTGCTGGAGGGAGCAGTGTAGTTTTTCTGCATAAACATTACCACAGTAACCCAGTGTGCTGAAGTTAAGTCTGAAGTAGTTAATTGTTCACAGCAAGATTAAGATTTCACAGGAGGGGAGGTGGATAGAAATTTCCTGCAAGATTTGGAGTAAAATGGGTCTTTGGCCTCACAGTCTGAAATAGAAACTTGTTTGTAACAGTTCAGTGGCTAGAAGAATACAGTTTCCCGTGGTGCTATGGAAACAGCCTTTAAACTCTGTGCACTGGGGATTTAGCCCCTGGATTTCACAGTAACGCCACTGCAAGTTGGTTGTAATGGCAAAGGAGCTGCCAGTTTTCATAGTCAGGTTACTGCAGCCCTAGATATCAACTAGACATCTCTATCAATTTTGTATACTATTGCTTGTCCATCTCAGAAAAGAACACAGATGCACACACAGACACACATAAGAGAAATGTTGAGGGGAAGACTTAATTTCTGCTTTTTTGCCAAAAAGAAACAGAAACCAATTCATCAATAGAACAATGCAGCATTTTTAATCCCCAGAATGGAAAAGGTTTTCAAAATGATAATTGAATTAAAGGTTTTGACAATCAAATTGTGTCTTTCAATTTGCAGTACAGGGGGAGGGGAAATGAAGGAAAAATAAAACGACTTGTCGGCAGAAATCTAAGCAGTGGAACTACTTCAGCCACATTTCACCTTACATCTATCTTGCTTAGGGCAACTTTCATATTTCCTAGTGCATCAAAATGCACAGCAAGATTTAAAGTACTGTACCAGCTTATTTGTCAGGCTTCAATTTTTTTTTCCCCCATATAGGTTACATTTGCATTTCAAAAAGGAAAGTGGAACCCATCTTGTAGACTTAATGATGATCAAATCAATAACATGATCAAAGTGACCTAAAAGAAAGAAAGAAAAATCACTGGATACCTGACCAAGCAAAAATCTGTATACGTGCTTCAATCGAATATATTTAAATAAATGTGTCTGTATTATGGATACATTTCAATGTATTTGCAAATCATAGCAAATTGCCATTGCTTTAAATTTATTAATTTGGTACTATAAAATAAATTACATACACAACACACACACACATATATATATATATATATATATATATATATATATATATATATATATATATATATATATATATATATATATATATATATATATATATATATATATATATATATATATATATATGGTACTGCTGAGTTCAAGTTAAATTAACCAAACTGAAGCTTTAGATGGGTTGTCTGAGTCGCAGATCTATTCCGACAGGATAGCTCATATCCATATATGAGCATATGCCATAGGGGAGGTATCAAATCTATTTAAACAACCATAAATACATTGTTTTATGTTTGTGTTATGGTGAAATGTTATCTGCTTCTGCTTGTTCATTCTGTTGTACCATAAAATGAGAGAGTACGTCTGAAAGAACAGATTAACAAAATAAAATTAAAATTGACCAGAACCATGACTTTCTCACCCTTTTTATATCTGCCACAGTGACAGCTGAGCACAAATACAGCATTCAAAGGCACAATATTTTTAAAGGGTACCCACAGATAATGTAGAGCAGTGGTGCCCAAGGTAGCAAAGCTTCTGATTTTGGTTGCCACCCAAGTTCTTATCTAAACTAGGCTATTTATTTAATAAGTCACAACCACAGTATAATTTCTCCCCCATCTTCAGCCAAAGCAGGAGTAATGTGGCCTATAAAATCTTCAAGATGGAGCCTTTTAAGAAAGTACAGTAAACACCAGGTGATGCCTGCCTTTCATGTTCACAAAACACGGGGAAGCTAATTATAGAAATTGATTTTTTTGGGGGGACATCAGCATGGATCACGGGGCTCTTGATTAGGCTGCTGGAACGCAACATGCAGTTAGTCATACGAGACTAAAATGTGGCTAATGTTTTCCAGAGTTGCAACATTAACTCACTTTGAAAACCGCTTTCTTTCTCATTGCATGGGTGGAGCCCAATAATTGTATGAAAACCCACAGTAGCTTTACAATAAGCTGCCCAAGACAGACTCCATAACTCAGTTTTTAGTGAACATAAATATCAAAAACGGGAATGTTGTTTCAGAACTCCACTTCTGATTTTGCTTTGCAATGAAGCCTGCAATTTGCTATAGGCTTTCCCTGGACCCTGCACCATCCAAGGGTGCTTCAAATGAGTTGCAAAGAACTGTATGCATTACCTACAGTCCTAGTCCTTTCACTCTAAACATACACTATCAGGACAGAAATTGAATACCAATGGTCAGGACGAAAATAAATATATTAACAAATAATGGCTTCAAATGGAGACTTGCAGTAACTCACCTGAAGGCACTGACAACTCACCTCATTACATACCTTGCCTACTTTAGGCGACTAAGAAGTATAATTTATTATAGAGGTCTATATATTTCAGGGATATACAGAAGTGAAGTCCAAAACCTCTGCTAATCTCCATAGCTACCACATTATTAAATTACTCACAACTCTTCACAGACTGCTCCACCTCTATTGGAACATGACATATGAATGCAAATGCCAATTGCAAGTCGAGTCTAATGTTAAAGGTTAAAACCGTAGGAAAAAGCAGTAACAAGTAGATGGCTTCTGCAGGATGTAGTACTTGGCTAGGGCCTTATGTTGGCAGGTGAAAGACATTAAATGTGATTTATAGCAGTTTGAGATGACTGTCGACAGTGCACGAATGTGTATGACCAACGTCCGGAAGTTGACAGCTACGTTGGCAATCTGGTCTTGAAGTCGGCGACCCCTTGGTCAGTCAGTCAGAGCGGAGATACTGTTCAGCACTCTCTCTAACAGATGACCGGACTATAAATGGAAACCGCACTCAAACAAGGGAAATATAAAATGGTGACATTTGACACTTCACGTACTGTGCACAAACATTATCCACCATAGTGCATTCCTAGCTGCAATTTTTCCCACCCATTTAAATTTTACAATGTTTTATTGTGTCATCTCTCATTAATACAATTAAAACAAAAAAAAAAAATATGCTCGTTATTGCTATTAGGGTCAGAACCACAGATAGCTGGTCGGTCTTTACTCACTGTTTATTTAATCCTTTGCAACTCCTTTGTGTTTAAAAAATATTTTTAACCATTCATTCTAGCCTGGTTCAGTACTACTGCTTAAGCTGGCAGAATCGTAAATGTTCCCTAAAACTCCAGTGTGAGTAGTACATCAGTGATTTTATGTGCTTTGAGTGAGTGGGTCAATTCTGAGAGGAGGCGAGTTTTAAACAGTGCAGTGTAAATTCAGTGCCAGTTTTTGCTCTTTAGAGGATCCATAAATAACTCCCGGCATAGTGATATACTAGTCAGCGAGCAGTGGAAAATGCCGGTCAGCCTCCTCAACTCCCAACCTTGAAATCAGAAACTGAACTTCCTGACGAACACAGAAGCTACCCGTTCCAACACAGCCTGGCAAGGGGGGTAAAACTTACAGAGATAATTAAAACAGGGAAATATTACTTTGGTGTTGGGTGTGGCGTCTATTTTAATCCTGCATACAAAGAACACTGGGGGAGCTTTCACTTGCTACTCAGACAGCTTAGTCAAAAAAAAAAAGAGAGACTGGCGTCTTCAATTACAGGGAATACCTGATGTAATCACTTAAACCTCTAGAAGGAAAGTTTAATTAGTGGTGGAAATTAAACAGGAGGAAACAATAGGGAAATTGCAGGGCTATTCTCCTACAAGTGAACCCCATTAGATTACTGCTTTGTAACCTCAGCTGTAACCTCCTATTCCTGAGGTTTACATCTGGCTCAGATTCTCCAGCGTACCTCTTAAAGCCTACATAATTACGTTAATGATACAGAGCTGACAAAAACAAGAAATGGAAAGAAAACTTGCAAATCCTAGCTACTTAAAGTTTTTCTAGTTTTGTTTTTTCATTTAATTATTTTCCTACTAAATTAAGAACTGCAACCAGATTGTTTGCTTGCTTCAGCTGGTCTAAAGAAGAATCCAAGAGAGGTATGCACTGTACAGTGATACAGTTCTGCGACTGTGGCTGTGCCACAGACAGTAAATGTGTGAAAGTAGTAAGTGACATGATCTGACAGACAAAAATGATAAATATACTGCCGCCGAACTAAATACAGAACAGCCCCGGTGCTAGAAGAATAATGTATTACTCATGGTGTAAATTACAATTCTAAAACCGGTTTTGCATCAATAATAACTGTAGGCTTTCACCTTAAAATATATGCATGACAAAAATCCATATCAAAGATCTTCCTTCTTGTGCATGTTATGATTCACATGAAAAGGTGAAAGACGATGCAGTGTCGGTCTGCCATCAGCTTTTTGTTTAGTTTAGCCAAAAAGAGAACGCTTTCGTACCACTCACAGTCAAGTGACCTGAAATGTTGAGAGCCTTGTGATGTGTTCTCTTTAATTACATCCATGGAGCTCAAGACACAATACGATAGGCATGCTACTCTACAGATAACGAAAAACAAATCCCATAATATATTATATATTGCACAGATCAAAACAGCACTGCTCGGCTTGTTCTAACAAATGCAGCTCAGTCTCCTGTCATTACAAAAAAGGAGTATAAAATGTGAAATATTTTAGAGTTCGAAGATCAGAATCTGAAAGGGTTTACAAATATTACACTGCCTTTTGGGTATTCCCCACCTCCCCGATGCAATATGAAGGATGAAGTCATGGTCATTGGCTGTGCGACTACTGATCTTTACCATATCAGGCCAGAGTGTTAAAAACAAAGCACCCTTTGAATGAACTCTTGAGTTGGTTCCTGTTCATATGTGGAAATAAGACTCCCAATACACAGTTTGATTTAGTTATGTTTCCTGAGATGGTGGTGCCTGGGTAGAAGCCAACTTCAGGTGCTGAATATTTAATGCATGCTATCTTATTTCTAAAGCTTATATCAGACAAAACATAGCTTAAATACTAAATTAACTGACTGATTGAATCTGCTTCATTGGGACAATTTAACAGAAGTCAAAAGCTCTTTGAAAAAGCAACTGAAATCTTAAGGGGAGTCTTGAGGAACCCCAATTCTTGGAGACTAACAGCTGACCACAGTTGGTAGGTGTGGCACAGACAGTTGCCTGGCCAGGGCCCCCCATGTGTGAAACAGCAGGATGAGCAGTCCTTTCAGCGGCCCACATTAACAAAAGACACCTACACAGAGCTACAAAACCTCCAATCCCTACGCCTCCTTCAAAGCAGCGGATTGGTGTGCTAGCTGGGAGACCTTGGTGAATAAAGCTTGAAATTCAGATTAAAGTTCAGAAGGGGAAAGGGTAAAATGATTTGGAATCGATCATCATTAAAATGAAAGATTTTCTAAAAGAATCCAAGTTTTCTTAGGTTGCGCTTTATTGCGGAAGCACTGGAATAACCTTTTATTAAACGCACAGGCAGAATAGATTTTACAGGTCAATAAGCAATAGATTTTTCATTTAAGTCTTTAGCCCATTACTTCATGAGTTATGAAATCCTGACTGCAGATTTTTGGTTACTCCATCACCCAATACAGATTAAACCACTATTTAGTTATTTTTGGTCACCCCGATTCCAATCGCCTACAGGAAATCCTCTTGCTATGGTATCCCCGAGGCACAGAAGTCCCCCTCAATGAAGTGACACAAACTGCAGTCAGTGGGAGCAGGCAGATGGATACACAATGATGTAAAACTCTGAGCCTCACACTCCTCTTGATTTTTTTTTTTTCTTTTTTAAATCAGCCAGCCTATAAATACACACCCTGTCCTGCCCCCTCCTCTGGCCTTTTTCCCCTCCTCTTACACATATCTGGACAAAAATAGTTCCAACAAAAGGTCACACAAAACATGGAAGGTACTCGGACACCTGTCTCACCCATATCTTTGTGATAAAAATAAGGAGAAAAAAAAACAAAAAACAACATGATTGGGGAATTCTCTACAGTGCTCTAAAATACAAAATTCATGTCCATGAACACTTTGCAATGAATAACAGTGCAATTGGGCACAATTCACATTTACACAGAAGGTACCATACATCAAAAATAAAAACACATCGGGAAGAACTACAGAAGGCACACACCAGTGCAGCAAAAAGACGAAGCAGGTAGATTAGTTGTCTGTTTTTCAAATTACTAGTACTGTAATGAAGCTATTAAGTTAAATGTTCTCTCAATACATCTGATATTTACACAGTGATTGATAAAGTCCAGCCTTCTAAAAAAAAATAGGAATATCTTAAAATTCACCATTATAGAGTAAAGAAAATGGGGGGGATTGCTGGGGTGGCTCCAAAGCGTAACAATGCATAAACAACTCTTGAAGCTGAAGACCTAGGCATTGTTCAATTGTATTTTAGTATACACACAGCGAAAATTTTGTATTTTTCTGCCTTGGTCTTAGTTCAGGTCTGTTGCTTAATGTGAACAGAATTAAAAATTATCAAAAAGAAAGCTAATCTGTGCAACTGATTAAATGGAACAAACAGGCCTGGCTGGAAGATGCAAAATAAAGAAAGAAAAACCTTTAGCCACATTTAGCCTTTTAGCTTTGTACAAGGTACACTGTGTGGACTATTGCTGGCACAAAATCTGTCAGTTTATCAGGAAGCTTTACAGGGATTGGTTGGGGGTAACCCACACACTCCC
Organism: Amia ocellicauda; assembly: GCF_036373705.1. Taxonomy (NCBI): domain Eukaryota; kingdom Metazoa; phylum Chordata; class Actinopteri; order Amiiformes; family Amiidae; genus Amia; species Amia ocellicauda. The sequence continues at coordinate 14,917,250 of NC_089852.1, forward strand.
AATGGGAGTCCTTGCATTATGCTGCATTTTTGTCTAATCTGATGGTGCAAAAATGTCTTGTGAAGGAAGCAATGGAGGGAGATAACAAACCAAGGCACTTATTTTTTTGTTATAAAAAGCCCAATAATCTTTCACTCAAGACACCAAAACTGTAAAGCAAAGAGAGACGGTGGGTTAGTGACACGTTCTTGTCAGCTGGGAGTGATGGAAGGGGAGTGCTAATCTGCGATCTGGATAGAGAGTAAACGGGATGCAGCACATGTATGACAAATCGAGATCGAGACATTACTGTGTCAAGCAGCACCTCCATGAAAGAATACATAGCCGGAATCTACAACTTCGACACAGTGTGCAGAACTTAAAAAAAAAAAAAAGTGTGTTGATGGAAAACTTTAACCGAAACAAACTTACTTGAAAGGGCAAGGACGTTTGCATGGAACAAACTAAAGAAAAAAGCTTGGAATTCATGGTTTGTTTAAAGACTGACAACATATCAATTGTGTGTTAACAGTTCCACCCCCCCTTCAAAAGCAACTCAAAGGAACTGGTCTGTCTTCAATGCCTTAAGACCACCTAGTACTTCTTGGAATAGCAGCTGGTTTTGCAAATGTAGGGAGGTGAACTGATGTAAACTGGCTGTATGAAACCACCTGCTGGGCGAGTCTACAGTTGTCCAGATCCAAGGGTTGTCTGACTTTGTTTTCCTTTTTTCTCCCCTCTGCTCACCCCATAATGCTCAAACAGCTTGTCTGAATCCATCACATTCCCTACATAAATATTTCTTGCGAGATACGAAAAACTGCAGTTAAAGTTTCCTGCACACTAGCAATACATGAATTATTCTATTGCTAATAAATTCACCTAGTTCACATTTTTGCAGTTTTGAACTGCTTTTTTCAGAGAACACAGTTTAAAAGTTAAGCAAACCTGCCTCTTACATCAAAGCTGCTACAAGACATTTTTGTGGTTGCAATGAGTTACATACTTTTAAAGAAAGCCAAGTCATTTCACTTACAGTACAAGTAGCTCCCATGGATAAAAAAATAGTGCCAAAATTTGGCAAGCACATATCCAATAAGAAACTGCACATATTTACAACATTAGCATATGGCCTTACAAATTCAAATCTCTCTTTGTGCTCTCTGAGACACCAGCTTATTGAAGTTTATCAAAGATTTAAATTATATTCTGAGGATACTGACAACAATGTCTGGAAGAACTCAACTGTTGACAATTCGGGCTTCTCAAACGACTGCTGTAAAGTCCAAATTCCTTAAACACGTGCACAGACGTCACAATTGATGGGAGATGAAAAAAGAAAAGAAAAGGAAAAAAAAAGCACAATTGATAAAGGGGCAGATCTGTGAATACTGTAATACTGAGTCCTAAATAGCAATCTTAAACTCTGGCAACTGGTTTCACAGACCTAGATTAGCACTAGTCTTAGTCTACTCAATGTCCTTTATAGGTAGGGTAATCCAAGACTCATGCTAATGGAGGTCTGTGAAACCAGTTGACAGAGTTTAAGGTTGCTAGTTAGGAATCAGCAGTATAGGCATCTTAAAGCAAGATGAAATTTAAGAACAAAATCATGAAACTGTACAAGACCTGAAATTGCTGCACCTCTGTGCTGCAGCATTTAAACAAAACTGTAAAGCTTTAGGCTAGGTGGAAGAACAAAGACTTAATCCATGCAGTTCAAAATCAGCTTGAAATTACAGTTTACAAAGAACTGTATTGGTGACAGAGTGTGCTAGCTAACTTAGATTATTAAGTTATGCTCAGAAGATTATGTGTGCCATGAAATAAAGTAGAGCAAAACTTTAATTGGAGGATAGAAACTACACACATTCATATTTGAAATTTGATTGAAGACCCGACTCCAATTCTAAATTACGACACTATCTTAGATGCATCTTATTAATGGTACTGAGGTTGACAGTGAATCTATTGCAAAGACAAGATGGTCACTTTTGGTGGGACAAGAGCCTCTTAGATTGACGCCACATGTGGTAGATACACAACTGGCGTGGAAGTTGTGAAAGCGAAATAATCCACTACAGAGCGGGGAGCAGGACAGCCCTGAGAGAGAGTCTGTCAGTGCCACTTCGAAGCCAGCCACTCAGAATACTGCCAGCTCTGGGGGAAGACCCGCCTACCCATCTGCTTCAATGAAAATTAAAACACATCCTTCTTGCATATCCATAATCAATCAGACGCTCCATTTCCAGGCCCAATAATAACAATAAACAGCTCTTGCTTTTGCACCAGACTAGGGTTATAATTAAGGAGATCAAAGTTTAATTTTCTTGTAAATATTACAACACAAAGTAGATTAAAGACTTTTTGTGGCCCAAACTTTTGTGTCGTCTTAGAAGTAGAATGTGCAATAGGGTACCATCTGTGCAGCAAAAGGCTTACATCTACTACAGCAACACCAAACTGACCTGGCCAGTGAGAGGAGGTGAATGATGCGTCAATGTCAGATGTGCCGCCGCCCACCCCCCACCCCCCGCCCCCTGCCCCCCACCCCTCTCTGCAGGGTTAACAAGCACAACTACTCAAATTCAATATAAAGGAATGGTTTGGTGTGAAAAACAGGCAGTAGTGTTTAACTGACAGAAATAACATCACACAGTTAAAATGTACCCAAAAGCTTCTTGCTCCCGCCCTCTTTGGCCTAGGTTATTTACTAGTGCATAAAGCCTGGAGTGCTGGATGAAGTAATTCACTGTTTGTCCCAACCAAACAAAGCAGTTTTGTTTTGGTACCCCTGCTTCCCCCTTGTTACTGGACTATGAACGGCTACCTTGCATTTTAGAGTCTACTTTGCAATTAAGCACATAAGTTAGGTAGCAAATGGTGCACAGTTGGGACAAATTGTCACTAAGTATTTGTAGCAATATGCCAATTATCTAGCAAGACCCAAATAAATAACTCCACTGGGTAAAGAACTGTGCTCCGAGAAAATGTGAATCTAGTTTCCGTGTAAGGAGTCCTGCACAATGTCACGTGTGGGATTTAAACGCGATAATGAGAGAAAAAAAATAACGGACAAACAAAAAAAGAAAACCTTTTGCGATAATGGTAGCAGTAACCTTTTCCAGTGTTCTTATTTTCCAAGGTTGCGGTTCCAAAGAGTATGCCCTTCGTTTTAATTAATGATTACACCTTGCTCTTGCCATTTCCATTAGCAGGGTAGGGAAGTCGCCCATATCAGTGGAAACTCGAGGCCTGCTCCACTGCTCCATTTCCAGATAAAACAGGGGGCCAGTTTCAGGCTGGTTTTTCATTTCCAAAAGGGACATGTTTATTTTTGACACATTTAGAGCACCAGGACAATTGGCACATGACAGGGCTATGAAGTCAGGCCCTTTATTACAGGAAGTGGCATCATGCAGCACTGCTAACCAAGGTCACAAATATGGAAGCACAGCCTTTACAGCCCAGTTACCAGCAGAAGAAATAACAGCTTCATTTAGAGACCACTCTAAAGTTTTAATGACTTTCTAAATAGACTTTGGTTAAATCTTTGGTAATAAGATACAAAATGTCATGGGCTGAGGCACTAGCCGTTTAAGCTCAACACCACAGGCAGGCCTCAGAGTACAAAAACATCCCCGAGAGGTATGCTGCTGATGGATGTTAATGATTGAGTTGTGGTTATCTAGCAAATGGAAGCCAATACATTTTCTGAATGTATTCAGGTGTCTGAGAGCAGATGCCAGTTATGTACGGATATAAAAGCTCTAACATTGGAGGTGTTTGGAATTAAATTATTATTTAGTACTTTAATAGCATTTAATCATTCTTTAGTAAATAAAGAATGGAACAAGAAAAATAAAACCCTCTCTCAGCATATCTTTTTTTTCTACATGATACTGAGCACATGTCATACTGCAGATGTCAGATCTCCTGGCACACACACTGTATGGCATTCTAGGAAATTGAATTGACATATTGCAGATTCTCCAACAGCGAATTCCGAACTGAACATGATCTGAATATTGAACTTGCTCAATGGTAAGCTGCTCAAAATCTACTGTGCTCATTTCAAGTGGTATCAAAAAAAGGAAAAAAAAGGTGCTGGCAGTAACAAATCCTTCCAGTTCTTAGTGGGATTTTTTTTCTCTTTTTTTTTCCCCTCCTCACCTCCCCTTAAAAGTTCTGCAATAAAACAAATGAACTCAAGAAATCCATTCACACCAAACAGCATGATGTTTCTGAGCACTGCGACAGAGCGATACACTGTGCTTGCATTAGTATGGTAAACAGCCACAGTAGGACGGGCTACGGTGCTTGAAGATGAACATTTGAGCAGTTTCAATCTTAGGACAAATTGTCAGTTTGTTGTACTGTGCCCAAGGGACGGTGGGGGGGGGGGGGAAATTTCAATCAGTTCTACTGTAATTCTACAGTACAGTTAATAGTGAATTACATCCAGACTGCAGGCTTTATCTTAACTAAAAGTCGCCGTACTTTCTCTTTCAGACTTCGGCAAACCTTAATCACTCTCACCTTCAGACTGAGTTATCAAGAGGTCTGCAACAAAGTACAATGAGCGCAAGATGAAAATATTGACTGTATGTGGTGGAAACTTCCAAGACTACTTTCATTAGCCTGGAGTCTTCCTCACCTTCAGGAGGACTAGGCCTATATTATTTTAGCTAATGTACAGCTAACCCAGCTCTTTGGATACTGTTTAACATCTCCAGAGCTTAAAAATTGTATTAATAACAAAGTAGTTAAAAACACTTCAATCTTATACATTTGATGTGGCCAGGGCTTATTTACCGTACACAATTCACATCAGGGTGAAGATGTCACCATCCACAGCTTGGTAATCTGCCTCTATATTAACAGCTCTGCTTAGAACATTTATTTTATCAGACTTCCTTGTACAATAATCTGAGAGTGCAAAAAACATCCATAGGTAGGTAAGAATTAGATGCGTATTCAAAGAATCTGTCAATATGTCTGTATCCCAAGGGAAGACCGATGATTTTAAGACTTACTGTCGACTGGCGGTAGCCAAAATAAATATTAGATTTTTTTTTTTTTAACAGGGTCCTCAGCTAGGCTATATCCTTCACTAACATACTGCATACTGTATATGACTGAACATACCCGAGATCCTTGGAATAAAGTCCACTTTCACCTACATTATTTTTTATTAGCAGGTGTCCTTTCATCAGACCAAGTAATCACGACACTGAAAACAAACAACTGCTTATTTCTTGGACCACTTCAAGCACTATAGTCAAAATGACCACCAGAATAAGCAATCAATAAATTATTGGTTTCAAGCCAATCACTAACACATAACCTTAGGACAGGATCTCCTCCTGCAATTTGTGTTCTAACTGTCAGCTCTACGCTACGGCCCAGGGAGCGATGGTGCTTAACTTCAGCAAGGGTGCTGGTCTTGCATTCACACCCAACAATGAGGTGACAAAACAACTCCCATTTTCAAAATGATACTCGTTTACGCTAAAGTTACGGTTATGTGAGCATAATCAAACCGATTTCTCTCAACTTATTTTAGAAGATACAGAGATGCGCGCACACACGCACACACACACACACACACACACACACATCAAAAATGCTTTCTGAGACTAACAAACAGCTTCCCACAGGCCTTGGCTTATTTTATAACCCACTTAACACAGAGAAAATCCACATAGGAACTGAATCTGTTAGAGATCAAATTATAAAATAAAGCAACAACAGAAAAACAACAAAAATAAACCTAAGCCTTCCATTAAATACACAATTAGCTATTGCCACTCTTGAATTTATACCTGTGAAAGCTCTTGTTCGACAAACAAGCACTTCTGCATTGTGTAGGGACTTCAAAATCCTCTACAGCGCTGTGCAGTAGAACTCATATTTTATTAACAGTTTATGAACCTGAATCATGATATCGTAAACTCTTACTCGTGTTTTACACAGTTGCAATCTGACATTAATAACCAGCCCAGCAAGATTCTTATGGGTGGCATTTGTCATACTTTGCCAACTCTGTTTCATTAATTCTAATTAGGATCAAGGGTGGGAGTACATTATTTACATTTTGATCAGACACTTCATCACTTTGAGGAACATGTCAGGGGCTTAAAAAAATATATGAAATGGTACCAATATGAGGCTGTGTAGGTTTTTAAACGAATCTAGACAGAAGCTGGAGGAATTTGTTAAGATGGTGCAAGTAAATTAGGCCTCTATCTCCCTGTGCTATGGTCATTTACATATTTGGGTGGAAAGAAACCTGTTAAAGTGAACATTGAACTTATTCAAATACGTGAATCAATAAACTAAAGAAAGAGAGGGGGGAAAAAACATACTATATCCTTTTCTAATTTAGTATCCTGAGAAAACAGTGTGGTCCCACAAGAAAGTGAAAAGATTGAGCTGTGAAAAAGACACACACTACCTTTCCCTTGTGTCTTTTTTGGACCAGACCCAAGTTCCTCTGACTGGATTTTGAAAGATTCAGGAATATGGTTTACGGTTTAGTTGCAATATACAATGTGGAAAAGCATCAAACTGTAGTCCCGTTTGTTTCCCTTCTGAGCTTACTGTATGCTTATTCGTCTTTTAAAAATTCAGCAAATAAATTGCCATCAAAAACTTTCCATCATCATGCTGAAATTAACTTACGATTCTCTTCACATAAGTAATAACAAAAAGCCTTTTGTAGGATGATTGCTGCCATTTAAATCGATAACAGAGACCTAGATTTATAATATGGCTGGTTGTACTGCAAGCATGAACTCACAGATCACTTCATTTCACCCATTGTGTGAAAAGTAAATATGTGGTATGTAAGAGGCTCTTAAATTGATTCCAGGAAGCACCCCAGGTTATTTACAATCAATCCAGCAAGAAACTAGGCTAGGATGACACCGTTCATGCACATTTACATGCACCCGGTACTGTACTGCAGCAAAGCACACTTCAAAGGGTGGGTGAAGCTCAGAGAAATGTAAACAGTGTGTGAAATAAGGTGCCATCGTACTTGTGCCGATTCGACAGTGCGACGCCCCGCATATTCTGCAGTGCTTTCTAGTTGCTCTTGAAAGGCTACAATTCTGTCATGGAGGGGAATGTTCATAAATGACAGAAGCAGACATATTGAGCTGCTGCAGCAAGTGGCTTCTTTCAGAATATCATGGGGTTCACACTTGCTGACCTGTGGTCCCAGTCAGAGGAAATCATTACCCACTTTCTCTCTGCGTGCAAGACTTCATTCAGCTGTACGTGAAGTATGCATTCTATGCAGCAGTGAAATATTAATACCGATTTGTTAATTAAAAGCTTATGTTGAATCAGTAGTGCAAAACAGTTGATACATTCCCGTTTACAAAACTGGGCTATCCTTTGTGTGCACACAACAGAATTGGCCCTGTTATTATTTATGTAATTTGCAGTAATGTCATGCAATATTGACAGTACTGTATCTACCAAAAACAGCTTGTGCTAATCTGTATGTGGTTACGGGTCTTCAGCAATCAAACTTATTTACAGGTAGTTCCCTAAAAATATATTCCAGTTATCATTTCACTAAGAAAAAGTTAACAAATGAAGTCAAATTAGGTTTTGAATAGGTCACTAAACAATGCTTAATATTCACCACAGCAATGGATCTGTAACCTGAATGTTGATACCTGCAGTAGAGCAGCATCAGGTCCACTAATCCCGAGTATAACTTTAACTCTAACTGGGCTGGCAGAGTGGCTAATCTAGTAAACATTTTAACAAGCAGCACATTTGGAATCAAATGCCTCTCACATTACACACATTAAACATTTAAAAATGTCAGAAAGCTGGAAAAATGGGAAAATGTCTCCCATATCTACAGTATAAAATTACCTTTTTTCATTCTCTTATATCCTCAAGCAAAGTAAGTTGACGGCAAGTGGCTGTTCTTAAATATCATTGTTTTTTTTTCTTGCAAGTTAATTATTTATCAAATGCCAAGCACATTTACAATAAGAAGTGTAAGCATGGGCAAAACATACAATTACTGAAGCTCCATAAGGGCCACTTAGAAATGCACACCTACAGTACAAACAAAAGCAGCAAAATGTGTACATATTGTGTCATTTTATTTCTAGATATCCTTCGGGCATTATAAAAAACAAAAAAGTCCACAGATGGAGGGCAGAAAAAATAAAATACCTTAAAATGGGGGTAATTGACTGCCTAGGAACTAGCCCGGTAAACAAGACTTCTGTTTGAATCAGAGATCAAAGGCATATCCAGTCCTTGTTCCTCAGAGGAGAGCTGAATCTTTGAACTGCTTTCCAACCATCAAGGTGCTATGAAGTGACTGCAAATGTTCTTGAATGCATCGTTCACCTGAAAGTCTGGGCTTTCAAGCAGGTTAAGCCTGGATCTCTCACTTGCAACATTTGCAATAAGAGAAAGGTTAACAGAAATAAAATATTAACGAGCATCTAAATTAAGGATTGTGTGTACAATTTGTTGCACTGACTGAATAATTTGGAATACGACACTGAAGTTAAGCCATTCCAAAATATTTCCTACCACCAGAGAAGGTAGCTTAGAAAGTTTGCTATTAAGTCTTAGACACCAGATGCAACTTTTATTCTGTAGGATTGTGTTATTTTGAAATGCAGGTTTGGGATAAATTCCAGTTTTTCGGTTTGTAATGCCTTTTTCAAATTTAATTCAATTCCTATGCTATTCTATTCTGTCAATGGCAAAGAATTGCAAGTGGAATCTGGAATGGGTCTGAAGAAGGGAAATGGAATGGAAAAAGTGACCCGAACCCTGTGGTAATGAATGGATAACAAAACATTCATTCTCTCTCCTTATAACACAAGAATCTAATGCAGTTCAGATGCGGACAAAAAAACAAAAGTTTGTAGTGTGTTTATAAAGTCAACTTTGCATGTTAATAACACCCAGTGGCTTGTCCCACCTAATGAACATTTGTCCAAAATGGGTGTGGTGAGGATTGTGGTCTTTCCTTTGGTAGGAAAGCATATAATCCCCAGATATACAGATTGTATTTTAAACTAGCGACAGCAAAGCTCTCAGTTAACTGCATTGTACATGTACTGCCGTGTTTAGGTATTCTCTCTCTCTCTCTCATATATATATATATATATATATATATATATATATATATATCTTGTTCTGGCTGACCACCAGTTTTGGAAAACTTCAGCCAGACTGTCAGCGAAATCCTTTCTGCTACAGGGAACAAGAAAAATGGCCTGGAGTCCATTGAGACAGAACCATCTCCGGCTACTGCTCTTCTCCTGGCTGTGCAACCACTGCTGGCAGCGACTACCGACACACTCAAAAACATTTTTTATAGCCTTGAACCCCTGAAGCACCAATGCATTTGCACCAGCCAGAAACGATTCATACTTTTTATCTTATATAAACGATTAAGAGGCGAGGTTGTTTTCAATCCACTTTTATTTTTGCCATTCTCCCCCCCCCCAAATGATTCCCTTCGCTATTGCTGGTTCTTTTTTTCTGACCCATTTTAAAATTCCCTTGGTTATCAATTCCATTTCCATGCAGAAGAGCACTTGCGATCTACAACCTACAGCAAGTCACATATTTAATTCAAATTAAATCAAACCGCACCGATGGATTACATGGAGTGTCTCGTATTGGTGTATATACAATTAAACCTTAACCAATATCAAATACGATCGCTGGCTCACGAAGGAAAGAAAAAAAAACTCGGATGGACAGCTATTAGTTGCATTTATAGACGCATTAAACACAGATATCTCATTGGATGTACATATATAGCAACAGCCACAGCAATAGAAACCGATCCAAAACTTCAAGAATAAATCCGTTACCATAAAGAGGAAAGCGTGGTAAAATTATCAACCGACCCACGTACATTTTCAGTATCTGGTGTCTCTTCCTAATATCGTGGATCACCTAGGATTTGTAGACCTTAGTACCAAGGTCCTTAGTATCAAAGAATAATCGCGCAAGCGGTATTAATATTTCTGATCTATTGCAGTTTCCTATGTTGACAAGATCCAGTCATTCTATATCAAAAAAGACAACCATCGGAAGAAAACAGAATAAAACATGATCGACAAGCTCTTCACAGACAAGTGGCTACAGTAGCCGTTTTCCTTGCAAGCCAGCGCTTAAGGACAACAATGTAACAAATACAAAGTTTTAAAGTATCCCAAGTAGATCCATTCCCAAATCCGAGGTCACCCTGAGCAAAACTTTAGCCACACATGAAACACACCATACAATACAAATATATATATGAATCCAAAAACAGCTAGGAAATAGAAATGTTGATAAGTGGTTTGCATTGCTGGTTTTACCATTTTGAATGTATATGAAGTACAGCAACCTTCAAAGACAAGCTACTGGGATTATTTAAAAACAGAAACAACGTCTCGATATTGAGGTCCCGGGGCGGTAAGATGTACATTACCATACGAGGTAGCAAGATATTTACACGGGACAGGGGGCGAGCCGCATGCTTCCCGCAGAGCAAATCTCGCCTTGCCGGGTTAGGTGCACGAAGTCCGGGGTTAGGTTAGACTCGTCTCACCTTGTACCAGTTCAACCCCACACCTCGACGATGGCCCTCCGTGTGGTTATATATCGCAGTATAGTATTGGTGGCGTTCCTGGAGCGCAGAGGTCCGCAGATCTGCACCTTTTAGGCAATTATATCACCAGTAAAGTGCAGATCTGTGCGGAAATCTGCGCTCCAAGTACGCGACCATTAGATCCCAATGTCTGGCCGGGGCCCTACAACCACAAAGGCCTCCTTTTGCAGCCGGATCGGATCATGAAATACAAGCCAGTATTTCCAGAGTGTACTTGGAGAAAAACACTGCACTGCTTTTGTGTCCATTACACTAAAATAAAACCCACCAAGAAACAAACAAAAAAAAACAAGCGGAAATAAATCAGCACACACCAGCGCCGGAATGCACCTGTTTCACAGAAAGGGGAAAAAAAAAAGCCATACCCTTACCTAGTTCCTCGCACCAAAGCGACATTATGCACATATATACATTTCTGTGCTTTGTGTTTTCTTTTTCTTTTTTATATATCCAGAGAGGCTGGGAGGCGGAAAAAAAATCTCTCTCCTTCAATTCTCTCCCTGTCTACAAATAGAACACTTTAGCAGTCAGAGGAGAGGCTGGCAGGCTCGACCAGTCGATCCCGGAGCCCTGCCACATAGACAAGGGAGAATTTTTATTTATTTCTATTATTATTTTATTTTTAGACCAAGGTTTGGAAATTGAAGAACCCACCGTTGTAAAGGTTGACGTTTTTTCAAAAAGAAATCCCTCCCTTAAGGCTCCGCGTCATGGTGGTAAAGAAAACAAGCAGAAGAAGAAGAAGGGGGACACGGTAAAGGGGAGGTGGGTTTTTTCCTTCCCGCTGCCTCCTCCTGACCCTCGCCGGCCCCGCGTCGCTGCAGGTCCCCAGCGATGATAATCTCCTTCCCAATCAACTCTGCTGGCAGAGCAGGGATCCGCCGGTCGAAATACTGTGAGCAAGGGGGGAAGGAGCGGTGATTGATTACTAGCCCTGCTTTCGGCTGCTTAAAGAAGAAGAAAGGGAAAAAAACGAAGGAAAGAAAAGCCAAGGGCAATCACATGACGGCATTAGCCAAACAGCAAAGACCGGAGCCGTCTTGAGCTGCCTGTAATTAGCTGAAATAGCGATGCCACTGCAGACACCACTAGATGAAGGGATTTCTCCCCCCCTCACTTCTCCTACGCGGCTTGTTGTAGTGAGGGAGCCTGTGTGTTGCTCCTCTCACGGCTCCTCCCTCGAAATAACTATTGCTTTCCTTTCCGATCTCTCATTGCTCCCTTCTGTGTGTGTGTGTGTGTGTTTCACTCCACCCCCTTTTTTTTCTTTTCCTCCACCTCTCACTCCCGCTTGCTTTTTTAGTTACAGGTTATCCAACACCAAGGTATGGATGGACCCAAAACCAAGCCTATTTGCATTCAAGAAGTGAAATACCCAGAGAGAGGTTTAGCCCCACCCCCTCTCAACTACCTCCACGGGGGAGCAGGAAAAAGAAAAAAGAAAAAAAAGCCCGTCCTTTCTTTTTCCTTTTCTTTTCCCTTCTCCCTCTCTTTTTCGTTACAACAAAAGGGTCGCACTTTGCCCCCTTCCCTACATGGAGGAGAGTCAATTCCGTAACCATCTCGGTTGCCATGGCGACCAAACAAAAGCATTGTTGCGCGCCGCTAGAATGTCCAGGAACATTGAGGGTATTGAGCTGCGCCCCTGAAGCGGGGGAGGGGAGGATGTGCCTTGAGTTTAGCTTCATCTCAAAGTCGTTCAAGTCCTAATATTTTTTTAAATAAAACAATTCAAGTTTAAGGAACCCCCTTGTCTTGTTTTTTTTGAACGAGCAAGTAAGGGTAATGGATGCTACAGAAGGTGGCACCTCTTTGCTTTTGCTCGAGTGCTTTCCTTTCGCAGTGCAGACGAGTGTGTGCTTTATTTAATGTCGCGATCAATGCATTTAATGGCATAAACCCATGAATACAAACCGTGGTATGTTATATGCAATTAAGGTTTTCATTCATCCACCCATTCAGTCATGCCAAAACATTCCTTTACTATAGATGGAACAGTTCCAAGGAACAATGCTATAAAAATGTGGGACAATACTATGTGGTAAAAGCTCGTCGTGTAGTTTGAATTGACATTGCGTTGGTTGGAATACCACTGCGCTTATTATTTTTTCTAAATAATATTTGTTCTCTAAAAGTGTGTAGATTGGATTAGTTCATGATATACTCCTCGGGTTTTATGTTTAAATGGTTACAATTTAGTCAAATTAGAAGGACAACAGATTAAAGTGTGCTTTTTATAGGCGTTGCAAGTGTTAAGTTATTTGTTTTCAGAGGGTCAAATGTTGATCAATACCTTTGATTGATCGAGAAGAAAAGGCGGGTTGGTTGAACAGTTTGCCATTCAAAACCAGCAGCATCAGCGGCCACAATGGCTGTGTTGAACAGATGGCAGATGTTCTTCCTAAGAGACAGTCTGTGTGGGTGTCAACAGGAGGAATTCAGGTTCACTGCAGTTGCAAATGATGCAGCATGGCCCAATGGCTTGATAATTGGACTGGCAGATTGAGTAGCCGGTTCAGATAGTGATTTATCGGTGGTCTCTTGGGGGACGGATCAAATCAACATTTGGAGGCATATTTTCCTTCTGTCGTAGATCTTGCTAATGTAGTAAGCTACAGATTGGTTAAAAAAAAAATGCAATCCGCAGTTGGGTCCCGTGGTTTTAGGTAGGCGGTTTATGGTCGATTGCCATTTTTTCGGGAAACATTAAATTAAATGCACTCTTACAATACACCCCTAAGCCCAGAGCCGCATTCCAGAACAAACACAGCTATTGATTAGTGTCCTCAATGCTGATTTCTCACGTTGGTCCATTACATTATTTTGCATCGGAGCTATTGAGTGTACTTTCTTTTCTAAGTCTTTTGTCTGCTCTTCCTTGAGCCTTCCCCAACCATGAATTACAACACAATGTCAAAATGGCACTCATGGACCCAAACACTTTTTTAAGGATTCGTTTAATTCCCGTTTTGATATGCGGAATTGAACACACAGGAAAGGCTAGATGTCACGATTCTGTCAAAGTAGTTTTTGCCTTGAAGTCTTGAAGTCTTTACATATAGGCATACATGTCGTAGCCCTCTCTGACCAGCAGGGGTCTCCGTATCAAGACTTAAAAAAGAGTTGACCATTACATCATCAGCCTTAACATACGGCACATAGGGAAAAATCTATTAACTACTTAACTCTCTTATTTCTTTGTCGTTTAGTTTAAGAACCCACGACGTCAGTGAGATGAGTGTATAATCTTAGAAAATGGAAAAGTACACCATCAAAACACATATATGAGGACAGAAGTCCATGATTGGATTTCTGATTTCTGACTTTGCAGTAACAGTTATCCTGCAACTGTTTTGACATCACTGGTCATCTTCTGTAATGGATGACTGATGAATCCTGCACTTGATGTCCAAAATTGGTCCTCATACCCTCCTCCCCCCAGTGCTTTACAGTGTGAATTGATAATTTTTTTCAACTCATTCACTATACACATACTGTAATCTCCCTTGCTATAGTTGACATATCTTGTACCATATTTTGCCTACTGAATTGTTGTTCTACATTTTCCTTAGGTTAAACAAGTCTACACTTTTCCTTTTTAATGAAAGATTCCAGATAAACCAAAGTCATCACTAGGGAGATGCAAAATCATGGATAAATGCAGAAATGACCGGCACCCCTTAAGGTGAAACTGGAGATAACTGTAGCTTTCCGAAAATCAGATTTGTGTACAATCACAATCCTTGCCCTCGTTCAAACTTGTCTGCAGTATATAGATGGGACAGACTGCAACTTCAGCATATAATTGGCTTAGCAAGAGCAGTCTCACCTTTGCTGAAGGTAATTAAGGTAATTCACCTCCTGGTCTCTCTTGTTTTTTCTTTATATTTTCTCTCCCTTATAACTCTTGACACTGCAGGTTACAAATGTACTTAATACAGCCCATTCTGGCAGTGACAGTGAGATACTGTCTGTTTGACACCAAGAGAGTAAAACTAGCCAGGGCACTGGCAGTCAGTTGAGTGTCTCCCCTGTGATTGTCTACCTTAAAGTAATCAATAACCGACAATTTCTGGATATAAACTGGGACGTCTAAAAGAGAGCCTGGGGTGACAATCTTAGATCAATAAAGGCTGCCTTTAATCAGGTCAGCGTTCCCAGCTGTACCTGACCTGATATTTTATAGGAAATAATCCTGAATCTAAGGGATAAAAGCAGGGCAGATATGACATTTCTACTTCAGCCTGAATATTTCATTCTGGTATTGTCACAGAGGGTAAAACATGGAACATAAATAACTATACATGAATAAATAAATAAATAGATAGCATAGATCAACCATTTTATCAGCTTCTTTATGGGAAACATTTAATTCTCTGTGATTGGCTCTGTATTTCCTGAAGGACATATTTAGATATATTTTAGATAAAAACTCTGATGCAGAATACAAGAAATACAATTATATTATTCTTTACAATAATCAAACTTTTATTTTCCAACAGAAACATAAAATGAAGATACATTGAACTCACAAAGAGCTTTAATACCTGGAGGGTTTCAACTGTTTTTTTCTCCTAGGGTATTAGCAAAAAAAGAAACTCACTTGAATCAAGTTCTTAGAAATACAGTTTGTCTTAGGCAATGTCTTTCCTAATAGGCCCTGAATTTATTTGTTTGTTTTGACATTCCTCTAGGGAAAATGATGTAAAGACTGCAGTACTGGACTGGGATGTGAAATTGACTGAGCATTAAAACAGACAATTTACTTTCCCTTGATCTAAGACATCATTGTCATGCATTCATAAGCTTTTCAACATCCATTTTACACTGAAAATAGAACATTTGCGTAGAATGAAACAAGTAGTCAGTTTCACTTCAGTGGATAAAGTAATAGAGAGATGAGACAGCTCAAAGTTTTTTAGCTTTTATATATATATACATATATATGTATTATTCCCTCCAAAACAAGACAAGTGCAGTTCGGAATTGGTGTCAAATGTATTGTGTCTATTTTATATATATATATATATATATATATATATATATATGCTCCATAAGATACTGTGCTTTTAAACTGAGCATCGGGGGATATTCTGTGAAGATTTAGCCACATGTGGTAATGGTATGGTACATTCAAAAGTCCCAATCTAAGCTGTTATGATCAAATATTACAGTAGTCAGATCTGTATTTTGTAATGCAATGCAACAGAAGCAATATACATGAATAAGTTAAT
Source organism: Amia ocellicauda (assembly GCF_036373705.1). Lineage (NCBI taxonomy): Eukaryota > Metazoa > Chordata > Actinopteri > Amiiformes > Amiidae > Amia > Amia ocellicauda. The sequence continues at coordinate 14,933,123 of NC_089852.1, forward strand.
GCATGTTGGCACCTTTTACAACAGCACATTTGGGAATGGTGTCACATGGCTGGTGGTTTGCTTCAGTGTTGAGACAAGGAGAGCAACAACCAAATAGCCCTGATTCAGACAGAATGCCAACATAGTTTCTAGTGCAGTCAAGAGACGTCGGCCTCCGTGGTCTCTTCCTCATTCACATCACAGTTCATCACAGAGGAGTTCATTGTGGTTGAGATCAGGACTCTGAGTAGGCAATTTAATATTTTAAAAGCTATTACCCACTGTGTGCGTGTCCTGTTGTGTTATTTTCAGAATATGTACCTGCCCTCACAATAAAATACTGTACACCTTTGTCGAAATATAGGTGGTCCCCAAAAAACATCCTATACATAGCATGTCTAGTACATGACATTAATGGCAGAGAGAGACTTGTCCTATTATTTTTAGTAATTTGGCACCAAAAAATATATACATATATATATATATATATATATATATATATATATATATATATAATAGCTTCAAAACTATTCTTACAAATAGCAAACATTATTATTTTTAATGAATAATTAATTAACTTAAATGAAGAGTTATACAAGTTATACAGAAAAACTAGAACACAGATGTTGCTTTAAATAGATTGTTTTGTGTTGCTTTTCAAAATATTAATTTTAGACACCGACAATACATTCAGGTTTATTCTTGTCGTTTATGAAATGGGTAAGAAAACATCTCATTATTAGCAAGCTTGTATGTAGTTACATACATGTACTTTATCTAAGGGAAATAATTGTGCTCACAAACCTAAACAAAAAGCATAGCCTGAAGGTTTCAATCGCATTTCATTCAATCCCAGGTGACACCTCACAACATTTTTTAGTGTAATTAGTAATGCATTCCTGTGATCACTGCTGATAAAAGAAGGTGCCTGGCCAGACAAATAGAAGTTAGAAAAAACAGAAAAAACACAGTGAAGATGTGGTCTGAAGAAAAGAGAAAACAATTTGACACAGGGCAGCATCCCCAATCAGCCTCATTTTACATATAAAATGATCTAAGAGCCCTCCAAACAATGGACTGATTGCATAATTTCAAGTGCGAGATAAATGGTCTTTTAACACTTCCTTAGCAGACTGCACGAAGATGGGCAGGGGATTTGCAATTCATATAATCTGGGCTGTTAAAACAAAAGACAGAGATGATCCCCAATGCCTAATGCAAAGGGAACCTTTATGCAGTATACAGACTGTAACACCTTGATGACAATGGAAAAAAATAAAGTTTCTGGCAGTATCAGGGTTCCATGAATGTGCATGCTGTTACATTATTAATCCATCAGACACCTATATATTGGAAAGCAGAAGGCGTAATTAAATTAAAACACACCTTATAATAAATAAGCAACACCACACTTTGGTGAGATATAGCGAGCAGATGTTTCTGTAATGCAGAGATTTGAGAGAGAGTGTGTGTGTGTGCGTGTGTGTGTGTGTGTGAGCAAGCAAAACAGCACAGGCATTGAGTCACAGTTGCTCTCCCCAGAGACGATTAGCCTGTCACTTAAATTGCCACCCTCAGGACCTCATTGTAAATGTTGTCTCAGTGATTAATATTTTATTTTCACCTTAAATCACAGACCTGGACCCAGCATCACTGCAGGGGCGGGGGAGTGCATTTAGATAGGTGAGCTCTGGCAAAAACAAGTCATTTGCAATCTATGAACACACACACAGAGATACACACAGTATTAAGAAGCAGCTTGGTCACAGTTGCTATGGATAGCAGAAAATGTCAATGAAAGCTGACAGACTGTGGTAGCAGATAATGGGCAAGATTGTAAGGCTACCAGCAAAAGGCCTTCCAGCAAACCTACCAACTCTGGCAGATTCAGCACCACATCACTTTGCAACTTGTAGGCAGTGTGCAGCCTGTAGTGTCAGAAATTTAAGGCTAAAAAATCACTGCCAGGGATTTCAAGGAAGACCTGCACAGTCTGAGATAAAAATAGCAACATCCACGCTAGAACACGTCGCACCTCTTATCGGGGGGCCATCACTCAATTCTTTGAGGATATTCTACCTTTCATCTTTAACTGCATGTGCCCTCATCCACACCCCTACCGTCACCCATGTTCTCCGTAAAAATACAATTTCAGGATGTTCAAAGGTAATATGTGTTTGCTTCAGACACATCTCAGATTAAATGTGAGAATGTTTTGGAATTCTCGTGGGTATTCGACGTCAACAAACACAAAGAAAGAGAGAAAGACAATTAGCCTTTTAGCCAGCAGCTACTTTAAAATTGTTTATCTGCTTTACAGGGACACTACTACAGTAAATCAATTTCGTAAGATGACAAAAAGAAAGAAACAAATTTGTATGTTATCCCATGATACCATTCAGAGTCAATGAAGAGTTAGTATTATTTTTGTCATTTAGCTGACACTCTTATCCAGGGCAACTTACATTTGTACCCATTTATACAGCTGGGTATTTTACTGGAGCAATCTAAGTGAAGTATCTTGCTCAAGGGTACAACAGCACTGTCCCACCCCAGAATTGAACCCACAACCTTCCAGTCATAAGTCCAGAGCCCTAACTACTACTACTACGAAGAAGAAGAAGAAGAAGAAGAAGAAGAAGAAGAAGAAGAAAGACAACATGGATAAACCACATTTATATATATATTATATAAATGTGGTTTATCCATGTTTTCTTACTTAACATTATTATTATTATTAGTATTATTATTAGTAGTAGTAGTAGTAGTAGTAGTAGTAGTAGTATGTTGTTATACTGACTCAGAGAATATATTTTCTGTGTCGTTCCTTGTGAAATCCTCCAGGGAAGATTCAGAAGATTCAAGTATTTTGCTCCCCCAACCAGAGCAGAATTGTCTGCTTGTTTGTCAGGAACGGTGGCCAAACAATAAGCTGAATCATAGGCTATGTCAGGGTTAAACCTCACACAAATATCACCTTGACCCCCAAGACCCCTTTTGATCAATTTTTGTTCATATAATATTGCATTTGAAAAGTAGGTTTAAACAAGAACTTCACTGAAGCTTCCAGTCCCCCAGGAACACACACTCTATTTATTATGTTTTTTTTGTTTTTTTAATGTATTTGATTATCCCCAAGAGCCACAGATTGTTAGTGCTGTAGAACTCTGAATGTCTGAGATTTAACACTTTGAATGTCAAATGATCTTTCCCTTCTCAGGCACCAGACTTTTTTAATCAATTTTCTAAACCATGTTTTAATTCATACAACTCAATTGAAATGGAAAAAAAATGTTCAGTGCTGTAGGGTGGATTATACTATTCACGTTTAAATACAATATTCATTCAACTATATTAAATAAAATAGGACAATTAAAACAAAAACACAACTGTATTAATTAACTCAAATCATCTTAAAGAGAATTTAATTTTTGACAATCCAATGCAAGACTAAATCCACAAGTGGCTTATTGGAGGCTTTATCCAAAGAGATTCACCTGAAGTGTAATGAGAAGGTTTTAAAAACTGCACTATTAAGACTTTGACATTTATGAAATAGTCCAGGAATGCAGTTACTTAGATAAAGATAGAGCTATTTCTTGATTTTTTTGTGTTTAGTTTATGTTACTTAATGAATAAATCAACAAATACGAATATATTATTATTTAAATAACACAACAGATTTCTTGCATGCTTTTCATAGCACCTAACAGTATTAATAGGTAATCAACTGCAAAATGGTACCGCACCAAGACTAGTACAGATCATTCATAGATACCCCTTTCTCTGGCAATTAAAAAATGAACTAACAATTAAATGAATACAGAATCGAATTTCAGTGAGGTGAGTGTATAAAAGCAACAGCTCAACAAATGTTATGATGTGTTATTTAAAGAAAAAATAGGCTGTTGATGGATGCTATGTTATTGAAATCAATCCAGGTTTCTTTCAACGGGGACAAAGTACTAGCTGAATATGGTGTAGAAGCGGGGAAAGCATGCATTTCATTTTATTCCCTACAGAGGCAATAATACCAGCAAGTTTCACAATATAATTTCTCACTAAAATTAACTCTTCTGAAATGACGTTCATTGCCAAATATAAACAACATACATTTCTGTATTAATAGACTATAAATAGAGCATAGAAATAATACTTTGAAATGGCACCGTACCTTCCCTCTCTCTGAACATGTTCAGAATATTAACTGCAATGGTACTCGTACAATGTAGAAAACATAGATCATTGTATAACAGTGCATTTTTATGTATTTTACCAAAATATATTTCTCATTAGTTTGGCCAAAGTCATACTGTACTGTAAAAGCAATCAGCCCAAGTTATGCTGATCCACCAGATCTATATAAACACAGGTAACTAAGCATGACCATAGGAAAGCCATTCATTCACTATATATTTGGACTTTAAGCCTAAACTTTGTCATATTGAGTGTTATAGCATCACTAGAGAAAAAAGATACTTTAGAGGAGCCAAATGTGACAATACATTTGATAAATTGGCCAGGGTGCAAAGTGTAAAAGCTTTGAAAATCAAGTAAAGCACAGTATTTTTTATTTAATGTGAGATTCAACAGGGATCCAATAAAGATCGATGCCCACAAGCCCTGGAAGAGACAGTAGAAAAGAACATTCAAGGTCACCGGTCACTTGTTGAGCACTTTCCCAAACCGCAACACCTTGCCTGTAATTCTATTTATGCCACTTGTTTATATATCACGCTGTCAATGAGATTATTTAGCATGATAACAGTTTACAGTACTGCAACAAAAGTATCTATGCTTTGGCGGAAAATCAACTGTCTGTATTAAGCTGCTTGATTTCCTTGGTGATACAATCTGTGTCTTAAACCAGAATACACAATCTTTCTTATGCCTCACATACATATAATAAATGTGGCAAAAAAGGAAGGGGAATCATCACACAAAATTCCTTTCTCCTGTCATATATGCAAAACATTTACCGTTACACTTCAAGGTAAGATTTGCTACTTATCACTGACCATTTTCTGAAACAGTCATGAAAGCTACATTTTTAAACCTGTATTTTTCCAGGTTGACAGCTGCTAGAAATATCTTTCTTTAAAAGAAGAAAAAAAAGGAGCTTGTCAATAATCTCTGATGTACAGCTATTAAATGACTTTATGCCACTGTAAAAAATGAAAATGGTCAGAGTGATTAACGACTAATGACTAGAAAGTGATTAATATATTCTGTCTGATTTTCAGAATGACTTTCCAAGCTTTTTTGTTCCAGTGCTCCATTTGTTTTGGCAAATACATTCCAGTTATTTACTCTAAACTCTGTACAAAATAAATTATAAAAAGCCTAATACACTAATGCAAACTTTACCTTCTACATGAAACCAGTACAGTAGATATAATGCATTGTTGGTTCAATACATATTTGTACCTTGATGATTCAAATACTTAGGAAAAGAAGGTTACAAATTAAAGCAAGATATTGGGCCCAATGTCCATGTACTGTTTTGCATAAAATCTTGCCAGTCTGTTCTTAGAACTGAATCCAAATTAAACCACCACTACAATATGGCTTGGCAGTTGGTTTCATACACGTGTAGCTTTTCTTGTAGTGAAGAACCTCTAACTCTAGGCCAGAATCTACTTGTGTAGATTCAATGTGGTCTCTGTTCTTCTGGTGGCTTTAGGTATTTCAAAATGTTCTATGAAATATACCCAGAAATTTCTTCATGTATCTTAGTTCTAAAATAAAATAAAAATCTCTATAGATCAGGTGCAACGTTATAAAGGACTACCTCATTAGCAAGATAAGCTAGTTGTTAACAGGCCCATTCATTATTAAACGCTATACCCATCGCTGGGGGTATTATTTGCTCGATAAAGTGGATTGTCCCAAGATGAAGATGAGCTAACTCTTTCTCCAGAGGTTATTAATTCTGTTTAGAGCTATAATTAACTGAGAAATAGTCCTCTGTGTTCACGTGCTTTTCACATACATTTTATGGATTCCTGTTTCCCCTGCCTTGCTGTTGGCTATTTAAAATTAAGCAGCTCCGGACAAGAGAGTCGGGATGTATCTTTACACTGGTACCTACCATAAGACACCAATTATTGTATGTTCTTTTGTAAACTATTTTTTTTCAAGCCCAAGATAAAGGATGAAATAGTATTTATTTCAACCTGGTGGGTCATAAGCTGGAGAGTCAAGCCTTCCTTTTAAAATGTAGGTTGTGCACACAACAGATTTACCTCCACTGTTGTCCCTGGTTAAAGATTTTGAATAACACTAAGCCATTAGCAAACTGCATACGATCCAGTGGGAGAGAAAGGAAGGACTTGGAGCAGGAGGTCCCAAAGAGTGTCAGTTTGCTTTCAAGGAGGCTCCTTTCAGTTTAGCTCTGTCTCATCGGCCCCCCATCACTCCTTGACATAATGTCATCTTGTCAGAGCACTTCATGATATTGCTTTTGCAGTTCCATTAGAATTAAGTGCTCAAAAGCATTCTTGTTATTCTTTGAATCGTAGGGCAGTGAATAGAAAATGTGACATTAATAATCTGGGATATATGTGCGTGTACATGCATATGTAAAAGGGAGTGCATTTAACAAGTCAGTGTCAACTGCCTGGTGGAGGCAACTGAAGTCTTGAGATGGATAGCCCTCCTACTCCTAAGGAAACACACAGACAAAAAATTGATGCACAAAATGGTGCTTTTCGAAGCAGGAAGGTGTTTTTCAAATTCATTAGCCGTCGGCTTAAGATTTCCCATGTCAAATAACTTAACCTCAGACATTTTCTCTCTGTCAGACACTCACATTCAACTTCTCATCGTTCTGTTCTTCTGGGCCCACCTTTTCCAGGTAAAGGCAGCCACAGTGGCTTTTGTACAAACAGATGGGAAAGCAAATAAATGACACACCAGAGGTAGACTATTGGAGGGATTTCAAAATCTTTTAGCAGTGACATGATGACAGAAGCAGGCCAGCCATCTCTAGCTGATGGTAACATAGTGGTGCACGATAATTGAAGTTTCTGCAGGAAAAACAAAAACAAAGGTCAAAGGCCTTTTGTTCTCACTTTACCAGTATTTCCGAGCCATTCATAATCTACAAGATCCTCAGAGGAACATCCCTCTAAATAGAAACAGAACTCATACATTATATCAATACAATACCCGGATCTCTGAAAATTAGCAAATGCCCTGTGTTTGAACTCAACTTGAATCTATTTTGAGAGACTCGTCTTCTCATGTAGTCGCATTATAGGAGCAGATTTTCATTCCGGATGCCTCTTGGGTTGCAGTAGTCTGATAGCAAATGGTTGTTTGGGCTCTTGTGGCTCTGGCCTCATCACAATAGTTACACAGAAGATGATCCCAAAAGCTAAATTCCTCCCAAGATATGGTACCAGTAACCAATTCAGAACATGCTTAGCCCTCACAAGAAATTGTAATTTGCTGTAGGGGTTCAAATCCCAGATGGGGCAATGCTGTTGTACCCTTGAGCACGGTACTTCACTTAGATTGCTCCAGTAAAATACCTAGCTGTATAAATGGGTACAAATGTAAGTCGCCCTGGATAAGGGTGTCTGCTAAGTGACGATAATGTACATAGTGTAGAAAAAAAAACTTTACTAAGAGTGCCAAAAGTAAGTGTTGTGCTAACATTGAATTAACATCTTATGGAAAATTAAGTAAAACTCAAAAGTTGTGGGAAAGCAAATTAATACAATCTGGATGCTCCGGGATTCAGATTGCAGAAGAAAATGAACTGAAGGATGACATTTCTGTCCCATTGGGGCATATAAACTGACTTTTAGTTTATACATTATACATCAATAGCTAATGCTAAATAAATATATACTGTAACCTTATTTATGACACTTAAAATCAAGGTACCTGTAACTGTAAACATTAAAAACAATAAACTGTTTATTAGTTTTAGTATTTTTACATTTCAATAAAATAAAAACATTCAAAATTTTAATACTTATGATTAAATTTTTTTAAATCAATTCCTAAAATCACTTAAAAAAAATTAAAATCTCATAGTGATTAACTTAAACAAAATACATGAACTCAAATAAACATGTGCAATAAATCAAATAAACTTGTGATTAAGGGCAATACTGCCAAATAAAACCATTAAACAAATAAACAATATAGTCAAATACATTTAAATTAACTGAAAATGCATCAGATAAATCATAAAACAAATAAAACAATAAAATAAAAAACAAAAACAAAACAGTCTGATGCATTTATAATTAAAAACCAAACGGCCAATGTATTTGACAAAAGAAAAAAGAAGAAAAGAAAAAACAACAAAACCAACCAAATACCAAAACAAAACAAGTGCCTTTAAAATCAACGAATTCTTTAAAAACAATTAAAATTCGTTTTTTCTAAAACAATCATTCATTAAAACGTTAAAAGATCTTGGACTCGGGCTCCAGCAGGTGGAGATGGCCGTCCCCGGAGGTGGGTGCAATCATGGGATCCTGAGCTCCCCCAGATCTTGTATTTGCCAGTTCTTGAAGGCTTCCTCCTTGCCCCTCTGATGGACCTCCAGTTTGACGTAGTCTCTGACTAGTACCATGCCCCTCCGCGCTATGACGATTGGGTCCAGCTCCTGCTTGTTGAATAAACAGATGTTCCGTCCCTCCCACAGGGCCTGTTTCACTGCGCAGACGACACGCCACCAGCACCTCAGGGTTGTGGATGTAAGTCCCCTGGCTGGACCATAAAGGATCTGCTGGGCGGTCGCCCGCACAGGAACAGCAAACCTGTGGAGGAACGGAAAAAACAGGAGCCAGACCCTGCAGGCGGAGGGGCAATCCCTAAAGATATGAGCCTCCGTCTCCTTCCCCAGGCAACCCTTGTAGGGGCAGATGTCATAAGGGGCCAGGCCCCTTCTGTGCATGAACACTCGGGTGGGGAGACACCGACTCACAGCCATCCAGGAGACACCTTTCTGCGTGTTTGTGAGGCAAACGTGCGTAGCGTTAGCCCAGATAAACCGGCAGGTTTCGGGAGGGAAATCTTCTATCCGGCTGGTCTCCTGGGTAGATCTCATCTGGCTACAGATGGTCTTATAATCCCAGGAGGCCAGCATGACTTTATGGAGGCCTACTTCGAGCACAAAGGCTCGGAGCGCCCTGTAGAACGGCGGGGGATCCCACGAGTGTGGCCTGGTGTTATCCATGGCGCAGAGGCCGAATGGTCTCAGGCTGCTGGCGAAATAAAAGCGGTAAAAACAATAAACAATAAATGTAGGGTGGCACAGTGGTGCAGTGGTTAGTGCTGCTGCCTCACAGCTGCAGGGGTCCTGGGTTTGAGCCATTGTTGAGAGACTTATGGCTCTAGGGACACATTTGTATATATTGGTGTTTTTTGGCACATGGTTTCAAAGGGTGTGTTATTGACCTTATCAAAATAATAGAAAGTAGCTAGAAAAGAATGTCATGTAGGAAAGTAAAGCTTTAATGTAGATCTTTATCCTGGCTTAGTAGGTTGCCTGTACCTTCCCTGTAATGATCATAAAGCCACATTTGCATAGACAGTCTACATTGCCTCATGCTGTCATCTCTAAAGGAGACAGGAATTGCCTTTTTGAGCTTTCCTCTGCTGTAGAAGTTATTCCAGGACATTTTTCCAACTTTATAATGGCATGATTGAAAATGACTTTGCAAAGCATTTTTTCTCTTGTGATAATCATGTCAGCCATCAGTCAAATGCCTAAGAACAGCTCTGTTCGACTCATTGTTGCACTTGAAAAGAAACTAGGCTTTTCACAGTCTCAGAGCTAGAGCTCTGTATTATTTGGATGGTGCCACTGCGATCACTTAGAAAACACTCTTCACAGCAACCATAAAATCCATGGCACTGAGTATTTGCATTTCACAGTACACAGAGATAACTATGGCACATTAATCTGCAGTTTTCCTTATAAGGTTGTTTTAAATGTTATATCTACAATTACATTTTATATCCTGGATATTGTTGCCGCTCCCACTCCACCCCCTTACCATGCCCACATACAGTGTCTCACAGGTACGTACACTGTACTCACATAAACCATCAACTGGGAAACTGGATACACAGAACCATACATATGATCCAAGACCAAATGTAACAGGACAATCCCTATCCCTGCTCTTAATTCATTACACCAGAGATATTGTTTTTAGAAACTACCATGACCGCCTGAATGTGTGTAAAAGTCTTTTTTTACTTTGCTCTGTAACACATTGGTGAGAAAACATTTAATTATCTGCTCAACATTCAGATTGATGAATCAGGAAGAGACCAAAGCGACCAATCGCTCACAGTGCACTAGAAACTGCTCACTGGGAGGAATGCACAGTATTCCTACAATCATCTGTCAATGGGATTACGGTAGTCAAAAATGCAGAGAGTTGGCCCATACCCTGTTAAGTACATTGTGAACAGGTGTCTTTTGGTATTCGTCTGTTGTCCCAATTGTTTGGGTAGTATAGTGTATGTGGCTTCCAAGTAGTTCTGACATATTCCATCTTTTTACATTTTCATCCCTTCAGACAGCATCCTCAAGTTCCATTAAATCTCCCACCCTGCATGTTTGATTCAATGATATTTAATATTATTCAAACAATGCAACTTATGACTCTTGTGTGCTGGAATGAAAATTTCAAAACATGACATATGTCAAAACTGTTCAAAATGCAAGTATATATGGTATGGCACTGAAAGATTGGATTATTTTCAAATGTTTCTGTGCCTCAGTGCTTCAGAAACAGAAAAAAGGCCACAGTGGTAATAATTTGATGTTTATTTGAGACCAATATTTTACATTTGCAAAGCTGTACTTTTCTTTGTTGGAAGTGCCTGATGTTTTCATATATAGTCTCATACTTTCCCATGTCTATTTGCTTTGCAAATGTCTACTGTTACCTGGATTGATTTACATTGCTAAGAATACACTTTATATCTCTTGAGTTTGCAAACATGGGCTAAGCCCATAACACAGTTTCCAGTCATTTTATAGAAGACTCATATATACAACCCACAATTATATAAAGAAAGTCCAAACTAAAACCAACAGGGTTTTGTGATTATTTCACACGACAGCTTAGCCAGGCATGGATCATGTTTAATATATTCGTTCCTTATGCAGTGAATTCTGCATGCTTTTAACCCTTTTTTCTCTGTTTTCCAGGATGTTTGGGTATTTCTTTCTTCTCTTATTTTTAAATTAAATTTAAAACAACAATAAAACCAATAACAACTAAACAGTGCTCTCACTCTGAATTGGGTTTTGATGTTTGCATGGCTGTCATTTTAGGAAGGGGAAAAAATCTCACTAAGGTGAAGAGATTTAATATGAGCCAAGCACTAAAACAAGCTGCAAACAGCACTGTATAAGACATAAATCAATACGCTATCCAATGCATTTTAATCCCACATGTGTAAATGGGTTTATTTCTATATTTTATTTGTTTGGACTAATCCAAGCGTCACAGATCTCGCTTCTTTTGTTGGTATTGTCATTACCAGACCCTGCGTGCACCAAGACTAGACCTTACAAGATGGCAGTGGTTTTTAGGTGATGTCAGTCAAAATTTTGAGGCCTGTGATAATTGAAAACATTTAAATTAATTTGGACGACGCTCTGGGGATTTAAACAGCATCGCAATTTTTGGATTACTAATGAAATTTGACAAGGACACCATGATTAACGCACCCGGTGCACTTCCATGTACTTACTAAACTAGCTTTGCTTAGCTTCAGAGATCTGATCACATTAGCATCCAAATGGCATGGCTTCATGCCACGTTATGTTTTGCCACAGGAGTACTGCACAATGTAAGTAGGCATAGGAGTATCACTATACCATGAAATGAGCGTCTCACCATGCATTTACATATATATTTAATACAGCTTTCTCTGGTGAATATCGCTTTTTAAAAAGGACAACTTTTTAAGATTTAGAACTAGATGTCACCAGGGGATAACCTCTTGATGTTAAAAGCAGAGATTAATATTATAGTTTGCTTTGCTGTCATGCATTTTTGACTTATAATGGTAATTCACAGACGTATGTTTTTTGTATTTATCTGTACCATCAAGGGGCAAATGGCAAAATAGAATCAAGGGCTTCTTTAACATTTCCAGAAACCTTGTTGTGAACTTTTGTTTTCAACCTGTTCTTTGAATGGCGCAGACTATCAGAGCTCTAGACTGATTCTGGCATTCCATGCATTCCTCATCCATGCAGGCAACAGAAGACGGCAAATGTTCCTTTTTAATTGAAGGTTCTGTTTTTAATTTCCTCAGCTGAAGTTTCCATTCTACGCAAGTGCGACAGTATCTTTATCAGGAAATGAATAATATAAAAATCGTTTTAACATTTTATTTGATTGGCAAAAAAAGGTTTTGTTTTACCTCTTTAAACATGGTATGGCAAAGCACCTGCAATATAATTGTCACAACACCGAACAGCTTCATTTGATGATATCTGTTTCAACTTGTTCAGGAGTTCCAGCCTATTGTCGAACAAGAACAATTTATGTTAAACTGCACACATATGCAATGCTGCTACCTTTTTTTGTAAAACACAAGCCAATGAAATAATAAATCTTGTTTAAATTATTACTAAAACGCCTCCGTCATTTGTAGTACTGGCTTATCAAAACATGTACGATGTTCTACTGCAAGATTCAAAGCTCAATGGCCTTGGAGAGATGTTAATTATTTTCTTAAGCAGGAGAAAGGAGAGAACCAGTAAACACATGACACCAATCGCATGCTTTTAAAGACCATTAGTGCAGTGGTCGAGTGGTTAAAAGCTTGTCTTGCTTCAGTAGATTCATAGCCTGTCAGAGGACCATTCATAACAAACACTAATACAAGCAGACTGTTCACCTTGATAAGACAGCCATGCAATTCTGTACCCCATCTGACAAACTGGGAACACTAATATGTAAGACATAACCAAAACACAATTATTATGGCCTGTCTCTATATCATTTACATTGAATTGAGGGTCAAGGTCTCATACTTAAGTCCACGCTGCTGAATGAAAAGCGAAGGAAAGATAAAACCCGCCCTGGTTGTGACGACAGGGAAAGCTATTTAAAATACAGAAGTCACTGACATTAGCCCAAAATGATCAAAACGTCAACCAACCCACCAATCACACATGACCAACACAGAACTTTATACATATTATATAACTTAATAGGAGGTTTCCAATGGGTAGAAGCAGAGAAGCCACTGTCAAATAAAAACCTGACCTCAACTATTGCAATTTGTTCTAATTTGCGATTGTCAAGTAGGAGGAAGGGTAGTCTTTAATTTAGACCCCAGTCAAAAAGACTCAGTTATGACTGATCTATTGTTATCCATCTACTCGTGAGTGCACACAGAGAAGGTATGCGAATCCAAAGAGCTTTTCCAGTTATTAGTTTAGTAAACAGGTTAAAAGAATTTGGGATGTTCCTTACATCAGTGAAATCCATCCAGCCACAAATAACAAAGTGTGTACTGAGGTCCACAGCATGTTCATGGGCAAGAGAAATCTGTCTGGGCAGAATTTAAGTTCAGGTAAGGCAAAGCTGGAAAGCATGCTATGAACTCCAGCATGAACTCAGTAATTCAGGATGATTCACTAATTGCATTTATGAGATGAAAAAGGAAATCTGTCAAGGCAGTAATCGCTGAAAGGCACTCATCTCTGTGCACCATGGTCTATTGGATGCAATGACATGGTGACAGATGTGAAAAAAAGACTGTAGCCACTTGGTAGAGAAACTATATATATATATTGTGGCACCGTGGTGGGTTGGACCGGTGCCAGGGATCTCAGACGATGGCTTAGGAAACATAGAGGCTGGGTTACAGTGCAAAGTGAGATTTTATAATACAGTGCACTGTGCTCAAAACATAAGACATACAGAAAACTTACACTAAACTCTAACTCCTCTCGAGCCTAAACAAAACACACATAAATGGCTCCCTGATCTACACAGGTAACTAATAAGAAGAACAGAACACCGCTATCCTTGATCTTCAATGCTCTTGTCTCTCACACACACCCAGGCTCTCCTCCAGCCTCTCCTCATCAGGAAGCCAAGCACTTCCTGTTTTATCGAGGAAGAGAGCCAGTCCTCGAGCAGCAGAGCATCAGTTGGGTCTGGGAAGTGCTAGAGCCTCACAGGGCGGTCTCTTACTGCGTCGCCCGGCACTGCATCACAATGTTTTACTGTTTGTGTAAAGTTTCTCACAAGCTAGCAGCCCTGATATTTTAATAGAGGGGCATTGTAAAGTTTGATCATATACAGTTTGAATAAGTATATCTACCTCCTAGTATAGATATTATATCTAACTGATTTTAAATGAAGTGGGGGGGACAGAAGCAATGTTTCAGCCTGAGAACGATCCGAGTTGCTGGAGCGAGTGACTGCAGGCTGCGAGGCAAAGTGTACAGTCCAGGATCGAAGCGTATCTTGAGTCTCACAGCTCTGGGCGGCCCACTGGCTTCTTCAACACTAGCTGAAGGCCTCTGCGAGGGCAAGAGTAATTAGATAAAGCTAGTGAAACATTGATTATTTCCTTTTGGTTTCAGCTTTTCTCCCAGCAGCCCTCATTAGTTTTCATGATGCGGCGTGCTAATTATGAGGTCTAAGATAACTCCATTGATTTGCGTTTGACAGCGTTCAAATCAAACCTGGTTGAGAGGAGGAGCCAAGTGGAATGGGTAGACAAGTAAGTGGGCTGGGAGCAGTTTCATTTTTATGTCTGAAAAACTGTCAGAGAAATGTTGCATGGTATATAAGCCAGTTAAGTACAATGTGATCTGCAACAACATGGACGGAGTGACAAAGCAAAATTATGCTCTGCCAGCTTTTCTTATCCTCCATACAAGCTGATATCACTGCTGTTTCTTTCTTCACGAGCCAAACACAGGGAGGAACAGGACTTTGTGAACACCACGTACATCGGTAGACAAGTGGTGTGTGATTGGAATTGGAAATTGGCCCTTACCTCTTAGCTTTAATCATTTTTTGCACTTAATCATTGTGTGTGTGTGTGCCATACTATTATTGTGAACTGAATCACAGAGTGCCATTCGCTTCAGGTTGGATTTACATGCATCAGTGTGAGGTAATGAGTTTCAGGGGACTTAAAGAGCTGCAGAGTGGTTGCCTTGAGAGCATTTGGGAAGAGAGGCCTGTTGAAGAGAGATTTTAGAAGAGGGACAGTAAATGAGCAATGAAGTGAGAACACTGAGAAGTGGACAAGAAAGCTAAAAGACAGGCGCAGTGAAAGACAAGCAAGGTTTTAACCAGATCTAACGGTGCTTCATTCTTGATCCTGTTTATGGTGTGACCTCTTTTTCCAACACATACTTTTTCACCTCTTGACTGAGCCCAGTTAAAAAAAAAATGTAAAGGTGTGTTATGTGGGATTGTACTACAATGTGAGAGCACTAAAAAGATGGGGCAAAGCAATGTGAAGAGATGTGCAAGATCTTCCAAGAAAAATGCAAATGCATAGGAACTTCCACTCAAACAAATTGGTTATTCTGTCAAACTGTCTGGAGCAGTGCAATGCAAAGTAAGGAGAAACAATGGCACAAATTGATATTGTTTCCAAAGCAATTGCATACAGACATAAAACAAAAGAGCTATTTCCAAATGATTAAAAACATACTGTCTAAAACATTTGCTGGGTGCATATCTTGCATTGCAAAGCAAACTTGATATTAAACTGGTTATTACACAACACATCTGCCCCCCAAACTTCCTAACCCATCCCCCCATCTTAAGGTAGCAATAAGAAACAGTAACAGTATTTAAGAGGTGTATGGGGGTGTGTGGGGGGTGGGGTTTAGGGTTAAAGCCCTAACACTGAAACACTTAAACAAGCTGTTTGTTCTTAGGCGTCTAGACTAATGGGAGCAGGTTTGGTTTCGCAGCACTCTCTGTTTCATTAAGATTTTAGGGAGGTCTGTACTAACAGCTGTCTGCACAACCGAACAGCATGACCTCAGCTGTTTTTGTGTCTCAGTTCAGCTGCAGAACATTGAGCTCCATTCAGTGTTTAATGTCACAGAGACATTATATTGTGTCCGCAGTGAGTGACAAAATAACCCGAGCTGGCAGGAAACAGCTGAACAAACAGAGGACCAAACAATGGATCCACAGCGGTGTGGTCACGTAGCAGAGAGGTCTGAGAGATACACTTCTCACCAGTGTGCACACAGGGCTGCCACTCTCCATTAACCTTGTGGAGCATGCTTAACAATCTCAGTGTTAATTGCTTCTGTGATAAAACCAATCAAACAAACAAACAATCAATGATCAAGAAGGGTCACTTAACAGACTGATTTGATGATATAGTGATATAGTTCTATAAAGCCTCCAGAACACAATTGCTTTGGCTTGGTTCTTTAAATGTCAGTTCACTTATTTAATGAAGTTGTTCTTTCTCTGTGACATTCATTTAATCCAGTGCTGTAGTGTTGATTTAAGTAGTGAGTATACTCTAATACCAAAATCGCCCCCCGTCCCCTTCAACACATTTTATGGGGGTGGTGGTGCTGGTGATTGGTGGATTGGGTGGTGGGGGGTGTGTGTGGCGAATCGTCGACCAGGGGGTGTGCTGACGACTCATCGATGTGGGTTCCTGGTGGTTTGTTGACCGGGGAATGGTGGACAATGGACAGAATTAATTATAGGAATTATAGGAGGGTATATGCAAAATCTTTGGTATATGCAAAGTTAGGTGGGCATATTACACTCAATTACACCACTGATTTAATCTGAAAGTATTGTAACATCAGTGTTACATATGCATCGCTATGCCTTTAACACTTTACTGTGGTTTGCTTGGTTTTGGGTATAACTGTTTCAAAATGATATTCACTTGTGTTAAATTAGGTAAATTAAGTTTGTCACTGGTTGTGAACTAGTCCAGTCACTTGTGGAAGTCTGTTTGGTTGATTATCTAAAGTCAGGTTTTGAAAAATCCATTCGGAATCGCCATGAACCACCGTCCTTTCACATTTGTTTATTAATTTATTTTTGCTCAATAAACCTAAATGATAAAAGCTGAAAACACTATCAAATAACAAAAAAGGTCTCTCAGGCATCATCCTCATAAAAACTTGGCAACCAATAGTTCTAGAATCTATTCAAACAATCTAGCTAATAATAATAATAACATAACATATCACTACAAATGCACACCTATTATAGTACCGCAATGGAGTTTCCTATGGCCTATAAGCTTAGTGTGGTTTTGCATCTTTTACAGGAAGACTATCATTGACATAGCAAGTGAGAAGAAATAATGATCAGATGTTTTTAATTAGAAAACCATAAGAATTTACTGCAGACTATGAATATTGTCAAGGTATATTGGCTGTGCTGTGTGCATTTTAAGTACAGCTTCACCATACTTAGACTGCCTTCATGCTAAATCTCTGGTACATCCCTGCCTCTTCTTGGGCGTTTTGTGTAGTTGTTTTCATCATACAAGGTACTGCAGAACTCCAATCTTGGGGTGATGGGAAAAATATTTGTATACTGTTGGTGAGGTGAAAGGGAGTCACAAGGTCTATTACCATAGCAGACACAGTTTTATGTGGCTCCTTATAAGGACAAAGATGGCTTGGATAAATAATGAGAAAAAATAAGAACCCTGAAAACAACACCAGTTGGCACCAAGCAGGCATTTGTCACATTTGCAACTGAAAAGGTAAATATTCAGCCCATGACAGCACCTGCCACCCATTTAAACAACTCTTTCGGTCTCTGAAGAAACAAGGTCTCCTCCTTTCACAAACAACATTTTCTTTTTTGTTTCCTCAGGTGATCTAAGCACCACCTGTCCCTCTCTGTTCTCAAGCCCCAAGAAAACATCAACTCCTTATCTGCAGTAATGAGAGCACAAATCTCAGCCCAGCAGATTGCAATGCAGATATCCAGGCAGGTCACTGAGGGAGAGGGGACGTGTATCGTCCTGCCTTGTTCTTTTGTTTTTCCGATTTTTAATTGGCATTCCTCCAGTGCCACCCTGGTATTTTAGCCAGGCATTTCAAATGAAAGTACTTTGGCTTTTGGAGACACCAAAGGCTCTGACACAAGGGCCTGAAAGCACATAGCTGGAGGTTACAAAAACTAAAAACACTTGACTTGCCCTATTTGTGATCATGTGATTGTGCTTAAATAAACAAACAACAAAAAAGCACCTCAAGGAACAGGGCTAGTCTGGGTGGGGTGAGAAGTCGAGTAAGAAATGTAGGGAATGCCTTAGTAGCAGGTATACAGAGACACCCAAATGACCCTCTTGTTAAAGAAAAGTAAAAAAAGAAGAAAAATACAGCTTACAGTCACACAATACGAAAGCCTTTGTAAATGCATTCCAATGTAATTGTGAGACGAAGCAGGCGAAATAAATTCCTTTTCACATGCTTCCAATGTCTGTGAGCTGCTCCAGTACTGTAGGCACACTCATCACTCACGCACGGAATGAAAACAGCTGATCGAGAGAGGCGGTGGAGCTTAATGGGTTAACACAGGCCATTTTATCCTGCTTTGTTTTAGTGCCAGACTCTCCTACATTGCACAGGCTTGGTAAAATACTTTGAGGATGTTTTACCATACGTTAAATGGACCATGCAGAAAGACCCCCAAGTAAATTGGCTCTAGCTAATCCTTTATTGGATTTCTTGGTAATAAAAATAACATGCTGTGAATACGATACAGCCATCGACTAACATTTACACACCTTCCTACCTTTCCATTGCCGAACATATTAATTCATGCCAATATTACCTTCCCCAAATTGTGGATCTGTATGGGCCACATGTGAAACTACTTCTTGTTGCCTGTAGTCTTTAATGACACTAAGAGCTGTATAAGAGAATATTCATGTAATGAAGGAAAATTCAAGGCCAGAAAAAATAAAACTATTGAAAATCAATGTCGGCATAGAAATTGTTTTCAATGGCTGCGTTTATTACTTGTTTAACTTGCCAGCTACCAATTAAAACTCTAAGCGAACTCTATGTTCTTATTATAATTTTTCACTCTCGTTCCTAGTAGCTTCCACCTTAGAAACTTCACACAACAGTTTTCAGCGTAACAAAAAATCAAGCTAAGCAGGTCTTTAAAGCTGTATCACACCTCATAAAGACTAGCTCTTCAAGCAGAAGTTAAACAGTGTTGCTGTGTATTCTTTTTTTCATCTATGAGTTTAAAGTTATGACTATCTATCTTAAATAAAAAAAAAACGTTATCCCTTTCTAGTCTGCCAAAGATTTCTCGATTGCTTAAAGGTGCTCTTTGAAACTGAAAACTCCCACGCAGATACACCTGAAGCATGCTTTTGTCAAACTTCCACAAGCTTTGACGATACAACTCTTGATGTTAAAAAAAAAAAAAAAAAGCTTATATTTTGAAAACTTTTTTTGTAATTCTTTTCACTCCCCTTTGTGCTGCCTGATATCTCTTAGTGACATTTCCAGCATGCCGGAAGCTGTTTGTGTTGATTAACTCTCATCAAATTTCTTTCCTAGATCTCTGTGACAGGCCTCTCATCGGGGCAAGCTTACCTAATCTGCACACATTAATACTGTGTTGATCTAAACAATGACAGGGAAATAAAGCCAGGACTGGAAGTTGCCTAATGTTTGAGTGCTAGCTTCCCACACTGTGCTTGTGTCCTGCACTCTCCAAACAGTCAGATGGGGAATCAAAAATTTTGAAGGATTAAAAAAAAAAAGAAGTGGCAAGCAAATTGAAGCCTTCGTGTTGGCAGACTTTTGGCCACCATCAGGCTAAGGGACAATTGGACTGGGTTCCCGCTGATGCGGTTATATAATTGGCATGAAAACAGACAGAGCAGTGTGGGCTGGAATAAAGTCATTTGGGTTTCCTGCTCGGCTTTCAGTGCTGACTCACAGACTACAGGGCCTACTTGCTTCCTTCACAGAGTAAGTGCTAGCGAGGGTGCCTGCTGGATGTAATTACGAGAGTTGCTCAAACTGGGATTTTTACCACGTCCTCTTCAAACCATTAGAAACTTTTACCTGGAAACTAGAAATGGACAGAGAGGCCTAAAAGCTCTCTATGTTCAATGGAGGGGCTGTCAAGGAAATTAAGCTGTTCAAGGCTTTCAAGGTTGGAATGTGGTTTCCTCTGAGAAATGCTGCAGTACCACAATGAGGTTTTGAACATGACTGCAAAGGGAGGGCAATGCCGTTGAGTGTTGACATCTTGTTTCAAGCTGAATGAGTGACCGTATGGAACCTGACCAAATCATCAAACACTGTGGCCTAGAAAAATGAACATGGGACAAGACAACAGCCAGAATGAAGCTGAAAGGGGTGTCTCAAGAGTTGAGGGGTACAATCAGGTTCACCCTCTGTAGTCACGTTGACACATACTGAATTTGGTGTAAATCCTCTATTTAGGCAAAACGCGCACACACAAACCCTTTGCAACTTCAGTGATTAAACCTCATAAAATCCACACAGGATTGGGATTGAAGCTTGAGATTCAAGTTTAATTAGCCGACTGGTACATGTAGTATGGTATATTGCAATGGCCGAGGTGAGGCCAGAGTGCATATGAGTTACTTTTCTTGTCATGACAAGGTCAAGGGGGATCCATGTTTTTTTTTGTTACATACTGAAGAACTGAAAGTTGAGGCGGGGGAGTTAGGTATTGCTTAAAGGGATAAAGCACAAACCTACAATTACATTTTCGGCCAAGGCACAGTCACTGGTTAAACAGCTGTGTGCTAGATAGTGACAATGTGCATACACAGCCACTGGGACACAAACAATGGGTGTTGAAAGGGGACAACAGATGAAAAGAGTCAACATTCATGCTGTAAGAAAGTGTTGAAACCCAGCTAAAAATTACCTGCATAACTGCATTCATTAAATTATTTTTTAAATGTCATTTTCAAGCAGGCTTTCTTAGTTATTGTTCAGATTTTCCATCTGTTAAGTTCAGTTTTTGTTAATACACTTAAATTAATCGATCGCAATCTAATTTCACTGTAGCGTACACATTCAGTGGGGACAAAACGAATAAGCGAATAAGAACTACAGACCTTTTCATGACCTTGTTAATGTGAGCGATAAAACCCCTTGTTTTGGAAAATTGAGGATAAACAAATAGCACTTCACAACTTAATGAAGCAGTTCTTTTTATATGCCATCATAAACACACATCCTTTAAACAATCAGCCATAAAGTTTTTACTACATGAAAAAAAATATGTACAAAACCAAAACACACACGCACTTGGAAATACTTGTAATTTAAATCACTGATCTTCATGATGTGGGCCAGCTATAAACTAAACAAAAATATTGATGATTTCTTTTCAGACACTCCCCAAATGAAACCCTTCAGAATTCTAAACCCGCAATGTTTTTGCACAGAACTTTTATGATAATGATAGTGTTATCTCATAATTTATTTATCCACAATTATGTTTTATAGAGATTGCTAAAAAAAAGGTCCAGCACAGAAATCACGAGAGCCTCTCTAAGAGGGAAAACAGCAACATGCAACCCTACATAATCCCTCCTCATTAGAGCCATAATAATGTTGTGATTTGATGTAAAACTGTGACCTACAGTTTTCCAAGGCTTTGAATTGGCAATTACATAGATTGTAATGTTCTATGTCCCATAGGCCATCTCTACACCAAGACTATAATATGTGAAAAAAGGCTTTTTGACCCATCTTACTCACTCCAACAGCTAAGTAATTCAGAATGACACCCAATACATTTCTAGAAGGAAACCAGGGAATCAACTACATGTGCAGATGGACTGTTACATATATCCATGATGCTATGCTATGTGTAAAGAAGGTTGTGGTTTCAATGTTGGACCTGCAGTAGGGATGACTTTGCCAAAGCCTAGGAGGATGCTGAACACTTTTTCACTTGTCTCACAATCACCTCTGTTGAAGACTATCTAACTAACTGGAAACTTGCCTGGATATAACATTGCTTTGAGTCCAGTAACTATTCTGGACACTCTTCTTTGAACTCTGCGGCATTAAGCTTTTGGTAACAGCGCTGTAACGCAATATTGAACGCAAAACTCTAAACGAGGTCTTCTGAGCAGGCTGTGTTAAAGACGAATTGTATTGATTGATTTCTGGTCCACTGCTTTCAATACATTTCCAAGCATTTAGTTTGGATTTTGCATTGCCCCCCTAGTTCTAATTATCTAAATCTAACAATGAGGAATCAATGTAAGATCCTAAATCTATTACAAAGGTTGCGTCTTGAAAACCAATCCATTTGTAATATTGTGTCATTGTGCCTATTATCTTTCAGTGCTTTGACAAACGAACACTTCTGATGATAAAACTGTGCCACGTGTACACACAATGAACATTACTTTACACAACGGACGCCAATGGTTGCCAAAGTACAGAGACGTACAACAATAATTTACAGAAGCAAGATGTTTGTGAAAAGGTCACTTCAGTAAGAATAATATGTGTATAGTGATTTTATTTAAATTTAAATTTTACATTTGTTACCATGGTTACACAATTCTTTGTGGACATTCCTTCTACTAACTATTCCAGTAGAAACAGCTCATGCAAAGAAACAAAGTAGACAAGGGAAGCTAAATTATGTTGCACACCACTGAAAATCAAGACATTGTAAATGGCTATATGCAACGTACATTAGTTTCCCTTTTACATTTGGTTACAATCAGAGCAGAGAAGGTATAGTTGATTATAATTTTCTAAGCAGGGATTCTGATTTTATCACCCAGCACTAGACATAGAATAGAGAATCCCCCCCCATCCATACACACACACACTT
Source organism: Amia ocellicauda (assembly GCF_036373705.1). Lineage (NCBI taxonomy): Eukaryota > Metazoa > Chordata > Actinopteri > Amiiformes > Amiidae > Amia > Amia ocellicauda. The sequence continues at coordinate 14,955,949 of NC_089852.1, forward strand.
ACATATCATTCTTGGAAAATAATGATACTCAGTATTAGACAAAGGTGAAGCAAACTTTCATATAAATGTTAAATGGAGGAACTGTCTGCACAACTTCTGTGTCTGTGGCAATGTGGCAAAGACCAACTATATACCAATATGAGGTCTCACATCAGATATCACAGGATATTATAAATCCTAATAGTTATTAAACAGCACGGCTTTAAACATGGGGAACAATTTCAAGGAAGCTCTTTGTCAACAGGAATGATGCCAAACTTGGGTTAAATATTTCACTTCATAGCCCCTGAACTAACAGATAGGCTGCTTAAAATCACCTGGAGAAATGACTGACACATTTACAACCAAAATCAATGTCACTAGACCAACAATAATTATAAACAGAAGAAAAAGTAAAACAAGAGTTTGGCACCACAACAAAAATATTGCAAAGGCCCGCCAGTTACCTTAAAAGGGAGCGGTTTGTTCTCATTTACTTATGGACTCTCAGTTAGGAAACTCTCTATTTGCCTTTTCTGAATTTCTGATTGTACTGTAGAGAAATTCTCACTGTTTCAATGTAATGTATTTGATTGTGCTGAATCATCTGTAATCTTCAATATTTTTTAGTATATCTTTTTCTTTTGAGAAGTACATTTGGATATATTTGTGAAACAAGCTTGTATTATTATTATTATTATTATTATTATTATTATTATTATTATTATTATTATTATTATTATTATTGCATGGTGTCTTTAAACTTAATGGAATGGAGTGATACAAAAAGTGCAAACTATGCACAACTGTTTTTATTTTCTAAGAAATTCCATTTATATCATATATAAACAGCAGGGCTCCGGTCCTCATACCTGGTTTAACTAATCCAGGCTAATCAGATCTGCACCAAAGATGACATCAAAAACAGAGAGCAACTTGTGTCAGCCTGACTGAGCAATGGGATGTTTTGAGGAATGTAAAGATTTTTATGCAGCTAAATGCAACACTGCGGCTGCTGCCAAGTCCAGAGAGGAAGCATGGTAAAAAATAACTTAATTTTAAATATATATATATATATATATATATATATATATATATATATATATATATATATATATATATATATATATATATGTATTTACCCCAATATAATAATTTCACACACATCCAATTTAAATCTGCATGCTTGTAGTAATGGAACATAACATGGACTGAGAGTTTGCTGAATCAGAATGGTTAGCTCCATATTGTTTTGTCATATTTTGCCTTTACTCTTTTTATAAATATATAATACTTTAGTATTATGTTGTAGTCTACTAATTAATCTGTCTGATATAAATGATTTCTTCACCTTTTTAGCCTAATGAACAGGAAAGTATTCCATCATAGTGACCATGTACACTATTAGATCACTTCATAAAACAAATATTTAAGCAATGATTTCTGACAAATAAGATGATGTCCTAAACCTTCCTCGAATCTCTGACAAAATGTAGACTCTCTGAGTGATGGACAGAGCCTGGCCACTTGGCTTCAATATTTGAAATGAGGCAGGTGGAGTCACAGAAATCTATGGGAATAACTGAGGTGAAGTAATGGATGATGTACAGTATTATCCAAAATCTGATACCCTGTCTAGCACAGGCATTGTATCATTCTCATTAAATGTTGGATTATTTGCATCAGTTGCTGAATAGTAGCTAATTTTAATTTAATGTAAGTGACAACGTTATAAGCACCTGTACATTAATACTGTGAAATGATTTCCTGTTCAAAGCATTTGGTTCTGGGGGTGCCTTGATGGGATCTGACTGTAGTCCACAACACCAAAGACATTGGGGATTTGTGCATAATAATATAGTCTATAATACTATGAAGATAGGATTACCTATTCATACATTGCATATAACCTCATAGCAGCAGCTTTGCTGATATTTCCAACTGAGTATAGGAATGTGCCACTAGCAGAAAAGCACAGCCCTGTACATATAGTCTGTGTTACTGTCAAAGCACGGCTGCGCTGGGTGGTGTGGTCAATGTATGGCTCAAGTAGATTCATTAGGTAAATTATACCTTGCTGACAGAATCTATAGCGCTGTGAATGATGCAGATTATTTTGGTGATCTCTCAGTACTTGTTCCTTACGAAAAGCTGATCGTATTAAAATTGTTCCTTGATCTCTGAGGAAGGGCGTTGCCATTTTAGAGGGGTGTGTCAAGAGCTTTCATTGGGTAGAAGCACAAGCTTTTATGCACAGATCCGTCTATCTCAAAATTAGCTTGAACTGGAGCAGGTTTAAGGTTAAGGATGTGTTGATATGGTAATTAACTCAGCTGGACTTTAAGCTTGCTTTGAGGAACAGAAAAAGCCAGTGTCAAGTTATACTAAAAGTTATCTAGGATTTTTGCGCAATAACAATATTAATTGTGGCCTTAAATAACCTTACCGTTGCACCAAAGAGAATATGCGTCTCCTCCTGATTCAGCCAGGTTGTAGTTTTCACTTTCATCATTCTGTGTACAAATACAAACTGCTGACAGAAAAAAAGAAAGTGGAATGCATCATTTTTATATCCTTATTCAGCTCAAGTATCCATCACTGACATATCATCTTGGCAGAGTTTGTAGTGTCAAAAAAGTAAGTTACACTTAGCAATTAAAAATGATCTGACCATATCTTTAAAAAAAAAAAATCTTTATGATTTGTGAACTGTAACATTAAATCAGTAGTAGGTCTACACCATAGTGGCCTAAGTGGTTCTCATATCTTTGACTCTGGTGCAAATACAAGATGAATACAAGTTTGTATCAGCATATCCTCTCCAGTGTTATTTCCAGCATGACAGCTGAATCCTTCTACAAGGATCTTTTATAGAAAAGAGAATGACAAGTTTGAATTTGCATATCCTCCCATTACAATATAAGACAGTAAGAAAAGGATCACAAATGACAGTGGGGCACGTGATCAATTTTGTTTTTTAGCAACTGATCTAATGGAAAACAGAAAATTACAGAAGATTCTACTACCCACAGCCTGCATATTCCCAGTCTCACTGCCAAGTCTCTCTCCATGGATATTTGATCAAAATGGGAATGACACCATATGTCTGACAGCAGGATGAAGCAGCTGTAAAGGTACAGATTTTGTGGGGAGAGGGAGGGGTCTTTATCATTTTTATTTATTTTGCTGAACTTAAGAACAGAATTACACAAAAAAACAAATTGAACATTAAAAAGTCAACAAAACTTCCCACTTTACTTCAACATCAAATGCACATTTTGCTTCAGATTCTCCTTAATTCAGATCTTTCTTGGCTATTACTTTCCATCTTGAAAGAGCAGACCAAAGGCCAAAGGTCATTCATTATGTGATGAGTTTTGTGTTGATTGTGTAACTCTGTAAATACAAGGTGAGCTTTTTCATAGTGAGCAGAAAAAATAGCTATTGGGTATTCACTTTATTCTTGCTTTTGCCTGAATAATGATTGTAATAAAATAAGTGGTGGGGCCTTGCTACAACAACACAAAACAAGTCAAAGAAATATCTTATCCCGGCTGCTTACATAGATGACAGACAGACAGACAGACAGACAGAGATAGATAGATAGATAGATAGATAGATAGATAGATAGATAGATAGACAGATATTCCAGTTGAAGAATCTGAATCTGATATGATTATTTTTAAGTGAAATGAAAACATATAAAAAAAAATGCTTCTTGTAAAGGAGTTTTACTAAAGAACATATCCATATCTGTTTTTCTTTTCTGTTTCGGACTCCCTGCTAAACTTGTAATGACTGGATGATCACATTCAGCTTGCTTGTCCTTAATGTATTATTTTGTTCCAGTTTCATAAAGACCAGACCCAAACACACCCAATATGCATGCCCATATATAATAAACGTTTGTAAACCATTACAAACCACATTTGGCAGCAGCAGCTCTGGAATGAAAGCTCTGCTATCAACACATTTCTCTCATGGATCCTCCATCAGAAAAAAGTCATGCAGTGGAAAACTTAGAATGCAAAATAATACCTTATGGAAAGACAAGCAGAGGCAGAAAGGAAGAGAAAAGTATGGAAGATTACACCTTTTCAAAAACTATGCTCTGCAAAGCTCTCATGGAGTATCAGGGAGCCGCTCCTGGATTTATCTACACACAACAGCAACCCCAACTCTAAACCAAACCTTATCCTGAGCCCTAAAATGCAGCTGATATGTGCAAACTACAGGAGACATCTATTGAGATATTTGTTTTTGTTTTATAAAGAGACAGAGCAGCCAGACTGGGAATACCATTGCTTTATGCATTTGCAGCTTTGCGAACACACGGAGGATGACTGTTTCCCGCTCTCTCTGTCCCTCGCCTTTTCGTGCCCTGGACAAACATGACAGATATGGCGACATATTTCTGGTGAAATCTTTTGAGGGGAAACATTTGCAAAATCTGTCTGCACATAGAAGGGGTGGCGACAGGTGCAGCAGTGAACAAACAGAAGCCTGGCCACTGGAAAAACAACCTATACACCCCGCCCCCCACTGCATCCCTCCCGTCCGCCCCACACAATCTCCTTCAGATCGATGGCAGTGGCTCCGCGACTGGATCAATGGTAATTACCCAATGCTCCCTGCTCTCTGTAATTGCAAAGTGAGGAGAGATCCTCCTCATGCCACAGGCTGGGCCGTCAAGCCTATGATTCTAAAGCTATCATTGTTCAGATCTGCTGACAGCTCGCCTTTTTCTAGTTTTTGTTTCGAAGAAGATGAAGAAGAAGAAGCAGGCAGTACATTTTCCCTGCTTGTTTGCTCAAGACAATGGTGCACCTTTCTATCTAAATCACAGGTCACAGCCCCGGAGCCAATATGTCAATAGTCTTACAAACAAATGCTGAATCCTGATTTTGTATCGCTCCTTTGTGCCTTCCACTCCGTGTCTCTGGTCTGATTTGGGGGTAAAGAGAAAAAAACTAAAAATGCAGCTTGTTCTCTTGCCCAGCGCCAGTACAGAGCAAACACGTATTCTGTGTTGCCGTCAGTGTCAATAGTGCAGGGTTGACTGGGTCCTGAGATGAAACAATCCTGTCGCTTGACCTATAATTAATCATTCTTTTTGTCATTGAATGTTTTCTTTGGTATTGTTTCATGCAGGGGAAAACTGAGCTTGATATAATGCAGATTTCTGCCCTAGCTCTGCTATGCTACTGACATACTATATATATATATATATATATATATATATATATATATATATATATATATATATATATATATATATACAGTGAGGGAAAAAAGTATTTGATCCCCTGCTGATTTTGTACGTTTGCCCACTGACAAAGAAATGATCAGTCTATAATTTTAATGGTAGGTGTATTATAACAGTGAGAGACAGAATAACAGCAAAAAAATCCAGAAAAACGCATTTCAAAAAAGTTATAAATTGATTTGCATGTTAATGAGGGAAATAAGTATTTGATCCCCTATCAATCAGCAAGATTTCTGGCTCCCAGGTGTCTTTTATACAGGTAACGAGCTGAGATTAGGAGCACTCTCTTAAAGGGAGTGCTCCTAATCTCAGATCGTTACCTGTATAAAAGACACCTGTCCACAGAAGCAATCAATCAATCAGATTCCAAACTCTCCACCATGGCCAAGACCAAAGAGCTGTCCAAGGATGTCAGGGACAAGATTGTAGACCTACACAAGGCTGGAATGGGCTACAAGACCATCGCCAAGCAGCTTTGTGAGAAGGTGACAACAGTTGGTGCGATTATTCGCAAATGGAAAAAACACAAAATAACTGTCAGTCTCCCTCGGTCTGGGGCTCCATGCAAGATCTCACCTCGTGGAGTTTCAATGATCATGAGAACGGTGAGGAATCAGCCCAGAACTACACGGGAGGATCTTGTTAATGATCTCAAGGCAGCTGGGACCATAGTCACCAAGAAAACAATTGGTAACACACTATGCCATGAAGGACTGAAATCCTGAAGCGCCCGCAAGGTCCCCCTGCTCAAGAAAGCACATGTACAGGCCCGTCTGAAGTTTGCCAATGAACATCTGAATGATTCAGAGGAGAACTGGGTGAAAGTGTTGTGGTCAGATGAGACCAAAATCGAGCTCTTTGGCATCAACTCATCTAGCCGTGTTTGGAGGAGAAAGAATGACCCCAAGAACACCATCCCCACTGTCAAACATGGAGGTGGAAACAATATGCTTTGGGGGTGTTTTTCTGCTAAGGGGACAGGAAAACTGCACCGCATCAAAGGGACGATGGACGGGGCCATGTACCGTCAAATCTTGGGTGAGAACCTCCTTCCCTCAGCCAGGGCATTGAAAATGGGTCGTGGATGGGTATTCCAGCATGACAATGACCCAAAACACACAGCCAAGGCAACAAAGGAGTGGCTCAAGAAGAAGCACATTAAGGTCCTGGAGTGGCCTAGCCAGTCTCCAGACCTTAATCCCATAGAAAATCTGTGGAGGGAGCTGAAGGTTCGAGTTGCCAAACGTCAGCCTCGAAACCTTAATGACTTGTAGAGGATCTGCAAAGAGGAGTGGGACAAAATCCCTCCTGAGATGTGTGCAAACCTGGTGGCCAACTACAAGAAACGTCTGACCTCTGTGATTGTCAACAAGGGTTTTGCCACCAAGTACTAAGTCGAAGGGGTCAAATACTTATTTCACTCATTAACATGCAAATCAATTTATAACTTTTTTGAAATGCGTTTTTCTGGATTTTTTTGTTGTTATTCTGTCTCTCACTGTTAAAATACACCTACCATTAAAATTATAGACTGATCATTTCTTTGTCAGTGGGCAAACATACAAAATCAGCAGGGGATCAAATACTTTTTCCCCTCACTGTATATATATATATATATATATATATATATAGTTTACGGACCATTTGCACACACACCGATCAAAATATTGAAATTAGCCTTCGCAAAATGAACACAAGTAATGTCTAGTGAAGACAGACTTTGCAGAAGAACTAAATATGTACCATGGATGCAATGGACTCAATTCATTTGAAGAAGGTGGAAGATGACACCCAGATAGATAGATGCATGGATAGAAAGATTGAGCTTTTACATTATTTTGTTTTAATATTTAAAAGTAGCCACAAAAGCGAGATTCAAGGTAACCTGAAATAAGTTTAAGACAGGTGACAGATGGGAATTGCTGGGCCATGGGATTTTTCTCCTTATTAAGATTGCTTTCCTTTATTTTTTGCCAAATGACAGGTTGTCAATCATACCCATCATGCTCTTTGCATAGCTGGGTGGCATCCACTCAGGAAAACAAGCTGTGGTGAGGCCTAGGCCGAAAAACACTTTCTGTTTCTAAACATCGTCCCATGCACCTTCGGGCCTTGTTTGTATTACTGGGCCAGAATTTCTAGGTTCTCTTGAACTAAGTCAAACAACATTGTATGCATGAATAATAGTACTATTTACCCTTGCATTATTACTGACAGTTGATAAGTTCCTCCCAGAGGTGCTCCCATAGACTTTCGATATTGTTGACTGAGAAATCTCCGTCTTTCTGGCAAGCATTCCTATGTAATGAAAAGACAACAGATAGTGGGGCAGTAAACTTAGAATTTACAGCTTTCATTGAAAAACCCTTGTCAAATAAGTCAATAAATAAAAAGGTAGCAGGGCACAAAAGTGTATATGCCAAGAGAGAAGAAGTAAAAAGAAAGCAGACTCATTTTGATGGTAAAAGAAGCAAATCAAGTTGAGCTTCCAAAACATCACATATTATTTGCCTACAGTAAATTTTGGATAACACCCTTATGCATTGCACGACTTGACTTGTAATCAATGCAGACCGCATATAAAGAAAAAACAAAACTAAAAAAACAATAGAGATGTTAAAGTTAAGCACATACAAAGCCCTGCAGGTCCACCTTTACCCAATTATAATTTTTAAAGGCCTGACTTCCCTTTTCCTCAGTTAAACTGATCAACACCATTAAAGGCCCCTGTTCTTTATTTTCTGAAAGCAGGCTAAGCTTCTTCACTTCCTCATGAGCTTAGCGCCGAGATATAAGTGCTTTACGCTCATCGTTTCTGCATTTTTCTTCAAAGCACCTAGTTCTCCTGTTCCACTCTCTGGTCTGTGGCATTGCAATAAACTGTCACATCAGTTACCTCTGTTGAACTTGTTCCTGATTTACAATTCACAAATGGACAATAGAGATTTGCAGTTACAGCACAAGGTAATACAGCTACAATGTATTCATACCTGCAGCAGAAAAATATACTGGACTGGATTCAACATTCTTTTTAAAAGCATTTCAAGCAGTTTTTATCACTCAGGCCTTGTTAATTTGTATTTAAAAAGATTCCCATCTGAAGCAAAGTAAAGTAACAGATACATTTGTTTATTAAGTTACACAATAGCTGCATACAATTTATGCTCATGTTGAAGACTGTCCCTATGATGTTTACAAAGGGAGTGCATATTCAAAGATAGAACAAGTGTACAAATGGTTTACAAGGGTGGGGTGAGGAGGGGTGGACAAACTACATACTTACATTTCAAAGGGGTCAAGCACTAAGCTCAGTGGGAGAACAATAATGGACTATTGTCGAAGGCATACTATCAAACAAAACATTTTGTGCTTCTGAACTGGACACAAAGAAATAAAACACAGCTATTCGAGAAAACTAGGTCACTGCATACATTTTCAAAACAACCCTTCGACATGTGATAAACTTGCACAGCTTTTCCTTCAGTTTCAGTCTCCTTTAATTTATTTTTCTTTGAATTAGTTTCACAGCAAGCAAGCACATGTTTTGGAAAAATGTAACTTGTGTCAAAATGCCCCTGCACAAAATCACGAGCTACAGTCCAAACAGGCTGTCCTCACAGAGATGCAAAAGACCCAGTACTGATAATTGCTTAAAGCAGAAAACATTTCCCCTGTCTTGTAGAAGCTCTTATTTGGCCCTACATTCATTTTGGTTATTCTATTTTGTTGATGACGTTACAGGACCAAAGTCTCACATCTACTGTTCTCAAATTCTTAAAAACTAGGTAATCTTTCAGTCAACTGACTCAACATGTACTCAAGCATCATTTCAAGATGTCCACCATAATGCTTGTGCCTACTTGTGTCTCAGGTCAAACAGCTGTAATCAGCTCTCTCATGAAATGGACATATTAATAAATCTCTGAATCTTTTAGTTCAAGAAATCTTGCTGAATTTATGTTTTTGGATTCCTTTATTTAATACAAAAGGAAAAGCGGACTCCTGAGGTCAAAATATAAAATTATGAACCCATTTAAAGGATTTCTTAAATTAACCCCCTAAATTATTATTGTGACACATTATGGCTTTATTCCATTGTTGCCTAATTGGGAACAAAATAATTTCAACTCATTATTTTTCTATTCTATTTCTTACCCACCCTGTCATACCACCCCCTTATAAGTGCAGTGTATTATATCTCAAGAAGGAATAGTATGTGTGAACGTACAGTTGCTGCTGAAGGTTTTGACAAGTATTCATTCAAAACAATAATTGGTGATTCTATGTTAACAAACATTGTTAATTAAACCATACTCATTTATCAGTAATATATTTTTGTTGAATGAACACTGATTCAGCCCAGAAATAACAATTCCAGCTAATTGAACTGATGTAAGACAACTTTGTAAACTTTGGACCTGCACTACGTTGGTTTATATAAATATATGGATCCGAGAACAAACCATAATATGTGATGTAATTGAAAAGGGGAAATGGTAAAATGGCAATGGGCTGAACACACTGCAAGAAGAACGGATCAAATATGGACAAAGGAAGCTATTAAATGGATATCAAGAGATGAAAAAACACCTAGCAGATGACCACATAATAGATAGGAATATTAAATCATAAATTTTGCAGGCATGACATGGAAAAGAGAAGCTGTAGATCGAAGCAAGTGGAAACATCTTGAGGAGGCCTTCATGCAGCAGTGGATCGATATAAGCTGATGGTGATGGTGATACATATACACACACACACATAATGTATTGCCCCAAGGACTATAAATCAGAGTGGTCTAGGTGGAAAACCACTGGGCATATATTTTTAACAGCAACACACACACAAAATTCATGAATTCATAAACACATTCAACACCCTGATTCAAAAAACATCCCAATCCCCCTTGGTTCTCCCTGTTAAAATGACCTAGACTACCCCCCCGTGATACCAGTCCAAGGTCATCCTTGGTGTTAGCATCTTTGCTTCGGTTACACTGGGTCTTAATTACCCCTATAGCTACTCAGTCCCCTAAAGAAACTGGGACATATTTAATAATACAGGCCTCAGAGGACACATAAGCTTCAGCAGGTCATTTAAAAGCTATTTACATACTATTACTACAAGAGTAAATTTCCCCTTTACCCTTGTCAGTAGCCACCTGCTAGGGACTGCATTTTCCGTTCGTCAGGCGTTCTCCGCTGTTTTCGACTAGCTCAGAATGCATTACACACTTGGTTAATGGCATTAAGGATTATAGATTAACGAGAAAACACTGGGGACCACTGTGCTGTTATGAAATCTATAATCTGTTATAACAGCCCTAATTACCTGCTAACAAAGTGAGAAAAGGGTGTTTTTTTAATCAGAGAATCACTAGGGTGACTTATAGTAAGTAGTGGTGTGCTCTTATATGGAGTCTATTTTGAGGTAGTGTAAATTGATGTAAACACAGTGCTAAAGATTTGGCCACGTTGGGGAGAATTTAAAGTATTTGAAAAATGTCCCCCCCTTTGAGCAGCAGTCTATAGTGTTGTTATTTCTCTCTTGCCTTTTAACATGCCTTTTAAATCCTTTTACCACACAATTAACTCACAGATTCTGGTTCTATAGGGAAATCAAACCTTTCTGTTGATTGCTTCTCCCCTCTTTAATGTGTATTGCAGAATTTGAATGCAGCAGCAACCCCATGTAAAGATAGACTTCATCAGAGCCATAGACTGAAAGATCCGTGATTGCACTCTTATTTATTTAAAGTCTTTAATAATATCTAATAGTTACATATAAGTTTAACAAGCTGTGTTTTATATCTAACTGTAGATCAGTTTTTTCCAGTAGGACACAAGCCGAAATGTGATTAGACTGTATTAATTTATTTCATTTTCATCTTAGCAGATAGTGGCCTACTAAAAATGAACAAACAATCAACAGACACAAACAAACAGAAACGGATGACTGAATGGGTTTGTCAGTCATTACTTCCACAGGGACGCATGTTGTTTGACATGAACACAATTTCAAGAAAATGAGAAATGACTGAAGAAGAACAAATCTTACTCTCATTAAGGAGCCTTCGTAAATGAGGGATCTGTGAATCTGTGGAGAAGGCAGTGCAGGGAGACAGCAATGGCTGCACGATGGCTGGTGGACACACACGCACTGATATCCACACCAGAGGAATGAGTGACCAGGCAGATGCGGTGAGAGTGCCAGCCAGATTTCCTAATCTGGATCATTTAAATCTGATTTATCTCTGTTTGTTGACAGTGTTGGTTTGCCAGCAGACATTTGTACTGGTATTTGCTTTCAGTTTATAAAAAAACTCCTAATGGGATTTCATAGTGATCCTTATCCCTTGAATCAATACGTTACACTTCACTAATCTACAATAAAACTCCCAAGACATGTACAGTACCTATTTACTTATAGGTTTGTTGGGATTTGCAATTATTATTATTATTATTATTATTATTATTATTATTATTATTATTATTATTATTATTATTATTAATCACATTTCAAAGGATACAGATTTGTTACATGAGTGAAAACCTTCCTACATCTATTGAGTGCAATGCCACCAGAAAGGTTGGGATTTAGGTCATTATGAATTTTCTGTACAAAACACGCATTATGTCTTTAATTTCTGATGACCTCATCCTATAATCTGCTAGGACTGTGGGCTCTGAACAGCTATTAACTTTACCTGCTTGGTAGGATGATCCATAGCAGGTGGTACTATGAAAGGGTGAAAGGTTACATTCTCAGAGGCCTTTCCACAAAGTCATGAAAGCTGAATGTAAAGCACATTGAATGAGTTACCATCAAATTTAGTCATTCCACAAAAATGAAGGAACTCAAGACTCTACAAGAAACAAAATTAAGGACCTGTCTAATCCAGTTAGTTTTATAGGTCAATCTAAGGCTGGGGTTAAATCAAAACATGGTGGCGGCTTCAACTGCTGCTTTCTTCCACACATAAATGTTTTTAAAAGCGTCATCAAAGCCATTACAAGACACAAGTGATAATACACTTACAACAACAACAAGAAAAAGGCTAATAAAAACAATTAAAGAAACGCCTTGTTAAAAAATTATATCTTTCATTGTGATTTTAAAGCATTCAGAGGAACAGGATTCCGGATTTCACTGGGAATGGAATGGATACTAAACAAAAAATCTGGAGTTTTTCTTTTTCTTCACAATTTAGATGAACGTTTGACGATTGGGTGATGTAGAATTTGAAATGTCATATTGTGGATCCAATTCAGGTTATTTAAAATGATGGATGAAGATGTATTATTCAGAAGAATGACATTTATTTAACCTCCGGTATTTCTCTGCACCGTAATGAAACATGACTTACACATTGCAATTTATTTGAACATCACCAACCATTACACCTCTCGTTTGTAGCAGCTTTCTATTATAAATCCAGAATACAGATTTTACCAATTTTATGGTTTACTATTCTTACCATAACCAACACAGTATGAGACATCAGCTTCACTGTACCGACAGCTGGCACTTATCCATTTGTTTGGGAGCAGAACCGGTGATTTTTCTGACAGATAGCAATGCCGGTCTAATGGCAATAACAGCACCTCTTGTCATGACAAGAACCTGCTTTCCCTGATAACCCAGGCTTCAGACACTATTTAGATACAGTCTAATGAGGAGCTAAAAGCAAAGGTGAGGCCTTCTTCCACTGCCATTAGAAATCAAATGATTTACCCCCAGAGCATCCGAGATGGAAATCTAATGACAAATCAATTACACGTGCATTTACAACTCAGTTGATGGTTATTTAAGGTGGCTTATTACAAAATGAGTGAGCTGAGTGTTTACACCAATCATGCCACAGCAGCAGCTGATCTGAGGGTAAAACGTCCACATGAAAAGCAGTAAATATATTATTGATCCTATCCATCTATGTTTAAACCTCTGACCTACACACACACACACGACACACTTAGTATAAAAAGAAACAAACTGACACAAACACAGCAGCTTCACTTCATACAGAGCCTGGTGCATACGGTCATGTAGAATTATGGTTCTTAAGGAACAGTGGAAACGATGTAGGGAGCCTGACAACTATACAGTTTAGCTGTGCTCATTGTAAAATCATCTTCACAGCCATCAATTTATTTACATATCTTATGTTTTGTCATTATGCATTTGTGAAAAATCCATAAGCCATTTAAGGAAAAACCTAGTGTGGTAATGAACGATTGGATGCCAGTCCTCTTTTGAAACGAAATCAAGCTTGGACTACAATCTGCTTCACCAGAGCTTAAAATTGGTAGAGGAAGATATTGACGCCTCACTGGCTGATGTCTGCAGCTGATGTACTTGTCATCTGATGTTTTTACATTTTTCTTTTTTCTAACAGTTACTGGGAGTGATTATTGTGCTTTGTCCCAATCTGAAGTAGGCCAGGATCCTAATGCACTTTGCCCCTGACTCTGCCCCATCTTGCCAGATTACTCTCCTTGAGCCCAGAAGGAACCACAGGAATATATATGTCCTAGACTGAGTCCTTCAAACCAGTCTCCACACCTCTCCAACCCCACCACACACACACACACACACACACACACACACACTCAGCAACACCCTATCCAGAGTACTTCCACAACACCCAACCACCGGACAGACACAGGAAAGTTGCCAGGTCTGAGAAACAAGAATCCTTCTCACTGACTTCAGCCAATCACAGTAACACCCAGTCTACCACTGAACATCACTGGCAGGAAAGTGCCTACAGGTGTTTTTGGCAAGTTTGTTGGAATACCATCGTAAGTTGGTCCTGATAAAGACCTACCAGGGTCTAATTCTTGACTGTTTTATTATCTATTGCTTTCCTTCTGCTCTTTCCAGATAATAAAAGCTGCTTTTAAAATTGGAGTGACATGATTTAAAGCCGACACAAAGGTCTCCACATGCTGTATTGCAAGGGCTTGGTACAAGGTTGAGTGGCAGAGCCTGAAACTAAGCCTGCAGTTTGTAGGGCACATCCTACATTCTGCACAGAGACATTTACCAAAGCAGGCTGTGTTGAACCCCTGGTCTCTTTTCTGTTTTCTAATATTTTTGTATCATCTGATGCATTACCAAGAGTCTCTCAAGTAAGGTCGCCTGGGCCAATTTCGACGTGATCTCAGGTGACTCGGAAGGTTCAATTCATCTTATTCTCCATTCACAAATGGACACTTTGAAACCTTTGGAACAACTTCTATCTTTCTTCCCCCTTCCCACTAGCACTACATAATGAACAGGTTTTGAACTCTCAGTGAAACTCCCATCAGTTTTTGGATACAAATGTATCTGTGAGCCAGTGCTGGCTCTTGATACCTAACGTTTCAGAGTGATCTGAAATACATTCAGGAGAGTTATATACAGTCAAAAGGTTTTAAAGGATATACATTTTTCAGCAGTTATCAATTCTTTAACTGTTTGAGGATGACCATTATACTGGTATTTATTTTCTCAAGTTGTTTTATTAATGTACAGATTTCAAGATTCATTAAATAAAATTCACAATCATTTAAATATGATGATAGTTATGAGTGCCGGTGGGATGTTGATAGAAAGTACTACCAACTAATCAGCAGATAGAATTCACAATAGGATCTCTCTAAAAGTAATTTATGTCCCAAGAAACACAACTCACAAAACAACATACAACACCACAGACTGGAAAACAACTAAAATAAACACACATACACAGTGTGACATCCAAGAAATGCATGAGGACAATTCACTGGAATGATAAACACGCAGAGCCGAGAAACAAAGCAAAAACGTATCAGCATGCATCAACATCTTGTTTTGTGGCTGTAATTTTCAAACCCCAAACTTGTCTTTGTTGGCTTCTGATATAATTCCACTACATTTGATTTTGGCATGAATCCACCATTAACATTACAGTTTGTCATTATCTGCAGAAAATAATACACAACCTTTTGTCCAGAGCAGTAAACATGACCTTGAAAGACTGATCTGAAAACACTGGCACGTTAATGGAGGTAGTTTTGCCTTCCACTTCTGCAATGCCCTTATTATAGTTTGCGGTGACAAAAGTAGAGGCCAGAGGTTCAAAGATAATTGAAGGCATGAAAACAGTCCAGGCTGCTTCTCGTTGCATTCAGCCAAGGCCATTTAGCACAGCTTTGTATTAACATTATTATTATCATTATTTTCATTTTATCTCAAAAACAGTTGACCTGACCCTGTCTCAGTCTAGAGACTAATGAGCTCATTTTGATCTCATCTACACTGCCCATTCCTCACACTAAACCTGCTGACCAACTTCAACTTGTTACCAGTGCCGGGTGTGTTTAATCTTGGAGAGCTCTGTTGAAATCGCAGGCGGGGGGGAAAGGTCTTGTTATTTAAACACTGACAGAGAGGCTGCAATTCCTCTGTTTGACACCTAGGCACCTTAATGGCTGCCAATTCACATCCAAACAAAAGGGAGCAAGGATTGATCTCTACAGAGACCATCTCATAAAGTGGCCCCAAAGGAAATCTGTTCTGGTTTTTCTTCACCAATTTTATTAGATGGCACGCAGTACAATAGTACACTGTCCTGTCATTTTAGTTTCTCTGTCTTACTGTGTCAATGCTCTACTCGCATTCCTTTGTGGGCTGTTACCAGTATCCCTTATTTATTGCTCATTTGTTTTTCTTTCTTAATGGCACGGCTGTTATGGGGGTTTGAAACAGAAGCCTCTCTTTGCCCTCTGCAGACATCTTTTGTATTATCTGAAAGGGTTGATATTAGCAACAAAGCGCAAGGTCACACAGTTGGTACTTTTCTCTGACCTGTGAGGAATTTCTTCCCATTGTCAATGAAGATGCATCAGGAAAACAAATAATACATCTGGTTGTTCTGTGTGAACATATATTAAAATAATCGGAAAAACAAAAACAAACATGGATTATTATTTTTCCTTTAAGTATTTTTTCTCCCTCTATTGGCTGCATGTAATCCATTTGTTGATGTGACCTGCAGTGTGTTTGTGTTCGCCTGAGTGGTTGGGTATGTATTTATGATGTGTGATTGCAGTTTGCAGTTTAATTATATTATACCCTCTGATGGAAAAATCTGCAAAGTAAATATGTAGTAATGCTGGATTATGAAACTGGAATTGTACTAAACTAAGAGGTTTAACGAGAAAATAGCTGGGTTATGAAAGTAAATACAGCATTAGACCTCATGTCAAAACTGCTTAAACAATGCACAGACAAAGACATCACAGGCATGTTAAATAAATACTAGAACTGACACATGATGATATATATATACACAATATATACACTACCAGATAGTTTCACAGACCTGGATTAGCCCTAATCTTGGTATACTGTACTCAAAATAATATTGGTTAGTGGTAGAGTAGTACTAATTTGGGTCTGTAAAACCAGACCGTAATATTGACCCTTTAAAAAGGGAGCCCCACACATCTTACACATGTGTCACCAGACAATCACATTATCAGTGGACTCCTTAAGATTATTTAAATGTGGTACAAGACTGAGAAAACTAAAACACAATGGAGGTAATCTGAGACTAAATGTCATGACAGAAAATGTATAATGTAGGGAATGGCAGGTCGGTAATCTCCCACGGATGGAAACATTTGTCAGCAAAAGGCAGAAATTCTCTCTCTTCACTTCCCAGGAACAAAAGACATATCTATGTTCTATTCAGAGGAGCCTAAAGATCTCATTGCTGTGCCACACTGTGCGCGTTTAGCTTCGGATTTTGCTATTCCCATTTCCTTTTTTTTTTTTTTCATAAGTGTAATATGCTCTCCCTCTACAAATAATTGCAACTGCCCAGCATTAGTTGAGCATATTACATACAAATTACATACATGGCAAAGCACAGGCTTCAATCTGTTTAAAATGAGAATCCCGACTTGCCATGAGGCAGAACGTACTGAGAGGGTGAGCAGGCTCTATCAACCTCTGTACATTTTCTTGTAAAAATAAGTGAATAAGAGGAGAAACGGGGATTAACTTTGTCAGAATACTTTTGACCTCTTCTCATGTGTTGTGTAACTCCCAGGAATGTTCTGAATACCAACCTGTGTGGCACTAAATAGCACCTGATGACCCCAACCTCCCATCTGAGGTATTAAAGATTCACAGCCTTTTATCTTGTTAGTATTGAGATCCTGTAGAACTTGTTTGTTTTAAAGAAAAGGAACCACTGAAGTTGTAACTGTTCTCTCTAGAGCTGCTGGAAATTAGCTCTCCAGGGCTTCCCGAGTGATGCCAGTAGATACTGTAAACAGCCACGTATAAGCCCAAAAAACAACATGACATATTATAATATTGGAAAAATGTGTTATTGGTCATAATATTATAAATACAGCAAACAAATGAAAATACTTAATCAACATTATGTGCCTCAGGGAGACATTGGTAGGTCTAGTTAAAATCATAAGACCACCAGGAAAATATTTTGAGGTATTTTAAGTTTAAGTTTTTTTTTTTACAAGGGTGCTTGTACATCGTTGGTTACGGTACCTACTGATGTCATTCAAGGAGATGTGGGCAGCTAGTTTTCACTGCCTCTCCAGAGCCACAATACCACCCTTGTTTCTTATTCTTTAACCCTTGAGCTCCAAAATGTGATAAAGCAATCGGGCACAAAACGATCTTAACGCTAATAAGGAAATTGAGTGGTAAAAGTCAATATCTCAGTTGGAAAACTCGCCAGGAGCCCTTCATGAAGCAGCCTTGTGGAAATCCAGGAAATCAAATCCATCTTAGTCTTCAAGCGATTTCTATTTAAGCTCCCACAGGAGTCCTCATGAAGGAGCTCCAGCACAGTTCAACAGGAGTGAGCAGTTGAGGAGGAATGTCTCAGATAAGGTGCCATGGAAAGATAGTCATGGTGACTGATCTAACTCCTCAGCTCTCTGGGAGAGACACACCAATTGTAGCAGCCTTGGCTTCCATTACCAACCTCATTCCAGCTTTTCACAATGGCTGAATATAACTGAAGAGAAACAAGCAACAGATGCTTATTTCCTTAGAGAAGCTACTGGTTCGAGCCCAAATCTATACTTTGGTCATACTAATTATACAAAGTGTATTTAATTGCAACATAAGTACCATACACGGAATAATATCATGTTATTGCATGCACTGCACATACAATGTACTTATGTGTTTAATTTCAAAGGCATTACATGCCACAGATGTGGGCTTCATATAATTTTAACGTGAAGTATAGTGTTATGCATTAAGAAAGGCTATCCACCAAGGGAGTGTAATTTGGGATGCCATGGAATTTGTTCTCTGTAATCCTTCTCTGTGGTTACACTTCACTGACTAGCTCAAAGTGCTTGGTACATTTTAGCACCTGCCACAGACTAAAATAAATTCTAAAAAAAAGAAAAAAGTAACCATCATTTTATAATATCAGCACAGTGTTATTACCTTTCCGTAAATTGTAGCTGGGAATTAAAAGGTAAATGTCAGTAGCTAATGTTTTGAATCATGGTGTAAATTGAGGGGATTTTAATCAATCCAAGTCATTCACTAGCAGTCATGGTTTATTTAAAAAAAAATGTAATGTATTTATGTTTTCTTCTCAAAGACTGCCTGTATTTAAGGACAAAAACAAAACAAAACAATGTAAATGTTAATCCAACAAATTAACATTATCTCACTGATACTAGCGAAAAAGTTTTAACTGAATACATTTTTTTTAAAATAAAAAATCATTCAATTCCTCACTAGTTTAAGTTTTAAGTTTTCATTTAGGGAACCTGTGTTACAGCGAATAAGATACAAAAAAGGAAAAAAAAACTTGAGTCCTCCAGACTGAAATGACGAAAACACCATCAGAAGAGTGACTAGAATGTTTGCATTTACCAACATGATAAGCGAAGGTGGTTTCATAGATTACCAATCCAATCTTTAAATCCATTCTGAAAGAGGCTACAACCCACCAGCATGAGATTGTGGTTATCACTATCAGAGAAAAACATGAAATCATAGGTCAAATTTCCATTAATACTCTGCTGAAACGCTTGGTGCACAACTGATGCTGCCATTGTCAGTGCAGGAGCTGCTATTATGCACCCAGGTACATTTAATATAAATACAGAGTCAATTGCAGTTGTGGGGTTTAGGAGTGGAATACAGATACTCGGATATACCTGGATATATAGTGAGGGTGCTGCACTGCCCTTAAACATGTCATTCATTTTTATTTTTAAGCTAAAACACTTTCTAATAGTAAGTCCTAATCAGTCATTTAGCATTTAATTCCATCACAGAGATTTAGAGAGACTCGGAGACGCCCATTATATCAACAACTGCTACAGAGTCACTAACAGCTGGGCCTTGGTCTGAAGTCTGATCTGAACAACCAAGCACAAAGAGGCTCTCGCTTCCTTCGGGTGACAAACAGGGAGTCACAGCTTAATCGTGATTTTCTGAAACTTTGGTACTAAACTTTTTTCTCTAGTTATGCAAAGAAAAATGTATATTTCCTTCTCCCATCTAAAACCCATAGCATCCTGATAATATTAATTAGCTCTAGGTAATCATGGAGAGCCCTGTTGAATCTATTGACTTTTACATGTCACAAAACGTCAATGGGGCAGTTAATGAGTCAATTACATCTCAATCGAACAGTTAGTTATGACACCTCAAATAAAGTGTTACCATAAACAACCTGGTAAAATGCTACGACAATGGGAAAAAACTTGGCAACCTCGTTTAAACTCATTAAAATACAGAACACACGAAGAAACAGTTCAAACCCAAGCTGGCAGAGATGTGTTCAGCTGTGAACTGAATGAAGCAAATTACTCTAAAAGCTTATTAGAAATCATACAAAAAAAATGACACAAAGGAAAAGGAAAAGGTGGCAAATACTGTACTACTGAAAGATGCAAGACAGCTTCTTGATAATGCCAGCAAAACTGCAGAAAGCACAACATTTTCAAATGGAACAATACTTCCTGATGAGAGGGAAAGAGAGTGAAAGGGAGCAAAGAAAAGATAAATCTGTCTTACAAACAAGTCAAAATGAACGTAATTAAAATCCTTTGCGTGGTATGAAGTGAATTTAAATCTCACAAAAGTAGAATTTCTATGATATCAACCCATATAGATGTGGTATTTTGAACATTTTAATCCTTTTGTTAGTATAGGAAAACACTGTGACTTCCTGGATAGCCATTATCATAAGTGCTGTTTTTTGGAGGGCAGGGAAGACGTTTATTCAAACCTTCCATGACAGTGTTTAAGCACTTACACTCAGCCAATTGCTCCATTGGAACCGATGTAAATTGACTATTCTTTTGCAACAAGCGACTTAGAAGCAATGAGGGCCAAATATTCCCAATATCTGCAAACACAGTGTCAGCAAAAAGATAAAGTAGAGCTGGTGGACTTTAACTGACACTACTGAGAGGAATTTTCACTACACGTCCAGATATCTCGTGACATGAGCCAGACTGACAAGGACCGATCATTATATAGTTATTTCCTATACAGTCGAAGCCACAAACATCAGCAAGGTTAGTCACTATCAGTTGTGATAATTGAACCCGATCTGTCCAGTTCATAATTATTTGGATAGATACAGAACCTATGGATCCTTAAAAAGTAACTGAAAACGTTTATGGGAATCCACTGTAAACTTAAAGGTAAGACAGTGTGTACTGGGTATTGTGGGTATTTTTCGGAAAAAAAGGAACATGTATCATCATTTAAGGCAAAGAGTGAGGACAGGACAATAAGTAAACACAGCTTACAATTTAAAATAAATCTAATAAGCCCTTGATTAAGAAACATAATTCTAATAATAGCTGGATATGAACAGTGGGCTTTATTTATTCGGTAACATTAAAATCTTAGAAAGGCAGCATGTATTATTAAAGTGTTGACTGCTATATGTATTGCTCGTGTGGTTCTGTTGCAAGAGAATAAACTCCCTGTGTTCAGGACCCGCAGCAAATGCCATTACAAAGTGGCTATTTTGTCGTGTGTCTTCTTCAGTAAGGTGAGAAATGCTACTTTCCAGTTTCTTTAGTTTTGCTATGAACTGCATGAGAGGCATTTAGAGTTATGGAAAAGACCACCCACTAATGCAGCATAACACATACAGTCCCTGCTTCCATTATGTTAACGCATCTTTCGGGAAGCATCTCTAGTGCTGTGGTAACAGGGCCCACGATAATAACTCTTAATGAGCTCCATTGGTCGAATTATGTTAGAAATGCTTGAAAACAGCATTTTCCCTAGCCGTTTGAAAGAGGAAAATTGTGTTCTGCATTGTCAAGATGAAAGGATTTGTTACATCAGACAGAAGAATCCAGTCATGCAGTCCTAAACAATCAGAAAAATTAGCAGAAAATGCAAGTCTTAAAATAAACACTCGGGGAGAAAAAAAAAAGAAAAAAATTAAAAAGAATAAACAAACATGTGCTCTCTTTAGCGGAACATAAGGATACTTTAAAAAGTGCCATTTAAAGCCTACATTATTTGTTTCTTCTTTTGTTCACTTGACTTTCAGTTGAGTATTATTGGGAACAAGGTCAGGTTGAGCCAAAGTTCTGTCTCGCAGGGTTGAAGGGAGAAAACACAATGGAGTTCCACACCAGTGAGCTGCAAAAACTGTTATGAAATTAAATGAAGGGAGAACGGAGGAGTCCGAGAGGGGAATACCTGTCACCGGGAGACGTTCAGCCAGCTGCTTCTGATTAGTCACAAATAAGTGGCTAATTGATTTCTCCAAGGACCCCGCAGTGAGGTAATTGGACAGCCTGGTAATTGATTGTAATTGATTATTCAGCACAGCTGTTCCTTGGGGGAGAGAGTCTGCTCCCCCTGAGTTCTGAGACACGGTGGGCCGCTGCATTTGGGGTCCTCCACCCTCACACTCCAGAAGCAACTGAAAGAGACAGGACTTCTCTTCTCTCAGCGGCACGCAGAGCACGACTCCACAGCCTCGTGAAACAGACTTTGTTGTGTGACCTTGAAGCAGTTCATCTCCACACTGAAGGCTTCATCAGTGCCGGCACCGTTCTGCTTCACTGAGTCCCCCTGCCAAGCTGCCTGAGTTCTACGCAGGGAGGACTGCTTCAATACATACTACTGCCTAGTGGTACACATGCTTTCTTCACTGTTTGTGTTTTCTCTGTGTGACTGCTGATGATTCTCTAATTTGTAACATTTGGAAGATCAATGCAAGAGACCTGACAGTTCGCAAGCTTGATCCTTAATTGGTCATCAGATCATCTCTGGCCCAGATATAACATCTCAGCTGCAGAGAGTATTCAATATTCCTAGACAAACCTATGTATATATGTGTGTGTGTTTATTTATGTATATGTATGTATACACAGTGGCTATAGGAAGAATTAGACCCCCTTGGACATTTTGTTGTGTTACAACCTGAAAAAGTCCATGGGGGGTGAAGACTTAAGATAGGCACTGTAGATAGATAGATAGATAGATAGATATAAACTGACGTGCACTACCAGTCTGTGAAAAGTGAGTTGTCTTATTTATTTAAAGCAGACAATTGCTTAGGATTGTAATTAATAGATCTTAAATATGCATAAACACAATGTTAACACAAGTCATGTCACAACACCATTTCAGAATCATGGCCAATATGTATTTCGATATTTTGGACAAGAGGGTACTATTGATGGAATACAATTGTGTGTCACAGAGTTGGGTGTGTAACACAGTGGTCCAGGGAAAATACTGCTGAAGGCATTTCACAGCTTGCAATGGGAGTCCTGACCAGAATGCCAGAGAACACTTCAGGGATGAACTGAAGCAGTAAATGAGGGCAAGGTCAAAGAGACCACTTTTTCCTGCTGCACTAAAACCTGTACAGCTGGAGGAATGGAATAGCATACCATCTATCAAAAGCTTTACAGCAAAGTAGTTATTAATGGCAAGGGTGGGCAAACACCCTATCAAACACATTGTGCACAGTTGTCATTTGTATACTACACTGTCATACAGTGATTATGTTCGTCAGTGGAAACATAGCTATTGCATTTAGCCACGCAGCAGCAGTGCCTGTTTCTTGCAGGCAGCTTTGTGAGATAAGAATATGGTGTGAGAATCACTGACAGATCTTTCCTTGGACAGCAGCACTTATGTATTCAAGTATTACTTGTCACAGAATGAATGTGATCATGGATAACATAAAATAGATCAGTACCACTGATTCATTGGGAAATCAACAAACCTCAAGTTATGCCTTTGGGCTACATATATCAACTTCTGCGCCCAAATTTCAAACACCACTATTCCCAACGGCGTGTAATGAATGTCTAAAGACTTTCATTCCATTCCCTCAAGTGTCGGCTGGGGATATAAAGAGCTCTTATGAAAAAGACATTACAAAGCCATTTAAAGTCTTATATGCAGTATATGAGTAACACATCTTGCGATAATGTTCTGGATTTCAGAGGTAGCCACTGCAAAACAACTAAGAGCAAGAGAGGGGAGCCACATGCATCTAAATGATGTATTTCTGGGCACCCTCAGCATCTCTTAAGAGAAGCTTTTATCAAAATGCATTTTAATACATTTGAGCACACGCATACTTATGAGATCCGCTCGAGGCAGGGTTACCAAAGAAAGCAATAACCTCCTGGAAGAGTGGCCGGATCTTGTATATTACCTTGTGGGAAAGAAAATTAATCAACTACCTTTTTATCAACTAGGACTTTGAAGCAGACAGGGTCCCAGAAAAAGTAATATTGTACCTCACCCTCTGTTGTTCCAACTGTTCAAGTGACTTGACTGTAGTTGTTTCTATCATTCAGGCATTGTTTTAGCAGCTGCAAGTGTATGGGATCAAATTAGCGCCATAATATTGTAAACAAAAAAAAGTTGAGAAAAAAATGATTTTGAGATCAAAAATAAAACAATCGAAAGCGAAATGTATAGAATTGTAAACAATAATAATTATATCGAAAGCAAGAAACAAACAAACTTGAAAGCAAATAATGTTAAATCGAGAGCAAAACTGGAACTGATTGAGTCCATTTCACTGATGCACTCGCCTGCAGGCCCTGTTTGTGGTGCAATGCTGAGATGCCTCGCTTTCGCCGCCAGTTTCTTTGCTTTCGTTTTTTTTTTTTAGTTTACGAGTTTACGCTGTTTTACCATGACGGCGGGATTTACATGGAGGTGTGGATCATGGGCCTCCATTGGTCCAGGAGGATTGAGTGATGGTTCTTCCTAACCCAATCAGTGAGCAGGTGGGCTGGTCTGGTGATCTCTGTGTGGCATGGGACTCAACTGTCTCGGTTTCAACAGCAGCGCTGATTCAGCGACTCATTAAACCCCCTGTGTGCGAAGACCTGCAGTCAAGAGCTGCACAATCACTGATCACCGCCATTTGAGCCCATACGTACAGCACTGAAACAACACACAGGATCCACCTACTACGTGCACAGTAACATGTTTAATATCAATGTTCATATTAATGTCACCTGCAGAGCACTTTAATTCAGCTCCTCAGATAACACCGCGCCAGACTGATGTAGATCACGTCATTTAGCAAGAGGCAAATGGAGCGGCATCATATTCATTAAGAGCATGTGCCAGTTTATGTTTAGCTAAGAAATGCACACACACACACACATACATGCTCACATGCACACACACACACACACACACACACACACACACATATATATATATATATTATATATATATATACACTCACCTAAAGGTTTATTAGGAACACCTGTTCAATTTCTCATTAATGCAATTATCTAACCAACCAATCACATGGCAGTTGCTTCAATGCATTTAGGGGTGTGGTCCTGGTCAAGACAATCTCCTGAACTCCAAACTGAATATCTGAATGGGAAAGAAAGGTGATTTAAGCAATTTTGAGCGTGGCATGGTTGTTGGTGCCAGACGGGCTGGTCTGAGTATGAATGGTGTGAAAAGGGAAAAACAACCAGTATGCGGCAGTCCTGTGGGCGAAAATGCCTTGTTGATGCTAGAGGTCAGAGGACAATGGGCCGACTGATTCAAGCTGATAGAAGAGCAACTTTGACTGAAATAACCACTCGTTACAACCGAGGTATGCAGCAAAGCATTTGTGAAGCCACAACACGTACAACCTTGAGGCGGATGGGCTACAACAGCAGAAGACCCCACCGGGTACCACTCATCTCCACAACAAATAGGAAAAAGAGGCTACAATTTGCACAAGCTCACCAAAATTGGACAGTTGAAGACTGGAAAAATGTTGCCTGGTCTGATGAGTCTTGATTTCTGTTGAGACATTCAGATGGTAGAGTCAGAATTTGGCGTAAACAGAATGAGAACATGGATCCATCATGCCTTGTTACCACTGTGCAGGCTGGTGGTGGTGGTGTAATGGTGTGGGGGATGTTTTCTTGGCACACTTTAGGCCCCTTAGTGCCAATTGGGCATCCTTTAAATGCCACGGCCTACCTGAGCATTGTTTCTGACCATGTCCATCCCTTTATGACCACCATGTACCCATCCTCTGATGGTTACTTCCAGCAGGATAATGCACCATGTCACAAAGGTCGAATCATTTCAAATTGGTTTCTTGAACATGACAATGAGTTCACTGTACTAAACTGGCCCCCACAGTCACCAGATCTCAACCCAATAGAGTATCTTTGGGATGTGGTGGAACGGGAGCTTCGTGCCCTGGATGTGCATCCCACAAATCTCTATCAACTGCAAGATGCTATCCTATCAATATGGGCCAACATTTCTAAAGAATGCTTTCAGCACCTTGTTGAATCAATGCCACGTAGAATTAAGGCAGTTCTGAAGGCGAAAGGGGGTCAAACACAGTATTAGTATGGTGTTCATAATAATCCTTTAGGTGAGTGTATATATATACACATATGCACAGTCACCTACAAAATTACTGGCGCCATTGATAAAGATGCGCATAAAGGCTTTATGAAATAAACACATGCAATATGTAGAAAGCGACTGTCCACAACTTTTATTAAAAGCATGCTTTGTTTATAATTAAATTCCGAAACCATGTAGTTGCACCCACTCAGTCTGTGGGTACAATCAGTAGTGAAGTCAAATATGTATTGCAGAGTGATGATTGTCAGACCAGCCTGCCCTGATCACTGATTGGTTTAGGAAGAACCATCACTCAAACCTACTGGACCAATGGAGACTTCCATGAACCACGCCTCCCTGTAAATCCCACCCTCACGGCAAAACAGCGCCAAAACTCGTAACAAAAAAAAAAATCGAAAGCAAAGAAACTGGTGGAAAAAAAGCGAGGCTCACAGCATCGCACCACAGACAGGGCCTGCAGGTGAGCGCGTCAGTCAAATGGACTCAATCAGTTCAATTTTTTTTTTTGCTTTCGATATAATTTTTTTTGTTTACAATTCTATACATTTAGCTTTCGATATTTTTTTTTGATCTCAACATCAATTTTTTCTCAACTTTTGTTTTTGTTTACAATATTTTTTATTTTGAATTCATTACTTATGGCACTAATTTGAGCCCATACAAGTGAAGTGGGATGAACAGTAGGACAGTAGGATATATATACTCTCATGTAACAGTTGTTTTTCTCTTTTTGAAAGGAACTGTGACTTCAAAGAACAGGTTTCCCATTTGCTTGTATCGAAAGCTAACTGTTTTCCTTCTCTTTTTATATTGAAGATTAAAATATCTGCAAAATGACCCCACACTATATGTTCAGGTTTCTATTTGTGTAACCTTAAATGACACCCTAGGTAACTGGTATCTGTACAATGGGAAAGGTAATATGAGCTTAAACACCCCACCCACACACAGGTCTCAAACTGGGTTCTGGGCTGCAGTGTCTTTGGGTTGCGTTCCAACTGGAGGTTTTAATAACCTTATTTAACCTACTGATCAGTTAGACATTTATAATATTCTTTTCAACTGATGGCTTATAATATGCTTTTTGATTCAAGGAACATTACCTATGACATAATTTGTCGCCTGGTAAGAAGTATTAAATTCATCTAGTAAATCAGCTAATTAGACCAATTTAGAAACTGGGAACTTAGTTGGAACACAAGCCAGAAGACACTGTGGCAGTCCAGGATTTAAGTAAGAGATCTCCAGTTTAGAGGATTCTCACTTGCCAACTCATTACGTTCAGTAAGATTATTTATTTCAAGCGATCTGATCTCATGATAAATTGATGGCATGATTCATATTAAAAGAAAGACACGAATGAAAGAAAGTCCCGACGGAGGGGACTGCATTCGGTATGGTCTACAGAAACACTCCATTTCAGTATTTCCTTCATGTGTTGATTTATTGAATTAGGCTATCTGTTAACATACATCTTACAGTCACTTATTTAATAATTTAATGAAGATTTATTCCTCATAACTGCCCTGTAAAATATTTCCATTAGCCATAGGCATGCATTCATAATTGCCTTTTTTGATTTTTTTTTTTTTTAAATAGCTTATGGATTCGTTTATGAAACATTAATACTGACCTGCACAACTATCTAAAAACAAACAGGTTACAATTAAAGTGGTTTCACGGTAAGAGGAACAATACAATTTTTATTTGGAATCAAATGAACATGAGGCTCAGATCCCAGAGGGAGAGAGATGATTAAAGAAATTCCATTACCTGACCAAAATTTGATTCTTTTACAAAGCAGAAGTGATTATTTTGTTCATATTTGTTGCATTATTGTCCATATTGACAAAAAACATTTATTACACACATTTGCAAGCTATTATCTGAAAAGACAACGACCTGATACTACTATTCCCACTGCAAGCTACACAGACATATCTAGGCTTATACAAAGTTTAGTTGAAAATCTTCTGGTTGTCCACAACACAACTGATGTTTTAAGAATAGTGGACTATTCCTCTCCTGATTAAACAAAAACAAATTAATAAAATGATCTGTAATCTTGGACAATATAGACTCAAACCCATTTGCCTTAGATCTTCTTCAATTCCCTAAAACATAGAACTATATGCGTGTATACATTTTATGATTCAGGACAAGTCTGTTAATTCTGTCTTTTTTGATGACCTAATCTGGCTAATTGTAGATCGGAAGCTTAAACACAGTGAACTACAGCCCCTTTCAGCTCCTCATTATGTGTATGATCAATACAAAAAAAGTAGAAGACATTAAGTAAGTTTAAGAAAGGAAAGGCACACTTAACTGTTTGTTGTTTAAATGATTTATTCGTAACTCAAAACAGCAAAAAATATTTTCCTGGCATTAGGATGAAAGTGGTGTGCATCTGGAGAGGAATAACCATAACTGAGCAATGTGATTCTAATAGTTCAATCCCCGCGTTCTATTTTCCACTTCGACATCAGTAATGTTGTTTTGAACAATGGCACTGATAAATTATTGACTTGGCAGTTTGTATTGTAGTTAAAAAAAATATGAGCAACATTTAAAATGGGCCTTTAAAGATTTCTGGTTTAAAGTATATACACTCACCTAAAGGATTATTAGGAACACCATACTAATACTCTGTTTGACCCCCTTTCGCCTTCAGAACTGCCTTAATTCTACGTGGCATTGATTCAACAAGGTGCTGAAAGCATTCTTTAGAAATGTTGGCCCATATTGATAGGATAGCATCTTGCAGTTGATGGTGATTTGTGGGATGCACATCCAGGGCACGAAGCTCCCGTTCCACCACATCCCAAAGATGCTCTATTGGGTTGAGATCTGGTGACTGTGGGGGCCAGTTTAGTACAGTGAACTCATTGTCATGTTCAAGAAACCAATTTGAAATGATTCGACCTTTGTGACATGGTGCATTATCCTGCTGGAAGTAGCCATCAGAGGATGGGTACATGGTGGTCATAAAGGGATGGACATGGTCAGAAACAATGCTCAGGTAGGCCGTGGCATTTAAACGATGCCCAATTGGCACTAAGGGGCCTAAAGTGTGCCAAGAAAACATCCCCCACACCATTACACCACCACCACCAGCCTGCACAGTGGTAACAAGGCATGATGGATCCATGTTCTCATTCTGTTTACGCCAAATTCTGACTCAGGCAACATTTTTCCAGTCTTCAACTGTCCAATTTTGGTGAGCTTGTGCAAATTGTAGCCTCTTTTTCCTATTTGTAGTGGAGATGAGTGGTACCTGGTGGGGTCTTCTGCTGTTGTAGCCCATCCACCTCAAGGTTGTACGTGTTGTGGCTTCACAAATGCTTTGCTGCATACCTCGGTTGTAACGAGTGGTTATTTCAGTCAAAGTTGCTCTTCTATCAGCTTGAATCAGTCGGCCCATTCTCCTCTGACCTCTAGCATCAACAAGGCATTTTCGCCCACAGGACTGCCGCATACTGGATGTTTTTCCCTTTTCACACCATTCTTTGTAAACCCTAGAAATGGTTGTGCGTGAAAATCCCAGTAACTGAGCAGATTGTGAAATACTCAGACCGGCCCGTCTGGCAACAACAACCATGCCACGCTCAAAATTGCTTAAATCACCTTTCTTGCCCATTCAGACATTCAGTTTGGAGTTCAGGAGATTGTCTTGACCAGGACCACACCCCTAAATGCATTGAAGCAACTGCCATGTGATTGGTTGGTTAGATAATTGCATTAATGAGAAATTGAACAGGTGTTCCTAATAATCCTTTAGGTGAGTGTATATATTAAGATAAAGCACCTCCTTTTTGTTGCCTTCTCTAAAACAAAGAGCAGGGACAATACCACAGGAACAAGATTTAGTTGTTGTAGAGGACAAAACACATAACTGTAAACACGAAGATGGTATGCTATTCCAATTGTGTTAGTGGGGGGATAACATTACCAGTATTGTTAAGCCAGTCGAAAGTTAATTTAGTCTTATAGTCCAGGCTCCTTTGCTTCTGTCTGCTGACTCTGTATATAGGCATGGTCTTTACCTGTAATCTAGTGCAGGTGTACTGCCTGCCCCTGTCTGCAAAGGGTTCTGGGACATGTAGTTTTTCTGAAGCCACACATTTTGGAGAGGGTAGTGGCCCTGTCATGTATATCCTTCCTGTTTTTTGTTTTTTCCCTCCAATCATCTCAGCTCTCATTGGCTGCTGCCAGTCTCCATTCTCATAATGCGTCACTTATCATCTAACCCTGCATGAGCCATGCCGATTCAAGTCTTTATTAAATATTAAACATGATTGATAAAATCGTATCGGCTCAATGTGACTGGATCCAAGGGCAAGTGATTGCATTGTGGACCCGCTCACACCCCACGGTTATCGGTAGTGGGCACGCGCCCTGACCAAGCTGCTTATCATCATGATCTGTGCAGATTTGTCAGGAGGGCCGAATCGGGCTAAAATCAGGTAAGTAGTGTGACCTTAGCTTTAGGGGATTAACAAGGAAACCGAGTAAATGCCAAATTCAGAATAGAAGAGCAGAATAGAAGAGCTGTGGGTGCATGGAGCAAAGTGCCCAGTCAAGATTTTTGAGGTGGATTTCTAAAGATCATACAACAAATGGTTTGGATGACAAGAACACAAGGAGGTGGACCAAGTCAATTTCTCTTTGTCACAACTTCAATTCTTGACATTGAGTGCTGACAAATGGTACCTTCCTGGGATTGATGGAGTTTCACTTAAATCATGAGTCATGAGTCAGAATTGATTAAGGTTGTTTCTATTGCTGAGGACTCATAGGGTGGATGAAAAGAGTGTGTGAAGGAATGTGACGCAAGAAGGAATTTATGGATGCAGACAGAACATTTATCTGCTACTTACACTCTTCCAGACTATGGTCTGCTTCTGTGGGTGATTCTGTTTTTATTCAATAACATCTTTATCTCTTTTGTTTCTTTTGGAGAGACTTGACTTCCGATTCCCTTTTATCAAAATGTGACATTTGAAGAATGCAATTTTAAAACAGAATCGAACCTTTGAAGTGTGAATAACTACAAGCAATATTTTACAGAGAGCTGTTCCCATTTTTCTGGGAGGGAGGTGGGGGGGCATTATCTTAAGTGATTTTAATGCTAATGGCATGTGTTACAAGACACTGTTCTGTATTTTACCTCTAATTAATTCAAAGTCTTTGATGTTTTATTGTTCTTATTATTCGGTGTCTCTGGACACAGTCGGATTCAGGATGGAAGTCTGATTGAAAGATGTAGGTAACAATACAAGTGTAAAAGATTAATTAATTCGTCTTTCAGTTCTGCTCCAATATTATCAGTTGATTTCAATACTTTTCGTAGGCTAAGCACAAGGGTTGTGGATACATTGTACTACAGTGGGTCGAAAATGTAAGAAAGCAAATATATTTGTAAATATCAGAGACAACTGCTGCTGTACAGTACATATTAAGTCTACCTACTACCCGGTCACAATACTCTAGATGGCTTTTATCCTTATTAATGCTTTGTCTCTTGTAGATTATAAAGGACTGTGAACAGAGGTTGCCCCATGTCTGTTCTGTGCCCCTCTTTGACATAGATAGTGGGCATTAGGCAAGTTTTCCAGATGGTCTAACCAGGACACTAGGACTGACGTTACTAAACACATTTCCAACATTTAAAATCACCAGTTAAAATGTAAAGTGCCTCACAAAATGATAAGTTAAGTTGTCAACCATTTTTCTAATGGCAATCAAGACACTACAATAGATCACTATGTTCTGCAGAGTGCAAAAGATTAAATAATTGTTAACTTAGCTAAGCCTGCTATTAAAAACAAAATTGTATGAGGCAATACAGAGCCCAACCTTATTAAAATAAGTAGCTTTGATTTAGAAAACTAACATTAAAATTAAGCTCAATATGGAAGAAACAACACACTACCACAAATCTGTATCTATGTACATACAAGCCTGATGCAGAATTGTTGATATTTATACCATTGTCATAAAGTGAACGGGGAAAAATCAGATGGTTGCATTGTTTTGAAATGTGCTTCTTTAATATGACACTTACGGAATCTTTTTTTTTTTTTTTTTTGCAGAGTTCTGGTAAATATTCCCATCTTTAACAAGTGTTCCAGTTCCTGAACACAGGAAGATTGGATTGTTACACAATAAAGCTGCCCACTTAATTATGCTGAATGCATCTACCATAGATTAAACTCATAATATTTCCAATTAATTTCAGTTGGACCAAATTTGCTCTGATATGTGACTGTCATGTATATGGCAGTACTTAAGGTGGTGCAGTTTCAACTTCATTTTAAGTTGCTACATCTGAAGACATTATTTCACACTCACTCTTTTTACTGAACATGGAAAAAATAAATGGTGATGAAAGACTTTGTATTTGGAAGGTGACATTTCTAAAACATGTAGAATTATTTGTTGTGTATTTTTCTAAAGCTGTAGACATTCATTTTCCTTTATTTCGCTCTTGCCATTATCTGGTCTGGGAATTTGATAATAGTATGTTTGTTTTAAGAATTTGAGGTTAGAATATATTCTGTAACCATATTGATTTTTAACTGATGTGCATTTTAATTGTAATCAAATCAAATAATCAAACAATCTTATTAAACAATCAAATTTTCAACACAAATAAACTGTTAATTCATCCATATCAAGCTGTGATGGAAATTAAATTATACAATATGATATTATCTTGAGAATTAAAAAGAAGAACTCCACAAATCAAACATATAACACTGTTTGCAATGCAGATATATGGTATAGCACAACACAAAGATTAATCTCCTCTCTCTGATGCATGTTGCCACACAGATGCTAAAAGCAACTGAACTCAGCATGAAATGCAATGATCCAGAAATTGTGAAGTTTAAACGGTGTTATGTTCAAAGTTTCTTATATGCAACATATATAGAATAAAAAAATATATAATTTAATAAAACATTACTGAAACCTTGCTTATAACCACCTAATAACATGTTATATAGGTTTAATTACATGAGAGGTTCAAAACATACATTTTAGGAAGTGATTGCTGACCTTTCACATGTAGTTGAACAGTGCCCCATACAGTGTTAATCAATGTTAATTGAACACACTATTTGTCATGAAGTTTAAGCAGTGAGGGAATTAGAAGGTGAGGCATTGTGCAGTGTTTAAAAACTGAGATTTAATGAAATGAGGGGTCATCTGGCCAGGCGTACAGTATATGACCAACAAGTGGGGTCATTTGCTATGCAGAGAGTATTTACAATGACAACTAGTAGATACTGTAATACTTTGGATAATAGTGGTCTATAAAAATGATGATGGAATTTTATACAGGTTTTCAATAGATCTACCAACATGATGTGTCACAAAACTAAGCATGCAGTTGGTCAGAAAGAAACGTGTTGAAAAGCCTACACCCTATTACATACACATTTGTATTTTGCCTGTCGGCCACATACTCTAATTTCAAATAAGTGTTTTGTAACACACTAATGTTGAAAAAGCAATGGTTTTCTTTTACACAGTCAAACATTTTACTATGTAACAGAACATAAAAATGCTGCATTATTCTGATGGTGTACTATTGGCTACATGCAAATTAATGTAACACATGAGTGGTATTATACATTTTCTTGTATGTCAATACAGAAATTGAAGAGAATGACTAAGTCCATTAAATTGAACCAGTTGAAATGTACCAATGGGGGGCAGGGTGGGTGTAGGGTGTGGGGGTGTCCAATCACATACAAGGACATGTTATCATTTACATTCATGGTCAACTGGGTACAATAATTTTAAACATCAACATAAAAATGCAAAAAATAAATAAAGCAAAATCCTGGAAATAGCCACCAATGCAGGCAGAACAAAATTCAAATCTTTCAATTTTGAGAGTGTCAGTATAAAGTCTTATTTGTGTGCAACTGTTCTACGTTACATCAGTGTTTGACTGCTTATGAGGATGGCATTACTTTAAAAACATTTACATCTTAATTATTAATAAATTCATAAATAATGAGTATGGTGGTTGACTTTTCTTTGTACAGATTCAGAGGGAGTGTGTCAATTACCAAGTCCCACATATTACTTGCATATTACAAACAGCAAAAAGCAAATAAATATCTGCATAAAAGGGAGGCTCATATTTCATTGTGAGGGCTAAACCTTTACTCACCTTAAAGGGATATTTTGGTATTTTGGCATTTAAGCTACAGTGAGGGTAAAAAGTATTTGATCCCCTGCTAATTTTGTACGTTTGCCCACTGACAAAGAAATGATCAGTCTATAATTTTAATGGTAGGTGTATTTTAACAGTGAGAGACAGAATAACAATAAAAAAATCCAGAAAAACGCATTTAAAAAAAATCATACATTGATTTACATGTTAATGAGTGAAATAAGTATTTGATCCCCTATCAATCAGCGAGATTTCTGGCTCCCAGGTGTCTTTTATACAGGTAAGGAGCTGAGATTAGGAGCACTCTCTTAAAGGGAGTGCTCCT
Organism: Amia ocellicauda; assembly: GCF_036373705.1. Lineage (NCBI taxonomy): Eukaryota > Metazoa > Chordata > Actinopteri > Amiiformes > Amiidae > Amia > Amia ocellicauda. Next base: position 14,990,593 of record NC_089852.1, read on the forward strand.
AATCTCAGCTCGTTACCTGTATAAAAGACACCTGTCTACAGAAGCAATCAATCAATCAGATTCCAAACTCTCCACCATGGCCAAGACCAAAGAGCTGTCCAAGGATGTCAGGGACAAGATTGTAGACCTACACAAGGCTGGAATGGGCTACAAGACCATCGCCAAGCAGCTTTGTGAGAAGGTGACAACAGTTGGTGCGATTATTCGCAAATGGAAAAAACACAAAATAACTGTCAGCCTCCCTCGGTCTGGGGCTCCGTGCAAGATCTCACCTCGTGGAGTTTCAATGATCATGAGAACGGTGAGGAATCAGCCCAGAACTACACGGGAGGATCTTGTTAATGATCTCAAGGCAGCTGGGACCATAGTCACCAAGAAAACAATTGGTAACACACTACGCCGTGAAGGACTGAAATCCTGCAGCGCCCACAAGGTCCCCCTGCTCAAGAAAGCACATGTACAGGCCCGTCTGAAGTTTGCCAATGAACATCTGAATGATTCAGAGGAGAACTGGGTGAAAGTGTTGTGGTCAGATGAGACCAAAATCGATCTCTTTGGCATCAACTCAACTCGCCTTGTTTGGAGGAGGAGGAATGACCCCAAGAACACCATCCCCACCGTCAAACATGGAGGTGGAAACAATATGCTTTGGGGGTGTTTTTCTGCTAAGGGGACAGGAAAACTGCACTTCATCAAAGGGATGATGGACGGGGCCATGTACCGTCAAATCTTGGGTGAGAACCTCCTTCCCTCAGCCAGGGCATTGAAAATGGGTCGTGGATGGGTATTCCAACATGACAATGACCCAAAACACACAGCCAAGGCAACAAAGGAGTGGCTCAAGAAGAAGCACATTAAGGTCCTGGAGTGGCCTAGCCAGTCTCCAGACCTTAATCCCATAGAAAATCTGTGGAGGGAGCTGAAGGTTCGAGTTGCCAAACGTCAGCCTCGAAACCTTAATGACTTGGAGAGGATCTGCAAAGAGGAGTGGGACATAATCCCTCCTGAGATGTGTGCAAACCTGGTGGCCAACTACGAGAAACGTCTGACCTCTGTGATTGCCAACAAGGGTTTTGCCACCAAGTACTAAGTCGAAGGGGTCAAATATTTATTTCCCTCATTAACATGCAAATCAATGTATAACTTTATTTAAATGCGTTTTTCTGGATTTGTTTGTTGTTATTCTGTCTCTCACTTTTGAAATACACCTACCATTAAAATTATAGACTGATAATTTCTTTGTCAGTGGGCAAACATACAAAATCAGCAGGGGATCAAATACTTTTTTCTCTCACTGTAGATGTCTTATTCACCCAGAATCATATGAATCCATGGAAACCTTTTTAATTCTGTACTTTCGGTATTGCCTGCGCTCCCTGTGCCGACCTCATCGCAGCTGATGAAATGTATAGTTCAGCGGTGACCTAGTTAAAAAAAATATATATGTTTAAGCATATTCATCAAATTGCTTTTGATTTTGTATAGACTTGTAGAGAATACTTAATGTACAAATGTGCTCTCCACCCAGCTTTTGAGTATTTAAAAGATCTATTAGCTGGCTTTTGAGAGTCAGTGTCTTGTGACCATTTGCTTCCATCAATTGTGCTAAGCTAACGAAACGATAAATTAAATTTTTTGCAAACTGGACACACAGAATTAAAAAGGTTTTGATGGAGTGGATCATATGACTCTGGGTGAGTAAGCAATCAGGCTAAAATGCCAAAATACCGAAGTATCCCTGTAAGCTCCAGAAGATTATTATCTTTCAAGTCGGAAGCACTGCCCAAGGGGGAGGGGTTTCTGCGCACTTCCGCGGGAACCCGATCGAAACGTCACTCTATCAAAGCTGCCATTGGCCCCTGCGCTCGTCCCTTCCCACTTCCTGTTCTATAAAACGTGACGTCAGCGCAGGTTCGTCCTCTTTTGCCTCTTCGCTTGACTCAGGAATGTAAGCTCTCTGTGTCTGTGTCTGTAATAAACATTCAAACTGCGTATTTCGGCTGGCTGGCTCACTTCATAGTGTTGTTCACCACCGTTTTCGCTACACATCGTCTCTGTCTTGTGTCGTAAGAGATCTCGCCCATGTGAGGTGCTCCTCCGCCGGCTTGCCCCCGCACTACAGCCCATGGCTGCAGCTGTAGGAGATCTCACTCTCTCGGTTCGCCGAGAAGGAGCACTGCTAGCCCTCCCGGTCCGTGTGTGCAGGCTTCAGTTTTAGATCCTGCTACAGCTGGTGGTCTACTACCCTTGGCCCCCGCAGACCCCAGACTCCGCGTCACCCGGTGTCCCCGGAAACCCCGGCACACACGGTGTGGTTAAGCCTACGGGCCTACGCGGCGCTTGTATCCAGCACCTGGTGCTTGGTATACACAGTGTTCAGTCCGGCAATAGCAAGGTTGCGTGTGGTTGGTGTCGCAGCACCCCCGTGTATATAAACGTTGCCAGGGGGAGACGCACTTACAGTGGCGGGCCCGCTAGGCGCTCCACTTGTTGCAGAGGCGTTCCAGTTGTTGTGTGCCCCCGTCTGCGGCAGCTCGCTGGCGGGGAGGCCCCCTGACCGCGGCTCCCAGGCCATAGCCCAGCCCACAGGCCAGACCACAGCCTAGGTCTCACTGGCAGGCAGGCGTCCCCCCAGGCTCGCCGCCCTGGCCCCCGGTGGCCCACGGCAGCTCGTGGTAGGAGGGGACCCGGCCACCTCAAGGTGCTGCGCTTCAAGATGCTCTACCTGCGCACCATGTCCCAAGCCATCAAGCCCAGCGACTGGTTCATTACGGTGGATCTGAAAGATGCTTACTTTCACATCGAGGGACTTCGAGGGCCGAGCGTTCGAGTTTGCTGTTTTCCCCTTCGGCCTGTCGCTAGCGCCATGCACTTTTTCCAAGTGCATGGACGTCGTGCTAGCCCCCTTGCGTTGCCAGGGGGTCCATGTCCTCAATTATCTAGACGACTGGCTGGTTTGTTCTCACTCGAAGGAGCAGGTTCGGATTCACACGGACCTGATTTTAGGCCGCTTCTCCGAATTGGGCCTTCGGGTCAATCGAGAGAGGAACCGCCTGACGCCAACTCAGCAGGCACAGTTCCTCGGACTGCGCCTCGATTCCGTTGCCATGCTCGCCACGCTGGCGCCAGAGAGAGTTGCCTCAATACACACGTGTCTCTCCATCTTCCGACTGAGAGCTCGTGTCAGGGTGTCCCTTTTCCAGAGGTTGCTGGGCCTCCTAGCGGCTGCATCACAGACCCTCCCCCTCGGCCTCCTCCAGTTGAGGCCTCGGTGTGCCCCTGGGGCCAGTTTACCACTGAGCAGTCATGACGACAGACACCTCCAAGCAGGGTTGGGGGAGCAGTCTGCGATGGACGTGGAGTCCGAGGCAGGTGGACGGAGCCCGCACGGGCCCTCCATATCAACATCCTGGAGTTACAAGCAGTACTCCTTGGACTGTCTCATTTCCTGCCAGTCCTGCGGGACAGACATGTGCTGGTCCGGACGGACAACACAGCGGTGGTTGCCTATATCAACAGGCAAGGAGGTCTCCGGTCGCGCAGACTGTACTGTCTAGCACGCCATCTGCTTCCTTGGCAGCTCCCAGTGAGAGCGGACTTGTTGTCCCAGGTGCAGGGCACGCTTTGGCACCCCAATCATGGGCCTCCTCCAGCCCTGGGCCTGGCCCCTAAGCGGGAGCGATTGATTGCCTGGGGTATGTTGGACGCGGTAGTTGCCACCATTCAGTCAGAGAGAGCTCCCTCTACGAGGTCGTAGTATTCCTACTGCTGGCGGACGTTAAGCACCTGGTGCCAAGACGGCGGTCAAGACCCAATTAATTGCCCCATCGGGGTCATATTGCAATTTCTACAAGAGCTGTTGGACCAGGCAAGTCCCTGTCCACACTCAAAGTGTATCTGGCGGCCATCTCCACGTCATGTTCGGATTGATGGCGAGCCTCCTGGGTCTCATTTTCTGGCTGTGCAGTTTCTAAAGGGAGCTCGACGGCTACGGCCTCCTCGAACCCTTTCACTGCCCGCATGGTGCCTTGATGTAGTGCTGGACGCACTTTCCCAGGCCCCATTTGAGCCACTGAACTCAGCTGAGCTGAAGCTAGTGTCACTTAAGACTGCGCTTTTGCTGGCAATCACCTCTGCAAAATGCGTGAGCGAGTTACACGCCCTGTCCGTACACCCATCATGTGTCCGTTTTGCGGGAGATGGCTCCAGGGTCACGCTACGGCCATAACCCTGCGTTCCTCCCGAAAGTGCTGTCTCCATTTCATGTCAACAGGCCTATTGAGTTGATGGCTTTTCATCCTCCTCCCTTCGCTTCAGAGAAAGAGAGTTGGCTTCACCTGCTCTGCCCTGTGCGGGCCCTCAGGTGCTATTTGGAACGCACTAAGGACATTCGGCGCTCAGACCAACTGTTTGTGTCTTATGGAGCGCGGACACAGGGCCAGGTGCTTTCAAAGCAGCACCTCTCGTATTGGATTGTGGACGTCTGATCACCTGGTGGCCCACTCGACTCGAGGCGTTGCCACATCGTGGGCCCTTTTTCATGGTGCCCCCTTGGCAGACATTTGTGCGGCTGCAGCTTGGGCCTTGCCGCTTACATTTGCCCGTTTCTACAGGTTGGATGTGACGGGACCGGTCCCTTCCATTGGGAACCCGGTGTTGGCTGCAGTCGAGCCCCAGTACCATGCAGGCTTTGGCTCCTGCCTTTCCTTTCCCAGTCTGCCCCAGTAAGTGCATCCTGTGGGAGCTGGTGAACCGTGTCTTTCCCTTCCACCGGACTATGCCTTCCAGTTGAGCACCCACGCGAGCTGCTCCTGGATGTACAGACAGCCCTGTCGATGTGTTTCCGGGGCTTGTCGTGCGGCCTACAGGCATGTTGCCTTACGAGGCCACCCTGTATATAGTTCGTTCATTGTAATTGTGTTGCGGTGGTGCATGCGTTTGGCCTGTATCCCGCTCTGTGTATTGGTCAGCAGGTCTGTGTCTGTGTCTAGAGCAGGGGATCGCTGCTGTTGTCCTCCAGCGGAGGGCACTTGAGTTCTCCAGTGCCCCGCTGTGTACATAGTTCATTTATTCACACGGTAGAGCTGTAGTTGTCCTGCGTTAGCTGCACTATTCGACAGTTATCAACTGCTCCTGTGTTCCACGTGTGGCGCATGAGCCAGCTCCTGTACCCCGGGATGTATATATGTGTATATATGTATTATGTGTTAAACAGCAGGACTGTGGCTCCATTCTAAAATTGTAGAATGAAGTTCACTGCCGCTGTTCCCAGCTGACGGCGCTTGAGTTTCACTGCCTCGCTGTGTATATAGTTCCTTTCTTAACACAGTAGAGCTAATGTTGCCCTGCGTTAGCCGGTCTAACCAGCAGGTGTCAACTGCTCCTGTGTTCCATGGGCAGCGCATGACTTTGTTCCTGCGCCCCGTGGTGTATATAGTTCGTTTGTACGAAATCTAAATTGTCAGCACAATGGAGCTCTTCCACTCTGTACTGTTTAGTCGAGTTGGATGCTCTTGTGCTGCGCGCTGACAGCATGAAGGTCTTGCTGTCACGCGATATGTATGTATTGTATATTGTTCAGCTCTGTTGACTAGCCAGCTATGTATTATATTGTATTTTTCTCATTGGGTCTGTGGCCCCGCTCCTATTGGATCAGGGGTCCACTGCCATGATATTGCGCGGAGGCCGCACAAGTGCTTGATTGCCCGCGCCAGACATAGTGCAAGTAGATTACGACCTTGCTCCTAGCTGCACTAGTAGAGCAGCCAGCCTTGCTCTTGTAAGCGGAGGGCGTGAGAGTTAACCTCTGTAGCCCCGCTTTGTATATGCTGATTGCAGACAGTTCCCGGTAGAGCGTGACTATGGCCCTTGCTCCTGGACGGCTCAGGTGTGGCCCTACGGGGCCCCTGAGGTTACTGTCTGGAGTTGTGTTGCTGAGGTCCTCTAGCGGTGCACCTCGGGGCAGGCTCCCTTATCAGCTCGCTGCCTCCTCCCTTGCGATGGTTTTGTTATACAGTAACCCCTCCCCCTTGGGCAGTGCTTCCGACTTCAAAGATAACGATAGGTTGCAAATGCAACCCCGGTTATCTGAAAAAGGAAGCACTGCCCAAGGGTTGCAAGGTCGCGCGGGAGTCCAGGCTCCCGGCAAAAGAGGATGAACCTGCGCTGACGTCACGTTTTATAGAACAGGAAGTGGGAAGGGACCTGTTCTGAGTGACGAGCGCAGGGGCCAATAGCAGCTTTGATAGAGTGACATTTCGATCGGGTTCCCACGGAAGTGCACAGAAACCCCTCCCCTTTGGGCAGTGCTTCCTTTTTCAGATAACCGGGGTTGCATACGCAACCTATCGTTTTTCTTATGTGTCACAAAATGAATGTGTTTATTTAAATTCTGTTAAACCAGCAGTACAATACAATGCGTTTTGTTGTTCTGTTTGCATTGGTTATTTATGTCAGTAGATTCAGTACGTGAGAGGTAAGTATAGTTCTTTATTGCATCTTTGTAGACCAAATCCAAACTTTGACCTGTCTAGATTACAAACCTGTAAACTTTTGTGGTTGAGCACATAGCCACTTCCTACTGATTGAATGTAAGAAAACAAGATTGGGTACAGTTTTGTAATTTGCAATTCATAGGTTAGTCAAAGTTTTGATTGCATAAGGTTGTGATGAAGACCTCGATGGAAAATAACCTCTCCAAGTTAGAATCAGACAAAGATGACATTTTCCATTCATGTCCATTTACATGTGAAATGGCAATGCATGAGCACGTTTGGGTGACAAACTAGACAATGTTATCTGTGACTGAAAATTATGACCCATGAAAGTACTACTTAATTTACATAGGCGTCCGAGGAGAAAATCAGGTCAGTGCTGCTGGTCTCTGTGCCTGCTAACTGTCAGATCAGCTGATTAGTGATATGTGAGGCAGAGACTACAACAACATTTGGTTGACTTTAAAAGAGAGAAGAAACTCACAAGACATCCAGGTTTTTGTAATTGAATAAAAGACTGATATATTGCAGTGGTTACTGCTGTTCATTTCTATCAATTAAGCAAAGGTGTGACATACCATTTACACCCAATTCAGGGACAACCAATCCTGACCCATCTAGAGTGTCTTGGAATTATGAGAGCAGGTGGCGACTCCACTTTACACATCTTTGCTGTGGTGCTAAACCACACACCTCCTTATATGCACTTATAAATTTCAGTTATGGGCTGTCTCTGTGAGGCTTTTGACAGCTAAGAAGAGAAACATGGTGACTAAACTAAATGAGTGGTTATAGTGTAGAAAGCTGGTAATAGTTGTTTCTAGTCACTAGTGGATAATGACTCCATTATCTCCAGGATCCCACACCAGGTTTAAAACAGATAGAAATGAACATGTTCAGCCTTCCATGTTGTTGCCTCATTCAAAGAAACAGCGTGACAATGCTTTTGTTTTATATGTATTTATCTTGACTTATTTATTTTATTAGTTTACAGGGTTTTCAGCCCATCTCCTGTTTGTAAATTACTAATAATAGCTTTTATTTGTTTTGACTCCTCTGACCCAATACATAATACTGATCAGCAACACCTTGAAAAATCAAAAACAAGATCAGTTTTACTCAAATGAGCTTTACTGGCATGACCGCAGTGCTCTGTTATTGCCAAAGGAAAACACATTACAGCACAGGGACAATACAACACAGAGTAATAAAATTAAATCATAATAATGTAAGAAAAACAAACAAACACCGAATTAAATCACCTACATCACTCTCAGTTCCCAATCTCTGTCTCTGTCTCTGACATTCTGCTATGAGCTTCTCATTGATGAAAGGTCTCGTTGGTAATTTTAAAATTAGCCCATGATAGTGCACTTTACTCTTTGATAGAAAACAAACTTTACAGTGTAGGTTTTCACAGCTAGCTCTCTCTCTCTCTCTCTCTCTCTCTCTCTCTCTCTCTCTCTCTCTCTCTATATATATATATATATATATATATATATATACACTCACCTAAAGGATTATTAGGAACACCTGTTCAATTTCTCATTAATGCAATTTTCTAACCAACCAATCACATGGCAGTTGCTTCAATGCATTTAGGGGTGTGGTCCTGGTCAAGACAATCTCCTGAACTCCAAACTGAATGTCTGAATGGGAAAGAAAGGTGATTTAAGCAATTTTGAGCGTGGCATGGTTGTTGGTGCCAGACGGGCCGGTCTGAGTATTTCACAATCTGCTCAGTTACTGGGATTTTCACGCACAACCATTTCTAGGGTTTACAAAGAATGGTGTGAAAAGGGAAAAACATCCAGTATGCGGCAGTCCTGTGGGCGAAAATGCCTTGTTGATGCTAGAGGTCAGAGGAGAATGGGCCGACTGATTCAAGCTGATAGAAGAGCAACTTTGACTGAAATAACCACTCGTTACAACCGAGGTATGCAGCAAAGCATTTGTGAAGCCACAACACGTACAACCTTGAGGCGGATGGGCTACAACAGCAGAAGACCCCACTGGGTACCACTCATCTCCACTACAAATAGGAAAAAGAGGCTACAATTTGCACAAGCTCACCAAAATTGGACAGTTGAAGACTGGAAAAATGTTGCCTGGTCTGATGAGTCTTGATTTCTGTTGAGACATTCAGATGGTAGAGTCAGAATTTGGTGTAAACAGAATGAGAACATGGATCCATCATGCCTTGTTACCACTGTGCAGGCTGGTGGTGGTGGTGTAATGGTGTGGGGGATGTTTTCTTGGCACACTTTAGGCCCCTTAGTGCCAACTGGGCATCGTTTAAATGCCACGGCCTACCTGAGCATTGTTTCTGACCATGTCCATCCCTTTATGACCACCATGTACCCATCCTCTGATGGCTACTTCCAGCAGGATAATGCACCATGTCACAAAGGTCGAATCATTTCAAATTGGTTTCTTGAACATGACAATGAGTTCACTGTACTAAACTGGCCCCCACAGTCACCAGATCTCAACCCAATAGAGCATCTTTGGGATGTGGTGGAACGGGAGCTTCGTGCCCTGGATGTGCATCCCACAAATCTCCATCAACTGCAAGATGCTATCCTATCAATATGGGCCAACATTTCTAAAGAATGCTTTCAGCACCTTGTTGAATCAATGCCACGTAGAATTAAGGCAGTTCTGAAGGCGAAAGGGGGTCAAACACAGTATTAGTATGGTGTTCCTAATAATCCTTTAGGTGAGTGTATATATACCCTGTTTCTCTATTTGGGATGTGCCCACAGGATAGCTGCAACTCATTTTGTGGGAAGACACAGAGTGGGAGATTTTTAGCAGGGGCTGCTGTTCAGCTCTGTGTAGATGGAAGCATTTTGTTTATGAGATAACATGTTTCAAGGGAAGTAAAAGACAGCATTCACTCAAAACACACACACACAGCCCTCTATGCTGTTCAAGAGTGGTTGAGTACAAGGTCTGAAATCATGCTTCAGTTGTACTTGGACACAGATTTTATTTCCTTTTGGACCTTAGAGATACATTTCTTCCTTTCTGGGAATCTCCAACATGAGGTCTGGATAGGAAACAAATTTAACATTGGAGAAATTTGTACTGGGTTTCCAGTGAACATGACTTTGTGTCGAGTAATAGTACTCTCCAAGCCTGCCTTTATTAAATTCCGACTGTTAAAATCTTTGAGGTAATTAAGAAATGTATAAATCCAACAACCAAAAACAAATAAAAAACACAAAATAGTAGATGATGCAAGCACCACTTATAAGCCACAGTCCTTAGGTGCTTTAAACTGTGATGTTTTACTATAACAAAAGGCATAAAGTCCTTCAGTATTACTTTAATAGGTGATAAAGACATACTGTTGTGTTTGCTGGGGCTGGTTTAATCCTCCCCGGTGTGTTACTGGATCACTGAAAAGCATAAATCAGAACGTCTGTATTTTGCAGCCATTGTCCAATAACTGCCAAGGCAGCATGAGTAACTCCTTGAAGGTGTTCTGCACTGCTGAAGATAGCCGTGGTTTGTAAGATGAAAAACAATTGCGTTAAATTGCATCACTTGCCTGTGAGCCACAAACATACTACTGTAACTCTGCTTCCATCCTGCATGGAGTAAATAGCAAAGCCGTTAAATAATCACAGACTCTCATTACTACAGAGCATTTCCTTTCTGTATTCTAGGGATTGCCCAGAGAAACCTTCTATAACCTCAAAGAGCCTTTTTTTCCTCACTGAGACCCTTTAAAATAATGTATTGGGAACACACAGCAGGCAGCTGAGCTAACCTCTCCTGAAAACTGCAACAGGACAATCCCTGATTTTGTTCTGCGAGACCACCAACTTCTGTCAATAGGGAAATCTGGTTTAAAGGCCCTTTTCAAACATGCAAAATAGAACAGGATAAATAAGACAATAAACAAAAAACAAACTGACTGTTCCCATGCTGGCACAAATTCTGGGTGCCAGAGGTGTGAGAGCAGCTTCACCAAATAGACTGAGTGGCCGAACACAAGAAAGGTCATAAATGAGGGGAGGGTGTCTGGCTCATTTTGCAACAGACTCCAGCTTAATCTCTGCAATCTCTGAGGAGCACGGTCCCTGACTCTGCCTTCTTCGACGCAATGACCTTTCAGCCTTCGAATGCGTTTTATGTAGTTGTCACTTTCACTCTAGTTCCAATAAGTATTTTCTGTTTGCACGGTTTAGCTCCGTGATGTTTCAAAGACAAATCAATTTGCTCCTTGTCTGTATGGGGTGATAATGACAAGCCTGTTTTGTAAAACATTGTGTGTGTGTGTGTGTGTGTATGACTTTGCAATAATTGTTAATTTCTTCTAATGTTTCTATTTCTTTTCCTTTCTTCCAGTTTCTTAATTTTTTTGTTGTAATTATTTTTTTTCTATCTCAGCCAAATGAAAACCGTGAAAACGGTGGTTAAATTGGTGGTAAATGCAGCCTCATTCCCAAGATAATGGTGTGCTGCATACTTATTTGAAAGCACTTAAAAAATTAAAAAGAAACATACATACTCTTAAGGAGAGTGCTAAAGAGGCCGAGACGGCAGAAGGAATGTTGCCTTTTAGATGGAAAGCTGTGTTTCGAGGTCAGTGTGAATTCAGAAAAGGCATGCAGGTCAGCTTGTAATGACCAATTTGGAAAGAAATAAAACAAAACATCTCAACAGGAGTAGCACTAGCAGATAAAAGGAGCTGCTCAGACAGTTTGTGTTCCTCCATATGGTTTGGGTTATACAGTCTTGCCCCTGGCTGGTGTTAATGCGAGACTGTAAAAACAATCGCTTCAAATCTCTGCTCAGTAGAGGCAAGGAGGAAATTCCTGAGGGACTCTGTAAAGATGTCATTCGACAGCTATTCCAGCTAGATTTAGAATGTAGTTCCTCAGGTCAGGGGATAACCCCTTTTATTGTCCCAATTATCGCTGTTTCTGTCCAAGGTTTGGCCCCGCTCTCTAATGAGACATTCAGATTAACATATCCAGTTTTCCATATTTATTTCCAGTTATTTTATGATGCAACACACAAAATATATATATAGATTAAAAATGACATGGAAGCTACTGGTACTATATAAGTGTGGTGATCGATTAAAATCAGTTAGTACACTTAAGAAAACACATGGAGGTTTTAATTAGCAATGCATACATGGAGAAAAATAAACAAATGAAGAGTCAAACAAATATATACATTTAAATGTCAACTCCATACACGTCTTGATTCTTACATATCCGCTGGGGAAAAGGATAGCGGAGGGACGTGAATGGGGAAAATAACCACTGTAGTATGTGTGGTTTCACTTACCCGGCCTCAATGACACGTCCTCTCTGAATGTCCTTTCCTTGTTCCTCTCTCCCTGCCTAGGATTGGTGGCACTGCAGAGCCTGGCCCAGGGGCTGATACCGTAGGAGGGGGACCCCGTACTGCCAAGCCTCCTAGGAATCCACCTGCCATGAACTTGAATGGACATTAGTGACGAAGACTTCTTGCAGCAGATTCGCACCTTAATTCCGGGACTTGGACTTTGAGGGGGCCAAGACAGGCCTTACGTTTAGCATAGTTTTATTGGGGATTTTCTTAGGATTAGTTTTAGGATTTTATTTTTGCCTGTCTTTTAAACATTTTCTGCTTGTTTCTTTTTCTTGTTGTGTTGTAATTCTAAATTTTGACTCTGTGGTGTGTACATTGGGATCTTGCTAAAGCCTGTGCGGGGAGAAGGGGGAATGGTGAGACCCCCTCCTCACTGGAATAAAATAGGGGTGGCATGGTCATGTGACAGTGGCAACTGTTTCCCCCCCCTCATCGTCACAAGTCTGTAATGGATTTCCAGACATGGGCTCAGGAATACTTTAGAAAACCTTTGTCAGTTAACACCATTCGCCGCTGCATCCACAGATGCAAGTTAAGGCTTTACTGTGCAAAGCAGAAGCCAAACATAAACACTGTCCAGAAGCGCCGCTGACTTCTCTGGGCTCGGTCTCATCTGAGATGGACAGTAGCACAGTGGAATCGTGTTTTGTGGTCTGATGAGTCAACATTTCAAATAGTTTTTGGACAAAACAGCCGTCGTGTTCTCCGGGCCAAAGAGGAAAAGGACCATCCAAGCTGTTATCAGCGTCAGGTCCAAAAGCCAGTGTCTGTCATGGTATGGGGGTGTGTCAGTGCCCATAGCATGGGTAACTTGCACATCTGTGAGGGCACCATTAATGCAGAAAGATATGTACACATATTGAAGCAACATATGCTGCCATCCAGATGTTGTCTTTCCAGGGACATCCCTGCATTTTCCAGCAGGACAACGCCAAACCACATTCTGCCCAGATTACAAGTGCATGGTTGTGTAAGCAGAGCGTGCGGGTGCTAGCGTGGCCTTTGCATGCCCCATACAGTTGCGCAGCTGAAGAAAAGGTGATGTTAAACAGTGGTAAACAGTCGACTGTCCCAACTTTTTTGGAGTGTCCTGCAGTCATGTGTGTATATTTTCAAAAATAAATTAAATTCACAAAGTAAAACATCAAATAATGTGTTAATGTGTTTTGAATGTAGTACAGGGTGAATTAAATTTTCAAATGACTCTTTTTGTTTGTTTTTTTGCATTTTACATACTGTCCCAACTTTTTCAGAATTGGGGTTGTAATATTTACGCGAATGTGTACAAAATAGGGTACGGATGTGTCGTTCGTGATTCATGGATAGGTCAGAGTTTTAATTTGGTGTAGGCCATAGTGTTAGCTAAGGTGTAGGATATCTTCCTGCGAGACTACAGCATGAATGGCAGCTTTTTGTGAGACAGTGTAGTTGTTGTTGCAGAGGTTTCAGTGTGTGGTTTCTCTGCTGTGGCACTGTGACACCGAGGGCATTGGGATCTGCCAAAGTGTGAGATGCTGGCAAGTTCCTGGACACATTCTCTCTGTCAGCCTTCTGTCTGTGTCCGCAGCCCCTTGGGGGCAACATCCGGCCGCTCCTCAATGTCAGTTTCAATCAGCTATATCAATCTTCATTCTCACTGGCGACAGAGATGGATCATTGCAATGTCTGGCAGAGGACAACTACCCCCCCCCACCAACCTCCAGCAACACAGTAACAAGGCAGCAGAACAATCAGTGCCAGCCTCCACAAAAAAGATATAAAACCCTCAAAAAAGGAGTATGCTTTTGTTCATCACCTATATCTGAGAAAACGCAGACGATTGAAAAGCACCCTGACAGGAGGTACGTTTATTATAAGAATGCTATGGCAACCCATCAGAGGTGATGGCTGCATTAATAAGCAGGTTATGAATAGCGCTGACGACAATTAAGAAGAATTTATAAATTCACACAGTATCACTGTCACCAAAGCTTACTGTGGGATTTTTTTTTTTTTTTTTTTTTTACCTCCTCTGAGGTTTCCTCTCACATTACAATTTCAGATTTAAAAGTACTCTTTCTTATTATCATGTTAATCCTATGACTAATACTTCTGTAGTACCTGCAAGGACTGCTCCTAATAGAACTAATGGCCTTTAATGTCTATTATTACTTGGATGGGTGTATATCATCTACATTGTCTCTGTAATTTGGTTGGTGACTTATTGGAGAACTTTTGATACTATGTTACCAAGAGATACTGTTAGTATCACTTTTTCCTTTCCATAAATTGTTACCTTTTCCATCAAAACTAGCTTCTGAATACAATATGTGTCACAGTGTATTTTGGCATATTGGTACAATACTATGATGCAACAGTAATCTTGTCCCCCACACTACTCCCTCTATTCTGCTTTGGGAAAGTTTTTAAGTTTTTAATGCTAGAAAAGTCTGCTACCAAGGCACATACTTATATCACGACCAGCAGGGAAACAACGTATCACTGAACACACAAAAGGATTTGCAATGACTAAGAAATTAGTTGACAGAAAAATAAATGCTCCTTTAAATCCATACAATACGAGGAGGGTTTGAGAACCCGACTGTGGGTTTTAATAATACAGTAGTGTGCAAAATTGCTGACACCTCTGAATCATATCTTGGAAGAGTTCCTGCTGCATACTAGTATCACATTATAACAAAGTTGACAACAGAGGCACTTCAGCATGTTTGTGCATTAAGTGGGAGATTCCCTAAGATAATAAGTGAAAACCAAGTTCTTTCTGCCATCTTTGGCTTTCAATGAGGAGTTTGCTAGAGTCCACACTGCAGTGCAGATTCACCCCTGCCCCTTCATACATTTCCCAGAAGGGAAAGTAGGCAGCTTCAGATGATTTTAAGCAAAGGGCGCATATCTGCACATTTCAGCACCACAGAGTTGGGTGTCGACAGAGGTGTTGATAACAGATTTCGATTATGAGTCAAGCAAGTCATCACAACATCCTGCCAAAGATTATGAGGTAAACAAGCTAATACTAAGTAGTTGAGCTATTGATCGAAACCTTGCTGCCCTTGGTACGAAAAAGAAAGAGACCAATTGGATGGGGTTTTGTAGTCGTCCAGTGTATTTTTAAACATTGTAAGTGCATTTTTAAACATTGTGTTTGTAATTTAAAGACCTCTTACACCTCTACATGAGTCGGACTGCTAAACATTAAAAAAACACTTTATGTGAAATGCTCAAAGGAATTTGTTGGACAATTGTGTACTACTATCACTTTTACAAAAGCAGTGTGAGGCAAGCAGGGCTTCCACAAATGACAGAAATGTATCACTTTGAAACAGCATCTCAGCTTCTCTTAGCACATTGCTTTTTTTAAGTTTTAATGGCTGATTTATTTTGACTGGGGCTTTTCTTAACACTTTTCCTTCTGCAATTTAGCACCTGTCAAGCTGCTGTGTGTTTAGCTTAAGCTCCTGTTCCCACACACTTCAGTCATCGGCAAATGTAAAGGATTTCATTTATTTGAACGCCCCCCACCACACACACACACACACACACACATGCAGGGACATAATCACACTCCCTCACTGGCATTAAAGCTGCAAAGGTAACTTATGTTTATAAATGTTTATACATGCAGATGGCATATAGTTTATAATGTCTCCACGATCACACATATAAAACAAATAAATAAATGTTTACCTCTTTCTTACAACACTTCTGCCCTTCATAAAAATATCAGCCTTCCATAATGCTGTGAAATTGACCTCAATTAATGTTTTTTGAGTAATTTTAACACAGATCTTTTCTTTTTCCTTCTCAGCAACCACATTCTGTCAGTCCCATTAGATCTTTCCGATAAAACTGATATCAGATTTCTACAAACCTGCTATCCACATACTAATCATTTAATTTCTCGGGACAATAAAAAAGTGATACCTTCAGCATAGTTTTATTCATTATCTGTGTTATAAAACACAGACACTGTTCTTTCTCAGTTTCTTTATTATTTTTCGTCTTCTGCTCATTATTATTCTTGTTTCTGACTGTTTTTTGAGCACATCTCATACAGTTATTCAGCCATCAAAATGGCAATGCACACTTTTTGCTCTATATCTGAAAATGGGTGCTATTACTTTTGGTGCTAATTGGCACAGATGCCTTTGAGACCCCCAAGTACTCCCAAAAGTTCAACAGCAAATATCTATGTCAGCACAATGGTTATAACTGAACACTAATAGGAAATCATAGGTGCTTTATCTGAATATACCCTTTCTTTTGACCGTTTACTTTTCTAGACTCATACTGCATGTTTGTTAAATTTACCTTCAGGTATTGGACATCTCATTACTCCTTCCAGGATGCTTTTATGAGTACAGAGCATAGATAACTATGTATGTTGTGAGTTGTGAGTATGAGTTTCCAAAAATGCTGTCCTTTTCCGAGCAATGGATTATGGGATATTTTGATGTCTCATAATGCCTTACGGGTGGCAGATACAATGATGGTCACCGTAGAACATATATAAGAAACCATATGGGCTCTATCCATGCATAAGCTTATGCATGATCTTAGACCTCTCCTTCAAAGATCAGATGTGATTTTATTGCATTTTAGGGTTACAGATTGCAAATGCCAACACAACATGATAAAGGGCCAAATGTGTTCTTGAAAATATGTTTTGATCTTTGACCTTCAAAGGTCAGTGATATGTATTGTTGCCTTACAACTGCTTTCAGAGTGAAGACAGAGTCACTTTCACTATTGAACACATATAGAAATAGGAAACATGTAATGTGTCTGTCTAAAAATGTTATTGATTTTGATCTCTCTCTTCACATGCAATGTTTAGCACTTCTAGCTCTATAAAGCCTGACAGCGAGGATAGACCCATAGTCAATATTAAACACAAATCAGAAACCTTTGTACAGGCTTTCAAAATTTGACCTTGAACTTGACCTTTGACATTTCCTTCAATGTCAAATTCACTATGCTATTACAAATGTCCTAATTTGTCATAGAAGGAAGGCTCAAAGCTGCAATCTGAATTCAGATTTGTAAAGAACATCATAAGTTTACTGATAAAATAGTCCAAGCTCCTTGATCTTTAACTTTGATTCCTACTTAAATGTCAATCAATGCTTACATTTTGTTATATTGCCCTAAACAGTGTAGAATGGTTGCTATAGAACACAAATAGGAACTCAAATACAGCATGACATTTGACCTTTCCTTAAAGTCAAAATGAGAGATGACTAATTACTCCTTTCAGAGTGCAACTAGGGTTACACTTACTATGGAACACGTATAGGTACCAATGTATGATGTATATAAAAATGTCCTTTACATGACCTTTGACTTTCCTGTAAGGTCAAATGCAAAACTGTCTCATTAATCCTTACAGAGAAAAGCTATCAAGCTGATTTAAAGCTACAATATTTTTAAAGGTGTTTCATCAGGTACACTTTTAAATGATTTTTATCTAATTATGTTTAAATTACGTCCTATCTTTTCCACCACAAAAGCATGCCGTTGTCTTGTTGTCCTGGTCCTCCTGTGAAAGAGAATGCAGCTTGAGACTTTGTTACTTATACTAGCTGCTAGATTGTGAAAGGCATCTAATGGAATATTGACCCACTCTGCAGTCACAACATTCACAGGTTCACTTTTTTTTGTCTTTTTTTTTTTGTCAATTAGACCCACTGGCAGCATACAGGTCAGAGCTGAAATACCACCAAAAAAAGAAAAAAAAACACAAAAAACAATCTGAGCAAAGTGGAGTAAGTGACACTCCAATAAAAAACAGAGTTCTTTAATTTAGGTGATTTGAACAATGCATCCCCTTCCAATACTTTCCTTTGGGAATGTTAAACAGCACCTTTCAAATCTATACGATGATGATGACGGTATAGAGAATATATTTTTAATTAAATTCTTTGAAAATAATTAACTTTAACTGCAGTTAAAAAATGAGCAGCAAACTGTCTTCAGCTTCAGTGAATGTGCCCCACTTCTACTTAATGCAGAATCCATCTATATATATATTCTTGCATTATATAATCATTCAACAGTTAAATACAGTAACCCCACGGGGCACAGCACAATCCTTTGACACTGTCCAGAAAACCTGACATTCCTAGGAAATCCAATACATGCGGTAACATCCTTAGAGCTCCCAGGGCGATTGAATTGAAATCCAGACTCCAGAATTGTCCCTGCAGAGCTCTGAAGGTATATGTCATGAAACTCAGCTTCATAGCATACACCAGTGTGCCAAATATTAAAGCTGCATGACATGATTATTTAGATTCGGTGTACTCCAAGGAGTTAAAGATCTGAGGGAATTTGTGCCTTGATTCCCAGTGTATTAATTGTTGGGCTATTCTCATTATGCAATCAAGTGCAAAATACAGTTTTAATTAAAAAATGCTTTACACTTCATTAAGACTAATCAATAAAACCTGAAAATAGGGTTCCTCTGGCCAGGTTAAGCAGTATATATATATATATATATATATATATATATATATATATACATATGTATTTTCTCTTCTTCATAGAAAAGCAATCCGTATAAAGTCTTACATCTGCTTAATTTTTTATATGATCTCAGTAATTTCCTCCCAGATCACCCAGTCCAAATAATTGGATAATCATTGCAAGCAGCTGTATAAAATACGAAAGCGCTATGAAGCACTGCAGATTATAAATGCAGTTCAGTTTGAGTCATGTAAACCAAGATGCTATATGTGTCAGGACAGCAGATCCATTCTGCTCACATTGGTAAGTCCTTAACCGGGTTTGCATCCCACGTGTGCAACCTGTATGAGAGGAACATACATGACCTTTCATGACCTTTCACCTTCATCTCTTAATAGGGGTGTAACAATTATCAAAATCCTCGATTCAATTTGACTTTTGATTTTTAGGTCACAATTCGACTCGATTTTCGATTATCTACATTTTATTTTTCAGTGCTGATTACACCACTGTTAAGACTATTGGCCCTGTTTTATAAATAAAAAACACTTGCTTTTTATTAAAACAACTTTTATGTAAATACAATGTATACATAACAAAAATGTAGAACATTTAAATTAACACTTAAACTTGAACAACTCTCAAAAATAGAACACTTACAACAATAAAAATGTAACATTTTTTGAATTGGTGCAACTATGTCCAGCACTTGTTGCCTATTTTAATATAACTATTTACACCTTGGCATATATTTGGAAATGCACTACACACAGTGTTTTCCACCACCGAAAAAGGCTGCAGATCCATTGCCATAAACTTTGCTATTGCATTTGTTATTTCTTTGGCACGAGTAGAGTTTATTGGTAGTTTGGCTCTAAATGTAGCTGGAATAGTAGGTTGAGTGAATGTTTTCTTTCCACTTATATCAATTTCTTTGTGATGCCTCCACATATGACCTGCCATGTTTGATGTGTTACCAGAGGCGGAGTATGACACCCGCGTGTAGCAAACACGGCAAACTGTAGTTTTTATTATCAACGACATGAACATTGTTCTCATAACTCACCGGGAATGCAAAATGTTATTATACTGCTGATTTCAAAGAAGCAGGGGGCATCTCAAGCTCAATAGTTTCACCTCCTGCTCCCGAAGCAGCCATCGTATTTTCTAGAAAAGTGAATGTGTGCGCCCACTGTGCCTGCACCTTATTTAGTCGCTAAGCAAAGACATGGAGGGTGCGAGGGGAGTAGCAAGTTCTTGGATCTATTTTGTCAATGACTGCATACAAAAAGTAGCTTATTAAAAGTAATGACTCTTCCGAAGTTAAATAAATAACAGGCCTGCAGGTATAGTTGGTTTTAACAGTTTTGTGAGTGCAAAATCCTTTACATGAACCGTACACAATCAGTTGCATGGATATGGTGGAGGTGGTAACAGCTGGCCACAATCAATGACGTGCGGTCACTTATTCAAAGAATCACAAACTCCTTAAAAATCGATTTTTGAACTAGAATCGAAATCGTTACACCCCTATAACCTCAAATTATTTCAGACTTGTTCCAAGGGGAAGCTATCCTCTTCAGTTCATGTTGTTCATGTTGCGTAGTGCCCAACTCAGTGATATCTCCTTTTTTACAACTTCTTCTGAATAATTATCTTCTTAAGATGCAGAAATATGTTAAATTGCCCCACTTAAGCACTCCCATTGTGTACTTTAGCATAAAGGTTCAAGGAGACAATGCAATTTTTTACTACAGAAGTTGTGCATCACTCTTGTAGGCCTGTACTTAACAGCAGAAGACCAGTAATATTGTGTAATAAGTGGTTTAACTAATGGCTCTTGATTTTATATAAAATAAAAGTGGGAATTAAAAAAAAGAAGAAGGGGAAAAAAGTGTCAGAAAACTAGCATTTTCAGAAATAATGCTGCCAGCAATCTTTTTTGTATTGTTCATTACTGAACATTTAGTAAATCAATAGCTAGGAGACAGATCCCATTAGGAGCCTTTGTTTGTCTTATCTTCCGACATGCATTTCTGAATTGCATTCATTTCCTTTTCACTATTTTAATCTACTAGGCCTTTCTTAGGGGGTTTTGAAGGAATTTCATTCAGCTGATGAGTGGGCTTAGTGACGAATGTGGCACAGATCTGAGGATTGTTGGAGTAAATGCTTGATTTTTATTCCCTCTACTGCTGCAATGGCTTGTGGGTAACCCCAGTGAGAAAACTATTAAGCCCAGTGTCCTGGATTGGTCCTAATTGAGCCAGTGTACCAGTGGTTCATAGAATGATAGTTTGATAAGAACTAAATCCAATATAGACCAATCACCATCAGTCTAGAGTCCTTTTCTGCTAGTCTCTGTGATTTCACGCTGTGTATTTATGTTGCATAGGCCACAATAAATAAATAAACTTAAAAAAGCCATCCTGCCATACTATATTTCTTGATTGCATGGGAATGTCCTTGGTTGAATGTACTCAAGTGTAAAAAGTTTCATGAAGCTGCATATAAGACATAGAAAAATAAATGAATGGATCTGATAAACAAAAATATGTGACATAATTGAAATAGTGAAAATGTGAAAATGAACAGATCAAAGATGGGCCAAGGAAGCTATTGATTGAATCCCAAGAGATTAAAAAAACATAGTAGAATAAAAGATGGGACGATTAAATAATTAACTTTGCAAGACATGACATGGAACAAGGTGTAGATCAAAGCAAGTGGAACATCTTGGAGCCTTCAACCAGTGGTGGATTAATTTACATTCATGATGATGCTGTAGATAGACAGATTAATGTATTGTAGTCTAGCTACAGACAAGATGACACCAATAAAGAAAATTGGTATCTGGTATTTCCTTCTAGGCTGAGAATGTTTCTACATTTCTTCAGTGTGAAGAAACACTGCGCAGTGAAAGAATAGCCGTGAGAAGAGGAAGACCTTTTGGAAGGGGGCTGAGGGTTGAAGATGGAAAAAAACTGAAGTAAAATAACAACAACAACAGTAAAAACATAAGGACATTTCCCAGTGAATATAGAGTTGAAGTCATTAACAGAGAAAGGAAAAGAATCAATATATCTCTTAAATCAAACCAAGGATTGTCTTTGAAGGAGACATCAGGTCCAACAGAAAGTAAACAACACAAAGTGCATTTCAGACTGTATCACAATCCCTACACCCTAATATCAGGTTGTTTGTAGGAAGTTGTCCATGGATACACATCATGCACAACAGGGGCTCTGTTTGTGCCTAACCTCACTGTGACAGAACAATGCTTCTGCTGGTTTCCCTGTGGGTGTCTGTTTGAATTCATGCACATTTTTTTCTCTTTCTTTCCTTCTGCTCTTTTGTTCAAGAGTCAAAGACATCTGTGTCTGAGTCAGAGTTGATTCTAGGGTAGACCCAGGGGGATATCTTGTGAGGGATTTTGCTGGGGATGATTTTTACTGACACATTTATTTATTTATGTGGTGCTTTTTGTGTTTGTTTTTTCTACTTGCTGTTTATTTTAACAAAGTAAAAGCCAAAATGTTAGCAGAACTTCAAATAATAAAGATTTTTTGTCTACCATGTTTGCCTTTGGGTAGCAGTTTGCAACCCATATCATATTAATCTTCATATTTCCTAACTATTAGTTTCATTGTAAATATAATTGATATGTGTTCTACCACCCTGAGGTATTTTCCATGGATCATGATTAAACATAATTGGGCACAAAGGGCAGCACTGTCACTGTGGAGTTCCCGGTTACCTAATTTGATCAAACAACACAAAATATGCTATTTGTATTGCAGGCAATTCATGAGCCCCTTAAATACATTATTTACCTCATAAAATAAAAGGTTATATCAATGCAATCAGGAATTAGAAATGCCAGTGACTAAACGTCATTAGCCAGAATTTTCTGCAGCAATTTGTCGTTCTACATCTTTTTTTGTGACTTTGAAATATATATATATATATAATGTAATATAAGTAATGTCCAAGCAAGGAACAGGTCCAGAGATATCTCATTGGAATAGGGACGGATTTCTATAGCAAATAGAATTCCAATTATATGGGAGACTCAAGATAAGATTCCTTCGTTCCTATCAGTCTCTTTTGTCAGCAGCTATTAATGGGGTATCTGAAGTATAAGACTAAAATAATAATAACAGAAGCAAAAGGATAGGGGGATTGACAAGCCAGCAAAGGCATAAATGGGCATTCCTGTTACTGGCGACTTAATAGACAGAACCAAGCAATGTCCTAAGAGGATCTGCAGAGAACGTCACAAGTTGAAAGCACACTTTGCAAAATGTCTTTGGCGAAAATGCCTGTGGAAGTGCAGGAGTTACATTCTTTCTTATCTATCCCAATAAGCTCTTACTAAATCATAATGGTATCAGTTTTTAAATCTGCTGTCACAGAAATAAAATATTTTATATCTTCTTTGACATACTCCTTATATACATTTATACATTCTTCATATCAAATTGTACGGTAATTCAAGTCAGCTCCCCACTATAAACCTTGTAGTGACACAAGAAAGAGGCAGATATACAAAAGCAGGAGATGTGCACTGTCAGATCCTCCACCTCTTTTGACAGAGTGAGTCCATGGCGGAAACAGCAGCACTAAGGAGTTGAGGGAGGAGAGAGGCGGCTCTCAATGAGAACACTGTGATGACCACTTCCTCCCTCCCTTTGGCCATCATTCACCCACTATCACAGCTCTACACACAGCACAACGTACTGAGGAGGAAACCAAGCAAGCATGAAAGCATTAAAGCAAAAACCTTTATTAATACTTTAAAACTATTCCTTTAATTGAAACAGCTTTCCAAATGATGGCAGATAAAATTTCTCTTTCCATGTATCCAAAAACAAAGCGATCAACATCAGTTATTCAGCAAATGAATATTTCAGTATGGCGTAATGTGACAAAAGGTCTGCAGCCAAATGAAAAATTTAACTCCAGTGCAAATAACATGAAAATAAAAATAAAACTACTGAAGATCCAAACAGGATTCAGTTTAAGGAGACAGCATCGATCTTTGGAATAGCCAATCTCATCACATATCCTACAGGAAATAGTTGTGAATGACAAATATGATGTGAGAAGAATTATGTGGAAATGTATACCCCGCCTACAAAGCATCATTAATGTTCTCTGATTGGTCCAAAATTATTTATCTTGAAGTCTTTATATATATATTGGGGTTACTGCAACTTCATGATAATTTCTGCACAAGATGGCTTCCCTGTCAACAAGTGTGTTTTATGGAAACAGTAAAAGTCAATTATCTTTTACCTATTGAGTTTTTACAATGATATTCAAATATATTCTTATTTGTTAACATGTTAGGAATTATGCAGTTGTGTTTGATGGCAGTTTAATCATTTGTAAGTCAAAATAATAACACATGTATGAATGTCCTCTGTAGTGGACACCAGGATGATCTTAATGTATTGCATTGCATTTTTTACTTTATTGTAGGGGACAGAACCCTACGGTGGCAAAACCTTGTGCAAAACACAAGAAAAAATATTTGAGAACACAAAAAATATTTTGAGAGCACACAAAAAAAAATTCTCACATTGGAAATGACATCACTCATGAGAAGGCAGTGTGTGTGAGGTGGGGGGTGATGGTGTTTTCTCCGGTGTGAGGTGGAGGGGTGACGGTGCGTATTTTATATATATGAAAGTCGGTTCCTCTCTCGCCGGTGCTGCGGGCCCGTGATCAGCCCACGCGTGCCATAGGTTGCCGAGCCCCGCTGTACAGCAACCTAGTGTAGAGAAATGCGTTTATTACAGCTCTAGCTTTAGGGGTTGCTCTTGAACAGCAGTGTAACGACACTTGAGTAGTAGGACACGTGTATTAATTTACACTATGTGTATAATAGTGTTTTATTAATGCACCATTATTTTTTTATTTGGAAACAAGGACATAGAATAAATTAAGTCAAGTTTCTTATCGCAGGTCATGTTTTGTCCAGGTCGGCTGGACCTCCACTAGCATGACCTGAGACATGGTGCCGCTGGCACTGAGTCCCGCAGTGCAGTGAGCGGGCAGCGCAGGCCAGGCTTCACTGTCTAGCTCATATTTAGGATGTGACCAATACTTTTTGTATATAACTTAGATAATAGCATTTATACCAATTGTGATCATTACAGTATGTGTTAATTATTAATTTGTACGATTTTAGGTATGACTGGGCTGACTCAATTGGATATGATAAGGGAGTATTTCAGAAAAAGCTGCACCTATGATGCTATGATGTAATGTTGGATTTTCAAAAAGCACATCATGGAGGATGAAGAACCTGTCTTTAATGAAGTGGAGAAGTCGCTGAGAAGTAAAGCAAATATAATCTTTATTACGAGCTCACCAGTCAAAATGTCAGTCTCGAAAGCTTACAAGTCTGTCACAGGTTTATACATTTCTCATGGGCTGGGCAACATAGCGGGGGCAGCTCCTGTCACAGAGGTATTCACAGATGTACGCGTTATCTTCGGTACATGTCCACGTCTCAGCTTAGAAACAGAAAAAACACAAACAATCGCTAAACTTGTATCTTGTTGACCTAGTTAAATTTGCTGACCTAATCTAATTTGCCAGTATATTAATACTAATGTTAAGAGATCATTTCAGTTAATATTAATCATTACACTTGCTTCTTCAGAGTATCTGTGAGTCTGAGAATTTTAAAAATGGTGCGTCTAAGCATTGCAATGACAGCTGAGTGTGCTCTGCAGTCCGCAGGACACTGTTTCAGGTGTTACAGCACAAACACCAGTTGCGTGTGAGGAGGCGTGATGAAATGAAGCTGTATCTGAAATGAGTACGTCCTGAACATCTGTCAGCAGAGGAGACGGTTCTGTAGATCAACTATTGGTCCATATGTTTGTCACGTAGATGGAAACGACTAATTAAAACCTTATGGGTAAGTGGATGCATGGACGGATTTTCGAGAAAGATTTTATGATTAAACTGTTGTCCCACACAATCCAAAGCACACTGACCACTTTTCAAGTCACATTTAAATATATAATCCTGGTTGTCAAATTTTAGAATACAATGGTAAAGTTATAGCCAATACATGTATCCTTTTTGTTGTATATTCAAGAGATAAATACGATTACATTGTGCAGTAGTCGTGCACACGATTGTTATTAAAATGCATAAATGCATTTATATAAACTTTGGTACTGTAGATTACCCTTTCCTTGTTTTTGTACTTTTAAAATAAACTTTGCATATAATTTATGAAAATTCAAATACCTTTCACACAATATGTTTAAAACAATGTGTCATACAAGTGAGTTATGTTGAATACCTAAATGTCATCATATCTTCAGCACCCAGTTTTGGATGGAGCTCCTAGACTTGAAGGATGCAGGTTATTTCAATGGCAGCCATGAACAGGAGTGTTTTCTGTGCTTTGCTTTTATTAACATCCTCCAAAAGGATTTAAATTAATACAAGCTGCTCTGCAACCAGTACAGAACTAGACCTTAGAGAATGTCAGTTTGTCCATCCGGAATTCCTCATAAGATATTCAACCTGCCGCACAGGTCAAGTTTATTTTTTATAATACTTGACTATACAAGTGGGGAAACTATTTCTATTATTAGCTTCTTCTAACAAACCAACTGAAAACAAACTGCCATACCAATGTTCTGTTGTAGCTTTTTAAATATTAATGAGTACATCCAAATTTTGTTTTGTTACTTATATTGTTTTAGCTTATATTTGAACATGAAATAGATTTAGCTTGTGTAGCAGTTGTGTAGCAATTGTGCATGGGGACAGTGAATCATTGGTGTAATTGTAATATCTTAGGTTTCAATTGAGAGATTGTGGCAGTGGAGTATCTGACGAACAGCTTCAGCAACTTTCAGCTCACTGTGAAGAGATTTGCTTCTGTGGAGATTAAAACATTCAGAACTATTTGAACTCAGTAAAAGAAAAAAAAAAACACTTCCTAACCCCACTGACACGTGAATGTGCCCTTGACTTGTATTTGAAATTGAAAGAAATAGCTAATGTGTAAAAATTACACAGAAGCTATAGTTTCTAGGAATTAGTGTAAGGGCCATACTAACAGACAAGGGTTGAAAGAAAAAACAAACAAACTTGTATTTCAATTACAAATTACAAGCATTTGCAGTTTGCATGCTGTAATCGACATTTGCAATCGCTGTTTGCATTTGTTAAAGCTACTTGTAAATTGTATTGGCCTATATATTTGTTTCAAATGCATTTAATTACTGTTATAAACATTTGCTAGGGCGGAGTTTAAATCTCATGGGACATGCCAATCACACTTTACAAAACAATATTATCACTTTTTGTTTATTTGAGTAGGAGAAATTAGATGCTTACAAAAACAAAAGGCAATAACATTCCGTTTGGTAAAGTGTGATGGACAGGTGCCATGAGATTTGATTAGGTCCCAGCCCAAGTCTGTAACTTAATCAATGTGAGACTTAATCAAACTTCTACCAATTGCCATTGAATCAATCAAACTCACCTGTAAATATGACAACTTTGCAGTACAATAATATTAATGAAATGTAACTAAATGTAAAGTATGACATGCACATAATTTGCATCTGCTTAATTTACCTGTCCAACTACCTCCTGTATATGTGTTGTTCTTCTGTTTTGTATACTTTTCTATCTGATTCCCTTGAATCAATTACCTTTTCCACCTCACTGCCAAAACCCAGTATAATAACAAAGATGGAAAACTGAGATGCATCTTACATCTTTTTACATGGTATTGCCATTTGGTCTTTAATGTGAACATGTCTATTCCATTGACCAGTGAAAAATGTTAATGCTTGCTTTTAGTGTATAATAAGGATGCCTTTATCGTACTTTGTACTGTAATTACTCATGTTTTTTGCATTGCAGTAAATACAACTTGTATATGATCCCTTCAGAATCTTTTTTTTTCCTTCAGAAGCTTCAGGAGAAATACAAAGAGCCAGGGTTTTTCATGTCTCCTTTTTCAAAATGCCATCACACTCAGTCATGGTCCCAACATTAACCTGAAAACATACAAAATAAATCTTAAATACTGCCAAAAATATATATACCAACAACTTATCAAAACCATGGGTTTTACAAAATTAAACACTGACAACAAATATATTTAAATCCAATTCACAATCTCTACAAATGTTTTATACAATACAGCCATGAACAGCAAAAACAAGTCATTAAAAAAGTATAGTATGTTTAGAGAAATATACTAAGCTATATTGAAAACTTTATGTAGATATTTGAATAATCAGGTAAATTTACTGATTTCATACTGCTCCTTACAGTAAGTGCCTACAGTCTACTGTTTTGGATTAAACAACCAACACGGTAAATACTACATAAACGTTTCTATTCCAATTAGAATTCCAATATTTGTAATGCAAGTGGAACAGATGTATTGCCTTCACTGATTCCTTAATGTGAATAATCCATGGAGACGTTTAGAAACAAACACCTTACTGATAAGCATGAATCCCCATTCTTTCCATTATTTATTTAAATAAAAGGTTTAACAAACATGCACCTCACAAACAAAATACTATACATATTGACTTCCAAACAGAAATGCCATCGATTACTTCGTTTAGGACAGAGTTTTAAAGTAAAATCATACCTGAACTATATATTTAAAATCCTTTTTATGTTTATTTTCGGTTGACCATTTACGTTCATGTTGTTTTTGATCTTTTGATACAGTTATGCACATAATGTAATGTAACTTAAGTAATACATGTGTCCTACTACTCAAGTGTCGTTACACTGCTGTTCGAGAGCAACCCCTAAAGCTAGAGCTGTAATAAACGCATTTCTCTACACTAGGTTGCTGTACAGCGGGGCTCGGCAACCTATGGCACGCGTGGGCTGATCACGGGCCCGCAGCACCGGCGAGAGAGGAACCGACTTTCATATATATAAAATACGCACCGTCACCCCTCCACCTCACACCGGAGAAAAACACTGTGATGTGACTCGCACTGTGCGTGCAAGCCATGCCAGGAAAAACACATTGTCCCTCCGTGTCTAAAAGGTTGCCGATCCTGCTGTACAGCATGTGTCAAGTAACATGTTACAATAAAATTATTTATTGTGCTCTCAAATTATTTTTTGTGTTCTCAAAATATTTTTGGTGTTCTCAAATAATTGTTTGTGTTCTCATTATTTTTCTTGTGTTTTGCACCACTTCAGGGCCAAATCAAAGGGAGCTGCAAACTAGAGGAGTGTCTTTGAATACAACACCAGAAGAAATTAAAGGCTTCTTTGGTATATCAATCCACATGGCCTGTCTTGGATATCCTAGAATCAAGATGTTTTGGGTCAAGAAAACAAAAGTTCCAATAATTTGCAAGAAAATGACAAGAGATAGGTTCTCCAAGCTGAGAAACTCACTAAAAATTGTCAATGACCTTGATGTAGCAGAAGACACAAAGAGGACAGACATTCTTTGGAAGGTCAGGCCACTTCTTGAGAGAGTGAAGCAAGGCTGCCTTAGTCTTCCAAAACCAGTAAAGCTCTGCATTGATGAGAAAAGGTCGCTGTCCAATCCGACAGTTTGTTCCAGGTAAGCCATACCCTACTGGCTGGAAGGTATTTGTCCTTGCTTCTCCAGATGGTCTGATGCTGGACTTTGAAGTGTACCAAGGAAAGAATACTTTCAAGGACAAAGGATCAGGCATTGGGGCAGCAGCAGTCCTACGCATGGTTCAGTCTGTTCCCAGAGGTACTCAGCTCTTCTTTGATCGGTACTTCACATCTGTCATGCTATTGGATGCATTGCTTACAAGGGGCTTTCCAGCAACTGGAACCATAACAAAGAACAGGGTGCCAAAGACATGTCAGCTACCTGCTGACAAACAATTGCAACAAGATGGAAGAGGAGCATCAATGATGGTGGTCAGAAGGAGTCCTGAGCTGGCTGTCACAAAATGGTTTGACAACAAGCCAGTGCTCATGGCCTCTACCATACATGTAAAAGAACCTGAAGATGTCGCACAGATGGTCCAAGAAAGACAAAACACACATCCAATTGAGAAGACCTGCAGTCATCAGAGAGTATAATATCAACATGGGTGGGGTGGACTTAAGTGACCGCATGCTTAGCTTCTATAGAATGTCAAGCAGAACCAAAAAATGGACAGCAATGTGATCGATCACTTCTTTGATGTTGCCATCTCAAACTCCTGGATCCAGTACAAGTCTGACAGCAAAGTCCTGAACCGACCTGCAAAGGACACTCAACAGTACCTGGACTTTAAATTACATCTGGCTGAAGAGTTATTGGATGCAGACCTTGATGACAGTACAAGTGAAGAGAGTGAAGAAGAGTATGAACCACAAAGGAAATGAGGATCCCTCAGCCAGAGACATCTTTGCGGAAACATGGAGCCACACACATGCCTGAGATGGTGAATTACAAATGTGCTAGTAGATGCAGGAATGAGGGCTGTAAAAAAAAGACATATATGAGATGCACCAAATGCATGATGTTCCTCTGTGTTACCAAAGAGAGAAACTGCTTCCTGGATTTTCACCGCTAAAAGAAAACTCAGATGAAACTTGAAAACATCAAAAGAGTCACATGTAAATAGTTTTGGAGAAGTAGTACTGTAATGAAAAGTAATGAAAAATCAAAATCTGTGTTCAACTATTCAAGTTTCATACCTCAAAGACTGTGTTCAACTATTCAACAGTTTCATACCTAAAAAGCAGCATGATTAGGGATGTCAATTTTCAATTTAATAGTAAATTGACTGCTCCATGCATAAAAAAATTGTTTAAATTATGTAGATTGACTGTTTTCCACATTAAAATCGACCTGTTGTCCATTACAGTGGACATGCTGTGAAATTAAAAATTAAATTAATTTTGAAAAAGTCTAAAATGTAAGATGTTTTTTTTTAACTCTAAACA
Organism: Amia ocellicauda; assembly: GCF_036373705.1. Classification (NCBI taxonomy): domain Eukaryota; kingdom Metazoa; phylum Chordata; class Actinopteri; order Amiiformes; family Amiidae; genus Amia; species Amia ocellicauda. The sequence goes on from NC_089852.1 coordinate 15,020,874, forward strand.
TGTAGAAAATCACACAGAAAACTAAATTGCAAGACACTTTTATTTCTCAGTTGTCAGGAGGATATACAGTGAGGGAAAATAGTATTTGATCCCTTGCTGATTTTGTACGTTTGCCCACTGACAAAGAAATGATCAGTCTATAATTTGAATGGTAGGTGTATTTTAACAGTGAGAGACAGAATAACAACAAAAAAATCCAGAAAAACACATTTCAAAAAGGTTATAAATTGATTTGCATGTTAATGAGGGAAATAAGTATTTGATCCCCTATCAATCAGCAAGATTTCTGGCTCCCAGGTGTCTTTTATACAGGTAACGAGCTGAGATTAGGAGCACTCCCTTTAAGAGAGTGTTCCTAATCTCAGCTCGTTACCTGTATAAAAGACACCTGTCCACAGAAGCAATCAATCAATCAGATTCCAAACTCTCCACCATGGCCAAGACCAAAGAGCTGTCCAATGATGTCAGGGACAAGATTGTAGACCTACACAAGGCTGGAATGGGCTACAAGACCATCACCAAGCAGCTTGGTGAGAAGGTGACAACAGTTGGTGCGATTATTCGCAAATGGAAGAAACACAAAATAACTGTCAGTCTCCCTCGGTCTGGGGCTCCATGCAAGATCTCACCTCGTGGAGTTTCAATGATCATGAGAACGGTGAGGAATCAGCCAAGAACTACATGGGAGGATCTTGTTAATGATCTCAAGGCAGCTGGGACCATAGTCACCAAGAAAACAATTGGTAACACACTACGCCGTGAAGGACTGAAATCCTGCAGTGCCCACAAGGTCCCCCTGCTCAAGAAAGCACATGTACAGGCCCATCTGAAGTTTGCCAATAAACATCTGAATGATTCAGAGGAGAACTGGGTGAAAGTGTTGTGGTCAGATGAGACCAAAATTAAGCTCTTTGGCATCAACTCAACTCGCTGTGTTTGGAGGAGGAGGAATGACCCCAAGAACACCATCCCCACCGTCAAACATGGAGGTGGAAACAATATGCTTTGGGGGTGTTTTTCTGTTAAGGGGACAGGACAACTGCACGACATCAAAGGGACGATGGACGGGGCCATGTACCGTCAAATCTTGGGTGAGAACCTCCTTCCCTCAGCCAGGGCATTGAAAATGGGTCTTGGATGGGTATTCCAACATGACAATGACCCAAAACACACAGCCAAGGCAACAAAGGAGTGGCTCAAGAAGAAGCACATTAAGGTCCTGGATTGGCCTAGCCAGTCTCCAGACCTTAATCCCATTGAAAATCTGTGGAGGGAGCTGAAGATTCGAGTTGCCAAACGTCAGCCTCGAAACCTTAATGACTTAGAGAGGATCTGTAAAGAGGAGTGGGACAAAATCCCTCCTGAGATGTGTGCAAACCTGGTGGCCAACTACAAGAAACATCTGACCTCTGTGATTGTCAACAAGGGTTTTGCCACCAAATACTAAGTCGAAGGGGTCAAATACTTATTTCCCTCATTAACATGCAAATCAATTTATAACTTTTTTGAAATGCGTTTATCTGGATTTTTTTGTTGTTATTCTGTCTCTCACTGTTAAAATACACCAACCATTAAAAGTATAGACTGATCATTTCTTTGTCAGTGGGCAAATGTACAAAATCAGCAGGGGATCAAATACTTTTTTCCCTCACTGTATATATGCATACATGAATAAAACATACATTCTCATTGTTTTACTGCATTAAACTTGTTTAGTCTCATTCACATATATATCAAAGTTGTACCTCTATTCATGTATTTCATTCACACTGCTTAATTTAATGGCATCTTTGTGCAGGACTCCTTGTAAGATAAATAGTTTTATATTGTATCTAGCAAAGGCATAATGCATTGGTAATTCCTGGGCTTCCATATATCTATTTCATCTTGTTTTCCTATAATCATGCACCTGACTTCTCACTGCTCGATGCTGTGGTTGTGCTCAGATATATTTGGCCTTTAATTAACTGTAGGAAGTAGAAATGTAAAATAAATTGATGCAAGTCATGTATCTATGGTTTCTTTACTTCAATGCATTTTGCATTTGCATTTAAGATGTTTTACTTTATTTAGTGTAAATATATCATATATATATATGATATATATATATATATATATATATACACACACACACACACACACACACTAAATAAAGTGAGTTCAGGTAGGGTATTTGTTTTAGCCTACATGTATTAATTGTAAATGCCTTATGTCATGAGTCCAGGATTACTTTATTTATGTATTTATTTATTTTAATTAAAAAGGTTTCTTAAATTGTCAGGAGACTATACATTATGCCCTTCTAGTACTAACTATGATGCTTATTTAATCTCAGTGGGTAAGCAGCGCACACAATCAAAGCCCAGCCATCCCACTGACTCAGTTAGAGCAGATGAGGAGCAGTCTGTGTTTGTGAGCTCGGCAGGCCTACCCCCTGCAACCGTCTCCGTTTGCCAAGAACATGTCAGAGGTGTTTACCTTCAGAAATAACTTATGATCACAGATCCCTCTCATTTCTCACTTTGGATATCATTACATTAACTTTTACCTCAGTACAGAGCCCTGGAACACCACCTGTTACATGCTTCATGGAAAAAAAGTAGCTCTTAAAAAAAGACACAGGTTGCATCTGGTCATGTGCCATGGGATTTGCAGGTAGCTCTGCCAAAATCACTAAGCGCTCCGATCAAGCGAGCAGATGTCCAAGGAGTGTGCATGATTACAGAGCACCAAGCTTCAGGAGAAAGGGATGGCTTTCCTCCCCCAAATTGGAGGGCACAGATTTCTGTCATTGCTCCAAAAGGAGTTTCAATTGAAATTCATCGACCGAACACATTCTCTTGATGATCTGTAACCTGCGTAGCTGTAGAAGCTTATGTGCAAATTCACCTAATTGAGGAACACTTAATTCAACTTCACCTGGCAGATCTTGCTGATCTTGCAATCTCATATGTTGCTCATCCAAACCATTAATAATGCTTAAACAGAATATCTTTGGTGCATGAAAAGGTCACACTGACGATTATTTTTATTCCTTGACTAGTTCACATTTTATGCTCACCTGTCTGATATGGATGGGTTCCAGCAGCTCTCTAGTATTTCCCATAGCTAGTTTGCACGCAATGTTCAAGTTCATCCAGCTTGCTGTGGGTCATCATAGCTTCAACTGTATTGTGAGAAGAGTGACAATATCCAAGCTGGTGCAGCCACTGCTTTTGCTTCATGCAGCAACTCTTGGAATACAGGTGAGAAAGTCTGGGGGTCGAGGGCACCGGCATGGACTGGGCCAGGTCTGTACATTGCAGTGCACCAGTGGAGACAGTGGGTCATGTGCAGGAGGAAGCAGGGTGAAGGAAATTGGGAAACAATACACAGAGGAATAAAACAAATTACACAAAAACAAACACGTGGATCACTTTGTCTACTTTAAGTTTGCTTGAATTTGATTATCCCAGACACTGAGATGAGTCACGGTTCCTGTGATTTACAGTTAAACTGGGATTGATGTTGAAATAGTTGTTGCCATTTAATTATCAGTATTCATTATTAGTAAGTATTAGTTATCAGTACCACATACAAAATGTAGACAATTACAAAGAAATTAGAAATGATACAAATATATTTAACTTGCAATTTTTTTTTGTAAAGAACAAAAATGCTTAAGTAGCCCCTGATACTGAATACTGATTTAAAAAATATATATATACTCTAAACAGGATTTTAGGCTTCAGGGTCCTGGCCAATTATAGGCAAAACTGAGGCAATGATTAGTGTCAGTTTTTGTTTAATTATATTTAGATTCTTAAACAGTAATTAAAATCAAAGTGCTAATGTCGTTAGTGCAGAATGAAGTCAAACTTAATTTATTTCACTCCTTGGTTATTATTTGAAATGCTTTAAATTGTTTTCATGATGTTCAAATTTAGCATCTGATTTAATACATTAGCTTAATTATGTGAAAATATTCATTATTTCGTTTCAGGCTTAATCAAAGATGAATTACAAGTTAAGTACTGGGAATGGCTGCACAATCACACATTTAAATTAAACACAGTGGGTTGTTTTCCTCTGTGATGTCAACTTTACCTGGTGTTTTAGTATTGCTCGAGATGGTCATGCACGTGTGTTTGTGTGGATTATGATCGCATTTGCCCTATACTACATACCGAACCCTTCCATATTAAAATGGGCAACCCTCAAAGTAATGGAGTTGGTCATCCTTTCCCTCAACAGGCTCAAATTCCTGTTTACATGTATTAGCCTTGGGGAAAAGCATTTGTTCTGTATCACACAATGCAAAAGCTATTATACTTCTGTTCTGGTGTATATCTTGCTTTGTGCTTAAAACATATAGGAGATGCAATTGGTTACAAATGAGAAGAGATCAGTCAGCCCATTTTGCTGATTTGGTTGATGGTAGGTAATATATTCCAGTAAATTGTGTTTATATATACACTCACCTAAAGGATTATTAGGAACACCATACTAATACTGTGTTTGACCCCCTTTCGCCTTCAGACCTGCCTTAATTCTACGTGGCATTGATTCAACAAGGTGCTGAAAGCATTCTTTACAAATGTTGGCCCATATTGATAGGATAGCATCTTGCAGTTGATGGAGATTTGTGGGATGCACATCCAGGGCACGAAGCTCCCATTCCACCACATCCCAAAGATGCTCTATTGGGTTGAGTTCGGTTGACTGTGGGGGCCAGTTTAGTACAGTGAACTCATTGTCATGTTCAAGAAACCAATTTGAAATGATTCGACCTTTGTGACATGGTGCATTATCCTGCTGGAAGTAGCCATCAGAGGATGGGTACATGGTGGTCATAAAGGGATGGACGTGGTCAGAAACAATGCTCAGGTAGGCCGTGGCAATTAAACGATGCCCAATTGGCACTAAGGGGCCTAAAGTGTGCCAAGAAAACATCCCCCACACCATTACACCACCACCACCAGCCTGCACAGTGGTAACAAGGCATGATGGATCCATGTTCTCATTCTGTTTACGCCAAATTCTGACTCTACCATCTGAATGTCTCAACAGAAATCGAGACTCATCAGACCAGGCAACATTTTTCCAGTCTTCAACTGTCCAATTTTGGTGAGCTTGTGCAAATTGTAGCCTCTTTTTCCTATTTGTAGTGGAGATGAGTGGTACCCGGTGGGGTCTTCTGCTGTTGTAGCCCATCCGCCTCAAGGTTGTACGTGTTGTGGCTTCACAAATGCTTTGCTGCATACCTCGGTTGTAACGAGTGGTTATTTCAGTCAAAGTTGCTCTTCTATCAGCTTGAATCAGTCGGCCCATTCTCCTCTGACCTCTAGCATCAACAAGGCATTTTCGCCCACAGGACTGCCACATACTGGATGTTTTTCCCTTTTCACACCATTCTTTGTAAACCCTAGAAATGGTTGTGCGTGAAAATCCCAGTAACTGAGCAGATTGTGAAATACTCAGACCGGCCCGTCTGGCACCAACAACCATGCCACGCTCAAAATTGCTTAAATCATCTTTCTTTCCCATTCAGACATTCAGTTTGGAGTTCAGGAGATTGTCTTGACCAGGACCACACCCCTAAATGCATTGAAGCAACTGCCATGTGATTGGTTGGTTAGATAATTGCATTAATGAGAAATTGAACAGGTGTTCCTAATAATCCTTTAGGTTAGTGTATATATATATATATATATATATATATATATATATATATATATATATATATATATATATATATATATATATTCCAGCCCCCCAAAACTCATTGTGTAAAAGAAGTGCCTTCTATATTAAATCCCAAATGAGCCTTATTTTCCCGTGTGATTCTTAATTGGTCAATTTGAAGTATTCCTTTGGGCTGACTTTGTCATTCATGATTTTGAATACTTGGACTCATCAAGATTAATGAGATTCAGTTCCCTTAACTTCTCTTGGCATTACATTGAGTACACAATCCAGATGTTATAATTGCTTCAATATAGTAAGGCTGTAGATTTCTGGTGTTTTGCATCTGACTGAGGTAAACCATAGTTTAGTTCAGACCTAAAAACAGAAGAAAACAGCCTGAATATGACAGTAGGAAAGTTTCACTGTAAGATAGATCCTATGTTATGGTTGTTATGTGGTTTTGTATTGGCACTCAGCAATTGATGTGTACCATTGCCAAAGTGCCTGCAATTGAGCAGAAGACATTTTTGGCCAGGTTAGACTATGATTTTGGCCAGTTTGGTAATATTAGATGCTATGATGCAAGCCCATAAATGATCAATTTTACAGCTGAAAAAGCAAACAAAAGTGAAATGGATTTATTTTTCCATTTGTTAGCATTAACCGCTGTTAACAAGAAATGACCTCATGCAGCTAATTGTGGATGAGTAAATTACTGGCAACTAAATGAAGCAGAGGGCCCACACCTCTGCCTCTCATTATGTATTTGTAAGCTTTATTACTATTTGTGGGGGAAATATAGTAAGTAACCTAACAGCACTACCTGTATTAATCAGCCACTGCATGAATACATACAAACATGTACTGTGTATATAATGTTCCTTTATAGGGATTATAAATCACATATGAGAAACCAGCTGATCACAGAGCATCATTTCCAAGAAGTCTTATCTTGTTCATAGCATTATCACTATTTTTTTATTCTTCAGTGACATTTCAGGACACTTAATGCGTGTGGCTCAAGTTTGACAGGATGTACGTTTGATTTAAAGAGTTTATTTATGTTGAATTAGCACGAAAACACAACACAGCTACAGCAGATCTTGGACCAAAACATATTTAGATGGAGAGAAAGGAGGGTTGATTGTTAAATTAAGAAAAATACTTTTTTTTTCACTGTAAAGATATTTGTGTGTCTAATTCTTATGTGTAATCTACTTTAATCGGTATCTCTTATTGTATAAGAGATATCATTTCATGCAGTTTGTGCAGCTTAGCTTTGCGGTCCTCTCGCCACAAACAGCAAACAGATTACATCTCTTATATAATAAGAGACAACATTCACATGACCTATTAACATATAAACAATTAACTTCATCTATAATGTAATTTACCTTGTGTTGTTCAAATTACGTGGGTATACATTTTAAAATCAATCCTTCTAGAATGTGTACACAGATCAACAAATAGCAAAATCTGTATTTTATGTCTCAGAGACCTTTTGGAATCTCCTTAAAAATCCCTCTTCTGGCTCTACCTGTAGATCTTGTAATCTGCTCCTGTCTCACACCTACAGATTACTGTACTGTTATGATGCTAACCCATTATCCTGGGCACATATATTTCACTGTAATTTCTGTTGTACCTTCACCTCACTGTATTTCCCATCTCTTGCCACATGCAAACTAGTTTTTCACCTTGTATGTATTATCTTATATGTTCACACAGAGAGTCATCACAATCTGGAACAAACTCCCCAGCGATGTGGTTGAAGCTGACAATTTGGGAACATTTAAAAATAGACTGGACATGATCCTTGGATCACTTAGTTATTAATGGACACCAAACAAGCACAATGGTTCGAATGGCCTCCTCTCGTTTGTACATTTTCTTATATTTCCTATATATCATAACCCTTGCTTTGGATAACAGTGTCAGCCTAAAGAATAAATCACAATAACATCAAGAATCATAAGAGGATACTTCTTGTGTTTGGGCAGCCATGGCTTGATGTGTCGTCTGGCCATTTAACTCGTGCTGCACACAGCCTGGTGGACGGCTGTAGAATGCCCGCAGACAGCCATCTGGGCCTTGCCCGAGCGTGGGTTAATAACTGTGAGACAGATGCACACATTTCATACACCCAGCAGCAGACTACAGCAGCAACAACCTTTGACGGAGTGCATTAAGAACAGCACATGGGGCTGTCAGTCACAAATCAATGTCTTGCCCTCCACCCACCACGTGGGGGGAAAAAAGCACACCGTCAGACCCTTAATCTGTTCCTTCCATTGGCATGCTCACCAGCGGCGCCTGTCTAACCTTTCTCACTGAGGCATGAGGCTCCAGTGCAGCATATCTCAGATAGTTCCCATATCAATGATTACTTCAGGTGCTGTAAGCCCAGTCAAGCTTGGATCAGTTTTAAACAAAGAGGAAGTAATGTGTTGGGCCACAGTAGCCCCAGCTCTACCCTTTTTCATGCAATAAAATTTGTTTGTGGAGCTAAAGTTCTAATAAACTTAGCGTGGTGCTAAGGCAGTGGCACATGCTTCATCTGCAGATAAATAGAATGAGAAGCTCGACAATGAAACAATGAACCTCAATCCTACTCAATTTGGGATAACTGTAAACAACAGCAAAATATGTTTAGTGTCTCTAAGGCGTAAATACGCTTGCAATAATGTGACCATTGATGCCCTTAAGAGTGGCCCATGATTTTAAAATCATGTGCCCCATGAAGCCCTTTACATTTTATATATATATATATATATATATATATATATATATATATATATATATATATATATATAATTTAATTCACAACAAGGTTCTGTATTATATTATTAAAGTTCTTGTCTGTCACCTGTGGGGTTTTCTGGCTCTGAACCAACTGTAGGACACTAAGAAAACAACTGAGGGAAAGCAGCGTGTGACTAGGCATTATTTAATCTTGGAAGGAAGAAAAAGGAGCAAATTGCAGGCTTTGCTCTGAAACTCCTAGCAGTGAACTGCATACACTGACCAGGTCAGAACTTTGTGGTGTTATAGAAACAACGTCTTTATTTTCTGCACTGATTAAACTGCAGGTCATCTTTACAATATAATTTAAAGTTAAAAACAAAAATGTAATGTGACTTCCTCCTGTAGTGTAGTATCTGGCAAAAGCATTAACATAATTAATTAAAAGTATAAACAAACAAACACATAAATGCATAAATACAGACTTATACACATTCATGAAAAGCCTGCAGACTAACTTCTATTGGTTTCTTACATTTAATGAAAACTCTTTAGAAGCCAATGGTGGACTTTATTTGAACCAATAACATATATCAGGGAAAAATCTCTGCCCCCTTATTAAATAAGAAGATACACAATATCTACACCTTGGGCTAGGGGATATGTCTGGATACACAAAATTAATGAAAACAATACAAAAATAAGTAGTCAGTCAGACATTAGTTTATGAGAAGCAGTATTTTACAAAACAAAAAAATAAATTGCTTATGTGTGTTTTACTCACTTGAAACGTTCTGTCTTTTTCTTTATCCTAGTAATCTCTGAGCACCTGGGTGTTTTTTGCTATCAACCTATTCTGTTTCTGTGGGGGGCACCAGCTGAGGGGCTGAGAAACTGTGATTTAATATTCCCCTCAAAACATGCTCAGCTGGCTAGCTAGTTTTTGACTTCATTTGTTTCTCACGGGAAACAGAATGTCCTTGGAGCACCCACACAAGCAAAAGATACAAAACACCAAATGGTATGTTAACTTCAACATGCCTGCTGCAGAACTGCTTCTGCCTATTGCACATGCTCACAAAAGAGGGTATTTTTCAAAGGTTAACCCTATATGCTAAGATTAGTACAGACGTACAAGGAGAGCTATTAACTATCTATTCACAGACCGATATACAGCACATTGTATGGAGTGCTGCCATTGCAGCATTGTCCTTACACTAAAGCTTAGTTCAGTTAGTAAAGTAAAAAAGAACGGTTAAATTCAAAGGCTGCATTTGAACTCTGTAGAGATTCATCTAACAAATACTAGTAACTTTAAAAAACAAATTTCACATGAAATAAGCAAATCAGGGAAATGATCAGCTCTCATTCAAATTATATTTTAGACAGCAATACATAATTCCCAAAAGACACAGAGGGGAGGTATTTTTGTCCTCTGAAAGGAGGTGCTATCTGGCAGTGTGTCAGTCTGCCCTTTGCCGTCTCTAACTCCTGCTATTCCAGGGCATCGCCATCTGACAGCGTGATTTTCCTTCTCACTCTGGGGGAAAGGGACTTAATTCAAAAACCTTATTGAGACATGCAAGGAACACCCAAGGGACCCTTGTCAATAAATCAACCTTCCGCCAATATGATATAGGCCTGTCTACTCACACAGCAGTAATTAAAATTAGAAGAGGCTGCTTGTTTAACACAAATTGGTCTAACTCTGGGGAATAGGTGACTCCACAGCTCCAGTAGCTAAAATACCCTGCATGCCAGTGGTCTTCACATCCTGTCCTTGGGGACCATAATCCTGTAAGCTTCATAAGTGTCTTTATATCATGATGTTCTTTTGACCTGGGGAAAAAGGGCTAAACAGGGCAGTTATTTTGGCTCTGGAGAAGTGGATTTGAAGGATATGAGTCAAATGTGTTTTATTATATGAAATGGCTGCTGATGTGAGAAAAGGTAACACAAGCAGAGGGTGCAATGACCATGCAATCATAAGAATAATGTTGCATGCATTTCTGATGACAGCACAAATGTAAAACTTCACAGGGTCCATTGAGACAATTTGCTCATACTAGAACATTTCACATTAAGAACTTGGACCATCTGGTTTTGAGTTTAACTTCAACAGGAGTGAAATTTACATATTCTACCCACGACAACAAAAATAGAAGCGAACATTTGCATTACATAACATAATAGTTGGTTATTAAGCTGCCACTGGCGCTCGAAAAGCACTTGAGTTTCAGGTGCATTAAAAAAAGTCACCTAAAACAACATGTGAAAAAAGAACTTTAGTTTTAGTTCAGCCGTAGGCCTTGGTAATGACTGCAATGTATATTTCGGCCACACTGCCCTTGGATATTTTTTTTAATAACGTACACTCTATTGTACCCTTTGTCTTGAAATTCAAAGTGACAAACCTTAAAGCTTGCCTTGGGGTTTCAGATTTCAAATCACGTCAAGACACTTTAAGTACCTAACAGCTGTTTCTTTTTAGCTCAATCTTAAGCCAAAGCAAAGATTATATATATATATATATATATATATATATATATATATATATAACAGTTATTTTTACAACAGTTTCATGTTTCACTGCTATGGCACCCATTCTCAGTAAGGTCACCAGTATAGCATCATATGGTATAGTGAAAAAAACAAGTAGTACAAGTTTATAATTAAGAAGACTTTTATCCAGAGCAAGCTACTGTTGAACTAGTATACACCAACAACTTCAACTAAGTATTACTTATAATAGCTCCTTGGTTTTACAGAGCACAAAAAAGATAAGGAACTTACTCAAGGTAACACACAGTGTGTCAGTAGTACAGCAAGATATAACAAGAAGTAATTGCTATGGAAACCATAGATGGTCCATAGTCAAAGACGAAGCGGCCCGAATACGTTGTGGACGGCATTTCAGGGCAATAGGCTACTCACAAGTGAAGAGTAGCACATCCAAAACATTTTAAATTACAGATCTGATGGGGTAATTATTTTTGCAGTAGTCACCACTGCAGTCAATTGATGGTTGTGCTGTTATAACAACTAATAATTGAAGAAATTGCATTCCTGAAAAAAGTGTAAAAAGATGGGGAAGAGAAATATTGATTCCAACTCTGCATCCTCACCAGGAAGTCAGACAGTTGAAGGGTCTGTGTTTGTTAGTGCAGCAGAAGAGAGAGACAGTGTGAGGCGGTAAGATAGAAAGACAGAAGGAGATGCAGTTGCCAAGGTCAATATTCAAAGATGGACGCAGGTACACTACCGGTCAAAAGTTTTAGAACACCTACATTTTTCCAGTTTTTATTGAAATTTACAGAGTTTAATGTCTCAATGTACTCTGAAATTATAGCATAGAACAAATAAACAATTGGAAAATAAATCATGGAATCGTTTTTTTTAACAAAATGTAACGCCTTAAACTGACAAACCCCTCTGGTACCCTTAAAAGGGCACCAAATCTGTGTGCTTCTCTTTAATCCCATGTGTACTCTTCACTGTTGTGTTGTTTGCCAAGTGTGAGACTCACAACTTACTAACGATGTGAAGCATTATCTCATGTGAAAAATTAGATTTTTATACCTCCCCCATTTACACATTCGCTTGGCATTCTGGAATGGGGGGTCCGGGGGTACTTGGTCTGAGTATGAATACAAAATCTCAGAAAATATTGACAATTATGACATATTCTGGAACCAGACAGTCTACTGATCAAAACAAGACCATCCACGTTTTGGTAGAAGCAACACACAGCCTTAGAGAGCTCAACATGTCAAGATGGAAAACTCTGTTTACAGTGTACTAAGACAACGATTTTACATAATTGGATCTGAACTTCTCTGTAGTTGATAGAACATAAAATATAAACTGGATTAATCGTTAGGTTGTTCTGAACAAAACAAGCCTATTGTGACCGTGTGAATGAGACCCCCCTGGAGCAGACAGCAGGAGACACGGAAACTGTAAATCAGATGTGTTTGAGAATTAAATGCGCTGGTAGCCAAGAGAATAAGCTTTCAAACGATGTGCACATTGTAGGAATACAGTGTAACTTCTATGCTAAGGAGCTGCACGTAACACTGCAAATAATGCTTAAGAGGGTGTAGTAACAGTTTATAACTCTGAAATGTACATTATTTTTCCGTTTTTGGTAACCTAACCTCTGGCAGTTTACTGCTTACCTTTGTACCATTTCAGGTTATTCACTGGACTTTAACTGCTTAAATATCAATAAAATCTGGAAAAATGGGGGTGCTCTAAAACTTTTGACTGGTAGTGTACCTTTCAGCTTTTTTGGGGGTGGGGGATCCATAGGTAGTATATATTGTAGGTGTCACATGACCCACCCATCTCTGCTGTGGAATATGCTGTAAAATACACAAACGCTAAAATCTGACACTCACTTATTGGGTTTTGTAAAATCGGCTGATCATACCACCAAATCATAGGATTTAGGACATGTTCTAATGATGTCTGTATCCTCAAGACCATTTTGGCAATGACAGCTCACACTGGTTGTCATGTTGAAAAATAACTAGTATTACAAGAGTGGAAATATGATCTCTGAAAACACAGCAGCAATTCATTCATTCAGCAATTTCCCCTATTGCAACCCCTGCAGTCTCCCTAAAAGTATCTCACAATGCATTACCTCTTGTGCTTCACATTGTACTGCATCAAACTCAGGATCAAGATCCTTTCAGGTAAGTTCATTCAAAGCCATTGAAAATGAATAAGTTATAGTTAATTGTGTATTAAATTAAATAAATTATTATATATATATATATATATATATATATATATATATATATATACACACTCACCTAAAGGATTATTAGGAACACCTGTTCAATTTCTCATTAATGCAATTATCTAACCAACCAATCACATGGCAGTTGCTTCAATGCATTTAGGGGTGTGGTCCTGGTCAAGACAATCTCCTGAACTCCAAACTGAATGTCTGAATGGGAAAGAAAGGTGATTTAAGCAATTTTGAGCGTGGCATGGTTGTTGGTGCCAGACGGGCCGGTCTGAGTATTTCACAATCTGCTCAGTTACTGGGATTTTCACGCACAACCATTTCTAGGGTTTACAAAGAATGGTGTGAAAAGGGAAAAATATCCAGTATGCGGCAGTCCTGTGGGCGAAAATGCCTTGTTGATGCTAGAGGTCAGAGGAGAATGGGCCGACTGATTCAAGCTGATAGAAGAGCAACTTTGACTGAAATAACCACTCGTTACAACCGAGGTATGCAGCAAAGCATTTGTGAAGCCACAACACGTACAACCTTGAGGCGGATGGGCTACAACAGCAGAAGACCCCACCGGGTACCACTCATCTCCACTACAAATAGGAAAAAGAGGCTACAATTTGCACAAGCTCACCAAAATTGGACAGTTGAAGACTGGAAAAATGTTGCCTGGTCTGATGAGTCTCGATTTCTGTTGAGACATTCAGATGGTAGAGTCAGAATTTGGCATAAACAGAATGAGAACATGGATCCATCATGCCTTGTTACCACTGTGCAGGCTGGTGGTGGTGGTGTAATGGTGTGGGGGATGTTTTCTTGCCACACTTTAGGCCCCTTAGTGCCAATTGGGCATCGTTTAAATGCCACGGCCTACCTGAGCATTGTTTCTGACCATGTCCATCCCTTTATGACCATCCTCTGATGGCTACTTCCAGCAGGATAATGCACCATGTCACAAAGGTCGAATCATTTCAAATTGGTTTCTTGAACATGACAATGAGTTCATTGTACTAAACTGGCCCCCACAGTCACCAGATCTCAACCCAATAGAGCATCTTTGGGATGTGGTGGAACGGGAGCTTCGTGCCCTGGATGTGCATCCCACAAATCTCCATCAACTGCAAGATGCTACCCTATCAATATGGGACAACATTTCTAAAGAATGCTTCAGCACCTTGTTGAATCAATGCCACGTAGAATTAAGGCAGTTCTGAAGGCGAAAGGGGGTCAAACACAGTATTAGTATGGTGTTCCTAATAATCCTTTAGGTGAGTGTATATATATATATATATATATATAAACAGTTTTTGTTTGGAAAAAAACATTTTAGCTATTGAATTTAATGCATCAAAAATTTCAGAAAAAATTCTTCAGTCTAGAAACCAAGCTGCTTGCAGCTCATTAGAAGAAGTCTGCCTGAATGTTAACAGTGGGGTGAAGAACAGAATCTATTCAGTTTCATTGAAGATGGATTCAAAATGTACTGTAACATCGCTTTGTCATTCTCCATATAGACCTCCAACCACAAAGAGCTCTGTGAGACTGAAACAACAAGAACAGTGGGTCACATATTGAAAGAAAACTTTTCATAAAAAAATAAGGCTCTCTCAGTCAAGCAAAGCATGGTTTCCTACCTATGGTGTATATGAATGCACTGCCCTAATCAAGCCTCCTCGTTCATAATGTCTGAGCCACGAATGAAGGGAACATGAGTGGATTAAGAATCAGGTGACCCTGAACTTTTTGTTCTGGACAAGCAATAGAAAGGGCCAAGCATGGGCTAAATTGACAGGAAGTAGGCCCTTCATTGAAGCCTGTCTTGGCTAAGCCGTCGGTGTCTTTCAACAAGGAAGATTATAAGACACCATTTTATCAAACCTCTTACCCCTACCATTAGTACAAATACAAAAATGGCCATGCTTCACTTCGCTTCTCTTTTTTCTTCTGATGCAAAACCTACTATTGACATGACATTGTTGTTTTGTGTTATTTGATGAATATGATGTCTTAATCATCAACCCCTTAAAAATAAACTGAGTGAGTATTTTGTGTTTAATCATAATGACTTTGTGAAAATACTTTGTGTACAGTTGCATTCCCCATAATCATTTAAGCTACTTCTCTGACTCTTCTTTAACAGTAATTAGCAAGTAATTATCAGTACTAACAAGCTTTAATAATTAACTGCAAGTGTGTGGGGGTCTAGAATTTATATTGACATACATGACTGTAATTGTGTGTAATTAATTTACAGGACATATATGGGGATGTTTCTTCCAAATTGAAAACTCTTCATTTTGGAAACACCAAGTCAATATAAAAAATGAATAAGTATCAAACAAAGTTTTAGCTGCAGATGACCCAAAATACTCCTAATGCAATCCTCTAAATATTTCCCAAGAAAAAACAAGTATGAGCAAATATGTATTTAAGGTGCAACTCCTCAATTTGTATGGGGATGTGCCGATAAACAGAGAAGATTCAACAAAATGTCTGCAGATGAGATTTAAAAAAAAAAATCTTGTGTGTTTACAGTTATAAGACACATTTAAGCTGTACACATTTTTCAATCCCCTTCCATGGTGTACAAAGGTTGAAACCTTTCAGTGTGCTAATTGTTATAAATGAGGGGTGTAACATTCAGACACAAATGTCATAACATCACTTTAGCTTGGAGAATACACAGTGAAGCTTTGCATTCCAAGTGGGGATATCTCCAAGTTGTCCCCTCCTGCTCAGGTCTTTTTATAAAAGTTTGAAATGGAAACCAGCACTTCTTATTAAATTCGCATAAGTAAAATTCGCTTGTGTCAGAGCTACTTTCCTTCATTCCACTGTGTGGCCCCAAGCAACCCACAACAACTGCCTCTAGGGACTTAAATTTGGAACTAAGAGCGGCATAGATAATGCTCATGGTTATATATATATATATAAAAAAAGTATCTTCTGTGACCTGCTCCATTCTGTTCAATGCCTTGATTTCACGGCTGAAATTGGATCCTTTTTGTCCCTATGGTCTTCTTTTACCCCAGTGCTCTGCTCTGTGGCCTAGGTTATGTAAAGCAATTCACAGAAAAGCTTTCCGGTGCATATGGAAAATACATCTAGATACTCCAGAGTGTTTTATGGAGGGTGCAATTTGGAGCTTTTGATTTAAAGAGCAAACACAGAAAAATAAGACAGTATACTAAAAATGGACAAGTAAGGACAACACTTGAGAAATGCTGGAATGAAAATAATCATTTTTCAATCCTAGCTGTTTAGCTTTTTTATGTTGTTTTGAAGAGTCAAGACGTATCTGTAAAGAGAGAGAAACGTTTCTAATGGGGTTCTGTCAAAACAAAGCAATTAAAAAAAAAACAAGAAACATGACGAAAATACAGTGAAAAGGTCATGCTAACTTGAAGTAAAACAATGAGTTAGTTATAAACAATTTTGGTTTGTTTTCTTCTTTGATGCGGTCATCTAAGCCTGTTTGACACCCTGAAAAAAAGAGTTCATAAAAGATTGCAAAAGTTGCAGGAAAATTCCATAAATTATAGTCAAAGTTAAAACTGGGGGTTAGAAATGATGCATAGGACTATAGAAACAATCTGAAACTGAACAGAATTGTATTTACAATGCAATTTTGACAGGGTACTTGTTAAGCCCTGTTCTTCTCCCCCAGCACACTGTCTGAATTGATTATTGATCATTAACAGTTAATGATTAGGAAATGCAGTGAGACACTTTGAATCTGTAAGGCATGCATAAACAAATACAACTTCTCTGACAACAGCCTGCAACCTCTGTACAGGTGCCCAATGGCTCAAATTCCAGCATATAAAATTATATTTTATATCTGAGGACAGATATGAGACCTTGTCCCTGCCCCCCCGCCCCACTTCCAAATTTATTTATTTTTTTGCTGTGTTCTGCTTCTCTGTTGAGACGGTGAAATTCGCCCAAACCCCCTCATGAAACTCAGCCACTATTTACCTAATTTCTTTCATAGACCTTCAAGGGTTAAAGTACAACACAAAAGAGGATCTGCAATCAACATCATGCCAAAAAAAGGTTTAGCAGCATGGTTTGTGCTTAAGAGTCAGTGTGCAAGTGACAGAATTAGGGGATGGACCATTCCCAAAAACATTAATCATGCATCGGTAATGAGTGAGTGGGTTTGTGTGTGTTCGGGGACTTTTGCAGGTGTCAGGGAAATCAACAACACGTCACCCGTTTAAAAAAAAGATTTATATCCAATCATCCTATACCCTGCTTTTAATGTTAAGTGCAAATGGAAGGCATGTTGTGACAGGAAAGAGGAAAGCCTGTAGGAGTCACATTAGAATCTGTTTCAATGTGAGGATACATTCCCGCAGGCGAGCATGAATGTGACGTCCATGCAACTAGTTGTGTTACACAAAAACAGCATTGTCTCCCTGGGGTGTCAAATTAGTCCACCCACCACTGTCCCTTTCCTGACTTGAAGATGGCAGTGAAATACGTCCGAGTGAAGGTCAGCATGCAGAAGCCAACAGGAAATCACTAACCCATTTTATGGAGGAATTAAAAGAGCAGTGTACAGCATTCATATTTTCCTAATACTTCATGGCTGTAACAAGCGCCACAATGCTGTACACGAACCTTTGGAGGTCTCCTAGACTTCAGAGACAGCACAAACACCTCCATGTGTGAAGGAACTGCAGTGGTGGGTCTGTCACTTAATTTGGCTGTGTGGCTCAGGCATTGGTGGCGGCAGAGTATTTTTTATGGCTAAAGTACGGTGGGGTAATCCATACAGTGGTGGGGCTCAAATCAATATCTGGAATGGAATGGGATTGACGGTGAAATACGGTGAGATCGGGGGGTTCGTCGGAGTACGCATTTTTGAATACAGACCGTATTTTTGGATACATGTACCACAGTTGGTACCGATGCTGGGTTATATGAGTGCACTGACTCCTTTTTTCACACGTAACACACAGACACAGAGAGAGAGAGAGCTGCAGTAGTTAACGGAGCACAACAGGTGGCCACCCAGTCCACACAAAATGTGACAAAGTCAGCACAGTTTCCAAATCAACCCTGTTATTTAAAATATATTCAAACTCACCATTTACATTTTCAAAGGAGCACAATCCGCCGGTTGTTGTGGTTGGATTGATCCATAATAATGTTAGCAATGTTACAATTTCCCAAATTACTTTGCTAGCTAGTGTTAGCTAATGTTAACTAATTTGGCTCAGACTACACTGCGTGCTAACGCCCGCCAATTACATGCAGCAATGACGCAGTGAGGCAGTGACGCAGATGGAACTGGCTGCGCTTATTCTGCTCGATGATATTCTTGGTTGTTCCATGGTGGGGCTAAGGTGGTGCTAACATGATTATTGGTGGGGCTGTAGCCCAACCAAGCCATATCCTACTGCCACCCCTGGGCTCAGGTGAGTTAGTATACCTGGGACACTCAATAATAATAAGTTCTGTTTATTTTCTTTCTTACATACAATGGACAGGAACGGCAACCATATATCTGTGGGAAACAAAGGAACAGATAAACTACAAGATTTTGATCAAATTAGGTGGGGCATACTGAAACAAATTAGCATCACACTGGTAAATGAGCCGTGTTTATATTGAACTCTGCAACATGTGCACTTCTCCCTTAAATTTATATAAAACGGACTTTGCATTTCAACAGTGTTCCCCTTGAGGAACAATTCAGTATCAAAAACACTGCTTTTACGGTTCATGGTATGACATCATAAGGCACACACTAAGCACTGGGACAGTCCTACAACATGGACAACAGCCAGAGCAGTGCACTGCTTGAAGGATTGGGGACACTCTCAGCCATTGTAAACTCAGGCATGCCCAGTACTGATATCTTTTGCCAGGCCATCAGTTTTGAGAAATCCTCACAGAAACGGCTTCTTATAGGAACAGCCAAATCAGCTTGGCAAATAACCATTGCAGAGAAAACAATGACCTGGGAATCCAACAGAGGATGTAACAAGTAAGAAATGCAATAAACACAGAAGTTAAGATGCAATTCCTTTATGGATATATTCAGGCTCGATTTCAGAAGAAGAAAACAAAATATCTTACTCCCTTGCTTCACTTAGCGTCTCAGATTTCTTTCCTTTCGCTCAAAGGAAATCCTGCATTTCATAGTATAACCTGGAGACACCAGTAACTGGGCTGGCTGAGTGCATGTGTTGCTGAGGTTTTGTTATTTTTTTCCCTCCACTGTTTTCAGTATGTTGGAAATATCTTAATAGAAGCACTTAGGAGTGAAGTGAACGGGAATGTCCCTTAGTGGGACGTACTGGGCATCTTGGTATTGTGACAAACCAAGGGGCAGGGTTATACATGGCAGATATGTCATGTCTGCTGCAAGGTCTGTACCCTATGGTAGAATACCGACTACATTTCCCAGAAACCCTCAGGGAGCCGTTTTACCACTTAATGAGTTCACCTGGTGCTACTTCCCCAATTATCCACCAGGTATATAAGGTGTGCCTGAGAGAGAGAACAAAGGAAAGGGGTGATTGGAAAACAGAGCTAGTCCATAAGGACAAAGTCAAGACGTGTTTATTCCAGTTTATGTTTAAAGTAGAATGATATTGTAAGATTAGTTACGACTCCAGTGGGAGCTAGGTTTTGTTTTGTTTTGTTTTGTTTTTAATTAAACATACAGGCACAACCCTGTTTTGCAACCTCCTCCCTGGGCCATGACTTGTTTCTACTCATAAAAGATCACAGAGAAGACCCGCACACGTGCACAGCCAAGGGGATTTGTCACAGTATGTTGAGATTCCGTGAGTGAGACCACGATCTCAGAAAAACTGGAAGTCAAGCTGCCATGCATGGGAATCTAACGGCAAACGACATGACTTCCACTGTACATTCATGCCATAGTTGAACTGTGCTGGCCCCGTCATAAAGAGTGCTGTTTCTGTTTCGCCTCCTGACAAATGCCTGACCCCATCTCCCTTCCAACAGTTTGGGGTTTTCAGCCATGCCCTAGGATAGGCCTCTTAGGTAGGCCGCGACAAAACACTTCAGGGCACCGAGAGACTGAAACTACAGTGACACACTGCTGTCCTGATGCTAATATGCACCAGACTTTTCTGGTTCAGTTGGCTTTGCTTGGCTGAGAACCTAAATGTCTTTCCGACACCACAGATTGGTTCACCTCACTGTATTTTTATTTCTGCATAGGAAAAAAAGGTGTAACTTGAGTCTGGAGACAGCTGCATGACTGGCTCCCTGTCCAAATATGTCTGAAACTCCGGGTGATGCTTAAATTTAGCCCCCTTCTCTGCAGGTTGAGGGGGATCTCTGAGTCACCGCACTAGACTGTGAAGGACTTCAGGCTTTCACTGCAACGCTACTCCATAGGACCACACACCAAGGACCAGGAGCTCAGAACATTATTAGCATCACGTATCGGTTTTCGCAGATCTGCCTAGCGCTAAGGATTGTGGTGTTGACGGGTTTTTCTAAAATAGAACCTACAGACCCAATAAACACCAGAAAACCTCCACTCTGGATTCAGTCCAATTTCATAAAGTCTCCCAGGGAAAACAACTCCAATGTCAGATTTATTTTAAGCCATAGTAGACGCCACAATTAAATAACTTAGACAACTAACACATCTTTTTTTAAATGATTAAATAAATGATAAGATAATGAAATCAATCTCATTCCACCTTAGAAAAAGAAGATGAAGAAGAAGTAGAGATAAGAGAAACATCCAGAGAAGGTATACAAATGTTTGAATTAAAAAGCACAACTTGTTCTCACATCTTTTGCTTTTCCTTCAATCTGAAATGGAGAAGCATACCTCTTTACAGTATATAAACTAATATCAGGAACTGCATCTTCTTAAAACACTATTAAAAGGTATTTCCTTGGGTGAAGGCTCCTTCCTCCTATATTATGATTTATATACATATCTACAATCAAGAAAATACATTAAAAAACAACAAAATAAAAAAAACTGAATGAGTGTCTTTAGGAAACATACACTTCCATTTTTATTTAAAATCATACACTTCAATTAAGTCCCATATCTATAGTTCATTAACGTCATGGAGATAAACAATTTTTGTTCTAATAATAAACCCTGTTTCTCAAACACATGCTACATGATGAGTTACAGAATGTACCACTGGGATATTCACATATTAGTACACTTTTAGACAAATTAGTCAATTTGCTTATGTTCTTTTTCTATAATATTCTATTGTAAATGTAATAGGTCTGTTGTAACATGACCTGGTAAAGCACTCTGTAAACTCATGGTAACTCATGATTTTTTCTGTAACCTGTATTGTCTGTGGATGAACGTGCATGAGAAAGTGAATTTGTGCACAAGCTAGTTTATGGAGAGTTTATGGACAATCCAACTTATTACCAAGGGACATCCCCTTGATGTGTGCAGCTGAGCGATATGGATGAACTACAGTAACATTACTGGGATCAAGCGTAAACCACGTGTATAAGTCTTATGCGCACCTTTGTTCTCTCCACATTCCAGACAATCCTTTCTCTGCCCAGCTTTCATCGAATGTGTTTATTAAATGATTTTGGGTGACAATGGCATCCAGGCTCACCTCAAAAGCAAACAGTGGCAGCAGCTAAAAGCATTACTGTGTTATTTTTGTAAATCTCCCCTATTACTTCTCATGTGATGCCAGCTGGCAGCATCTTTGTTTCAGTGCATGAAAGGTAAAGAACCTTACAAATGAGGTCTCTTTGTTGTGTACAAACTTGCATGTTGCTCTCAGCAGGGGTAAGATTCATTTGGAGGTGAGTCATCTTTGCAGCTGTACTTTTAAAGCTTCCGGAACACCAAAATAAACGAATATATCCGCTTAAAGGGGTAAGGAGAGAAAACCACAATAAAGGCATCAAAGTATTCAAAAAAATTTTAAATAAATAATAAATAGAATTAATAAGAGTTTAAGAAAGATTTCAAGGGTGCAAGAATTACAATAAATGATTTTTCTGGCTTCAAGCCATTGTAACCAATTAAAATAATTCACAGGGTGGGAGCGTTGAAAACAAAAAATGACATAATAAATAAAATCATTTCACCTACAGTGCTAATTGTAAAAGTAGCAGGGAGGGAGGAATGTTAAAGACGAATTAGGTCACAATTGCCTTGACATCTGTTTTCTTCAGGGCTTTCATATGAAGAGACAGACAAAATACAACCTACTAAATACAGTTAAGAAGTACAGTATTGTATTGGAAAGGCACCCAAAGATATCCCTCAGTTAGACTGGGCTGCATATAAGAGAATGCTTAGATCTTTAATATGTGTAGTTTGAAAGCTTTGAGGGGAAATCAGTTGCACAACTTTTCCAAACCACAAAACAGCATTAAAACTGATCTTGTAGTCACATACTTTTACAGTACATTGCTACAGTGTTAACTAATATTTAAAGAACAAACACCACAGCTCAACAATATATGGACCTATATTGTATTCATTGAACATGCAGCTCATTTGCTATAAGACTGTAAACACAAGGCTAATATTTTGTGCATGTCACTGAACATTACACTTCCAGGTCAGAAGTTAAATGAAGGGCATTGACAATACTTCCCATAGTCATGGTATGAGATTTATATTTGCAGAAATCCAACCAATATAGCTATACATGTTTTTGGAGTACAATGCTTACTGTATAATGTAACCCTTTTTCTTAAAATGGTAATATGAAAGTTCCCTAAATATGCATTGTGGCATACAAATGAGCAAATGAGGTCTACTTCCCCTGAGGCATTATTTGAACATGATTAATAATTACTGAAAATAAACTGAGACAAACTGCATTTCAGTTCAAAGTTGGGAAAGATGGCAATTGTTCAGATGTGGCTGTTGACTTGCTACAATCAAGTAAATCCTAACATGTCAACCTTTAGCCTCATCCTAGGTTGCTATGGATGATGTGTGATAATGTTAGCAAATATTCTGAAGATTGGCAGCATTATCTTTAATTATTGCACATCAACTCCACATGGGCTGGCTCCAGACAGATGTGGCGACTCTCTAAATGACTGTGTGTGTGTGCATCTTTTCCCTTTTTCTCATCCTGCTCAATAAATTAGCCTGACAGTACCCCTGCTCCTTCTAAGGTTTTCAGTGTTTTTCTTTCTCCATTGTGAAAACAAAATGTAGATATTTTGGTCTCTTTCTTCCTTTGTCTGATTTGCTCACATTGTCATATATATATATAAATAAAAAATAAAAATAAAATCTCAAGGCGCAGTTTTCACAGAGTTCAACAAATTCCCTCTGATAATTTGGTTCTGACAGTGCCAGCAAGAAGTAAAAGTTGTCAGAAACTGATGCTCCTGACTGGATAAAAGGAAAGTAGAAACTTCTTTCATTGTTTCTTGCTTATGAAAATCAGATGCACATACAGGGGGTGAGAGGGTCCGGATGTTGGACAGGGAGCAGACCTATAGCAGAGAATGATTATTATGTCCTTGTGTATCACATTTCTACTAGAGTCAGCTTCTTTAAAGACTATCTATTTATTGTATACAATACTGATAGGATAGTGATAGTACACTAATATGGAAGGTGAACCGGTAAATGCAACTGAAAACAATTGAATTGTATTTTAACTAGTAATGTACTGGTTTACAACTGAAATGAAAAGCTATAGACAGCTTCAATTCCCAAGGTCACTTCACTGCACTTATGTAAAACAGCCCATTCACAAAAAAAATATAGGAAAATCTGGCATTGTAATTTATATTGACAAATAAAAAATTAAATGAATGTAATATAACACATCTAGATTTCCTCCTAGCAATGTATGATTACTAACTAAACATTTTAGATACCTGAGTAGAGATGTTGGACTTTTGAAAATTGAGGTGATTTTTAAATTTTCTGCTCCAGTTTATCATGGCCAGCAGTAGCAAAGTTTGCTAGTAGCCGCAATATGAATATATAAAAAAATAAAATAAGTGCTGCTTCCTTCACAAAACAATCATACTTCAAAACTGCTGTAGTCTTTAAAATCCCTTTGTCCACTTTCACATTAAACAATATAATAACAACATGGGACTTTTCTACAGAAAGGACACACAAAATGCTAACTTGCTCAGACATGCACAAAAATATCACGTCTCTTGCATAATATGAGAAACATTCTAACTGTAATAATGCCATTTCAAAAATGTATTTATATTATAAAATATAAGGGCAGGGTTATTTATTATCAGTATAGTCACAGCATCATCAGAAAATCAGTAGGCTTGACAGTACACACACACACACACATATGTTATCATGTGAAGCATTGTTACTGTTCTCCCCACCCTTTTCTCATATTTACTATGATAAGCACAGTTCTGAAGTCACTACTTGGGTTCTGGGACTGCATTGCCATCTATGGATGCTATTGGCTATATTAACAGTAATCATAGAGTCTCCAGTGCTGGAAAGAGAATAGCAGCTGTTCCTGGTTTCCCTCCATATGCCACATATCCTAGGGAACAGAAGATGCAAAAATCACTCCTGGATTCAACATGACTTCCACCATCTTAAGCTCTCAAGCAGGACTGGTCAGTCTACATAGGCAAGAATCTTCAAGGTTTTGAAGGTTGTCTTAAATCATCTGTACCTCACAATCTGGTTCACCTATTCATTTCCACCACTGAAAGAACATATTTACCTTGACTGAGTATTTAAGACCTCAGTTGGACACAAAAACAGCAGAGGACATTGCGGCCCTTGAGGGACATAGCAGCATCCTTGCAGTCTAACATATTACCTGGTATGGTTGACCTTAATGAAAATGACACAGGAGGACGCACTTTGACCATGCAACCTTCTCACTAATGTTTAATATAAATGTGAAATCTTTTTGAAATTTTGTTTTTTTAATTGATTGTTCATTTCACATGCTTGGCAGTTTAATAAGGTTTAATCCTACTGTAATGTTTTTGTCTATTGCCCTCCCAAATGGTTTCTCTCTCGCAAGAATCCCCAAACCTTCCCCTTTTATCTGTCTGCCAAACTTGGTGAACTGGTGAAAACTATTTCAAAAGTGTTTTATATTTGCAGACTAAACCTATGCAATGCTCACAGGATATTTTTATCCAAAAAAACATTCGGCATCAATTATGCTCTAATAAATGCTCTTGCTCAGACTGTGTGCATAAAGCTTTATTCTTTTGAGAGGGAGAAAATATCTTTATGAGATGCCCTGGCACAATTATGGTGCCAGGGTTAATAATGGGCCACGCCACCACTGTGTGCATTAACCGTCTCGAAATGGGTTGCTCAGTTAAAGGAACAGCAAATCTCTCATGTCACTCTGATGTTTTGAAAGGCAATAAATGGAAATCTGCAGTGAATTTAATGGACTCTGCGACTCCGTTAATATTCTCATAATCTCACCATTTCACAGAAAACTGCACTTAAAACCCTTTCAATTTGCGCCTGGCATACAATGGACTATTATTACATTGCCGAGGGACTGGCCACTAGACAGTCTCTAAAGAGGTTGTGATCACAGTGCGAGATGTTCCTCTGGAATTTTACAATCACAGGTTTTTTATGTCAGTGCTGTACTGTAACTCTACATATTTTCTAAGTATGTAGGTTGTGAAAGTCTTCGTTCGTGACCAAGGTATTGCAAAGCTGTCGTGCTGAGCCCTGCTCAACAGGATCCTTAAGGGAACTGTGTTTCCCATCATACATCACACTGGATGTGTTGTCACTGCAATGTAATAAATAAGTGTTATCAAAATGAAAATCACAATAATTGTAGACATTTACAATTACCTCCGCCGATGAATAAACATTTTATAACCGCAATACCTACCATTCATTATTTAGAAAAATGGGAACCGACTCCCTTATTTTCCCTCTGTGTACAGTAGATTCATAAAAGCCCATTGTAACTCTCCAGTCTAGCCTGCTGACTTTCCCTTACCAAAACCTGGCAGAAATTAGGCCCATTTATTGCAATCTCTCCCAGTCCCTGTTGGCGACTGCCTTGATTTAAAAGCACATTCTGTGGTATTAAGGGGATCATAATGCAACACCCCAGGCAAACACTTTTACTAGCAGCTTCTCTCAGGAGCCCAGGAAAATAGTTTCTAAATTGCGACTCTGAATTAATTACTGTCCAGTAACAGCAATTACAGCTCTAATCAAACAGCACTATAGTTCTCACTCTGACGGTAGAAACAGCAGTAAAACATATAGATATACTGCAGCTTGCTGTAACAACACATGTTTTCAGCAGGAAACAAGGGGCATCCTAAAACAAAGGTAAATATATACTAGCAATCCAGTCTGTTGTTGATATTTCTGTACCCCTTTTTAGATAGAGAAAACAGGTTGAAATGAGAACAATACCCAGACAAATAGCTTTCTCTGGAGATCATACCGAGCTTGCTGAATCAGTCACTTCCTCAGCAAGACTAACAACTGGCAGCAACCAAGTGTCTATCTGGCCAGTCACAGGCCTGCTTTAAACCACTACCACAGCCCCATTGGGTAGCATTCAGAGGCCTGCCTGCCAATGAGAAGGCTCGGTGCTTTGCTCCTCTCTCTCCATATAGCTGACCCTCACCTTCCGTGCTCAACAGCACATAACACAGCCACTGTCTGCCCATCCCCCTCAACACACACACACACACACAAACACACACACGCACACACACAGACACACAAAGACTTCCCTGCCTTCATTTGCTACAAACAGGCTGGTTTGTGTGGACCAGAAATGTTTCATTGTGAACTCCCAGATCAATGCCACCTAGAGGAAATACGAGCCATTCCTAACCTTGATGCTGGAATGCTTTAATCTGCAAATAATTCTGTTACTGAACAGAACAGGATTTAGATTTCGCATTTGTGTGCAGAAAAATAAATATCAAGAACACTTTAAAAACTGTGAATTAGAGATTTGTCGTTACAAATAATAATAATCATTATAATAATATTGTTTCAAAGGCCTTTAAGTTTTACTGCAAAATGTACCTCAGGGATTCTGCTTCCAGAGAGAATGGTGAGATACAAGAATAATGGTCACTAGGCAGATCCATTAAACCAGACAAATTTCATTTTCAGTCTTTTGTTCAATTCCTTTATTCTTCTTCTGAAACTGTTGTAACTCCATTTAATGATAATAAGCCAAATAACATCTTTCATTCGCAAACGTGCATTGCCTTGAGCTGCATCTCATTGTACCTGAAAGTTATACTATTGCAATTTATTAGAGTGTGCATTTAAGCAGAAAGGAATTTGCAAATCTACTTTCGCAATGCTGGCATATGCTCAAGCCTCAATTGATGCAATAGACGGTGAGCCAAAAAAATGAAAAAATAAAAACAGTATAGTTGCAGCCAAATTTGTACCAAGTGTTGGCAGTCATAGGATTTGTTACTGCAGTAAAAATGAATGTCTGTTTTACAGCACTGGTGGCTGAAAAACAATGAGGCTTTTGGAGACCTAGTGCTGTATTCAAGTGGGTTAATACCTAGTTAGAGATGAGCGAGTGATACTGTATCAGAGAGGATTGGGTGAGTCTATTTCTCAGACTAAAGCAGTAAAGGGCCAGCTGCAGTTTTCTGTATTTGTTTTGTTTATCCTCCTCATCTCTGTAATAACCCTGAACCTAAGACCTCTGCCTCAAAGAGTAAACGAACAACAGCACTAAGTCTACAAGCAGGGCATTAGAACAGATACAGCACACTCCATCCAAAGGGTGCGTAGGTGTTATTCTCATATCAGGTTGAAACCATTCATTTTCAACTTTTAAAAGCAGCTTCTGGGGCAAGGCAAATAATACATTGTGAAACTTCAAGAGTTGGATTGGAAAACAATTTGTACTTCGGTGATAAGTACAAATAATTGGATAATTGCACAGCTATGATGTGTGCTCCCACAAATTTCATTTGTAGCAGCTCAAGCTGAAATCACGACCTTTCTAATAACCAATAAGAGGGATATTCTGAAATATTTGAAGTTAGACCACAACAATAACAACTACAAAGTAAAAAAACATTACACAGGCAAAGCTTGCTGAGTGTTGATGTGACATTTAAATTGTTCTCATCGTCTCCGCACACTACCTCTATGATTGCAAAAACTGAGCAGCAAATACTTGTAAGCTGTCAAAGTCACATCCTCCTACCTGTACTACAAACAAGTCTAAAATGCCACCACACTGCACATCCACTCACACAGGCAGGGGGTGACATTAATCAGGTTTAATTAATATTCATCGCATGGGGGGACATGAAGCGGCACTGACAACTGAGACTGTGTCCTTCCGGCTCAGAAATACAAATGTTTACCATTGCAACTTCCTGGAAACTGGTTCAAATGCAATTAAAACAATCAAGACTAAAAACATTCAAATTCCAATGCCTGATGTAAAATAAGCTTAATGTATTACAACAGCTGCTGGTTTTAATCGTCTATCATCCAATTCACAATAGGTTTTCATACACACGGGTTCAAATGTGTTTGTAAATATATTTAAATTGCATTTGCCTCTGTTTATCTAGAAGAAGTTTCCAATCTCATCTCTGCAAATTCAATTAAACTCACCTGTTTCAGATATTCCCAACTTTGGAAGGTGAGTTTTGAGTTTATTGAATTCAAACGGCTGGATCTGTGATTAGAAGGTCTCACCTTTATGCACAGATGTGAACACTTTCTTATAATAAGACAGAAATCATTTGCAAATTCTCTCAAATAAAATTTGGTTGTTTACACATTGACAGATGCAGACTATATACTCTGAGAATCATCCTCCTGAAAGCTGACAAAAAAGCAAATCACAAAAGAAACAGATTTCTGTTACATGTTATCCAAGTTTAAATTCAGTACCCGTGAGTCATGTAAATATACAAAAAGAGAAACCAAACTTTGGTTCAACAGTAAGTAAATAATAATATTATCCTTGCATTAAAGGCATGATGTACTCACATGTCAAATAATGAGGTATCATTTATACCAAAATGAAACTCATGATTTGAGAATAATGAGTGATCCAAGGAGTTCTGTAGACCCTAGCTTTAAAACCAACAATTACCTGTTAAAAAGGCCAGTGTCTATTAAACCTCCAAGCATTCTGGTTTTCCTTTAAACTCAATAAAGAGGAGAAGTCACTCCAAGACACAAAGTTATTCAATAATACATGACTAACAATGCCCTGCAGGTTTGAATGGGCATTGAGCAACAGTTTTAAAGGCTCTATTTAGATAAAGTATACATCTTTCAATGACAAGACAAATTTGTTGCTGCACTGATTCCACAGGTATGTCGGAGCTCGGGTTTCACCTTACCCTTCATTGTAGAGAAATACCTGGGGTCAG
This sequence comes from Amia ocellicauda, assembly GCF_036373705.1. Classification (NCBI taxonomy): domain Eukaryota; kingdom Metazoa; phylum Chordata; class Actinopteri; order Amiiformes; family Amiidae; genus Amia; species Amia ocellicauda. The sequence continues at coordinate 15,050,383 of NC_089852.1, forward strand.
CAAAAGCTAGTTGAGGCAGGAAGCTGGAGAGAAGGCATGTGCTTTTGATGTCCCAGCCATGAGAAGACAATGCTATGTACCAGGCTTGTACTGTACAGTTTTGTGTACAAACAGGCCTGTGTCTGCCCTCATTCTATGCACATATCCATATTAAAAATATAAAGATTACATTAACCTCTCAAATGCCAGTCCTTCATTTCACATGGGTGGAATGAGAGGCAATCATGAAAATGAATAAAAAGGAAGAATGATATTTAGGTCTTTAAATATATGAATGGATTAATAATAAAAGTGGCTAGCATACACAAAAAAATATAGAATTTAATAATCTGTTGCTGGTTCTTGTGTGATGTTCCTCTAAGCTTTTTATAATCAAAAGGAATTAATCCTAACAACAATCCAGCACATTCAGTCTGACACCAAAATTAGACCTCATCTTTTCGGAGTGAGTGTCAAGTGCCTTAAGAGCTTAATGTTTAAACCGTGGGAAATCGGTCTCACTGGTAGTAAAGGTGGGAGCTGAAATTTGAAACAACCCTGGTTGTTCATAAAAGTTGTGGACTTTAAAATGTGAGTTTTATGTCTGACATAGGAAGGCGCTGAGAGAGGTGCAGCTACAGAGCCCTGTGGACGGATGACACCTGCTTGGATGCTGTTATTTATTGTTATTGTTATTTATTTATCTCAAACTGATGCATCTCCAGAGACAAAATCCATTAACCATTTCTAGTGACCATTTTAGATTTGGATTTCCCTTTAAAGGATGCATGTGAATCTCAAATGTGTGCATTATTAAAAGTCAGGTAGACATTTTGAAATGGACTTTTATAATTTCTGTGTATTCTGTATAATCTCCCTATGAGTTATTTGGGCATTTGTCCTACCTACTACACTTACATGTCAGCAGTGAATAAACTTATCTTGGAATTATTTCAAATACATTTAAGTTGGAATTAATTATGGGATGGGTGCTTATGTATTTAAGACCTATAACCCATTTAATTCATTCACATATGATGGACACAACATGCATACAGAAATTGCTTACACAAACTGATGAATAGATTTGTCTCATGGGTAAGATATGTGAAGGTTTTGTAGGGGTAAGTACATGGAAACTAAGAACTACATAGCAGCTTTGTGATTTTAATTGGCAGTTAACTTTTCACCTCTTCAATAACAGAACCCATCTACAAAGCCCCATAGACGATATGCTAAAAAAACAGACAAATATGTGCACATGGTTTACTAATTACTAATAATGAAAGATCAAAATATAGTAAACCGTGTGAACAAATTAATCATTTTTGTGTTTTCGAATTCCTGGCCGTGGTTGATTTATCCATGAGCGTGGTTCGCAAAATAAAAATCAAGAATTAGTAAACCGTGTACATAAATTAATGTACCTTAATTATCTACGTCAACTCTGGGGTGCCATACACATTTGCACTAGACTTGATATGTTCTTCTCCCATACCAGGCTGGTGCCATGGATTCTCCTCAAACAAAGTGTTTACAAAGTGTGAGTTACTCATGATGTCCTCTGTGTACATGATACAGCTGCAAAACCAAATGGAAATATGAGGCTGCAGTGAATTTTCTCAAGGTACTCCTTCTGAAAGGGACCTCTTGAAATATGGTGACAACCTAAAGCACAATCCAGTACACTATGGCAGAAAAGAAATAAGTCCAGAGTTAGTCACAAAAAAGTCACAGGAAGAAAGGATGACTTTATCTCTGGACGTGAATTAAACAAAAGCTCCCTTTGAGTCCATTGACTCTCTGGAGGTAGAAGCAGTGCTTTCATGGCTTTAAATGCAGTGTATTAAATGTTGAAAACAAGCAAACACTTCAAGGATACTATTCAATGTTATTTACAGGCTATTGATCTGGTTCATTGCTTCTCTGCTGTGGTTTTTCTTTTCAACTCCTGGTTAGTCATTCAAAAGGGTGAAAATCAAGTGGGAAACTATCCAACAAACAAGCAACAACAATAACAGAAATAAACACACAAATTTGAACTGCAATATAATATTTAATGTACTGCTGTTGAGAAGATAACCTAAATTCAGTCCCTGTTTTTAGTAAAGAATCAACATTAAAGCAACAAACATTTTCCTGTAATACTACCTAAATCAAAAAAGTTGCTTATAAACTTTACTGAGCTAGAATTAATTCAACAGTTTTAGATCCTAGACTTGAAATCCATGTTTACTGATGCCTGTTAATTTGATCATGTACACTCACCTAAAGGATTATTAGGAACACCTGTTCAATTTCTCATTAATGCAATTATCTAACCAACCAATCACATGGCAGTTGCTTCAATGCATTTAGTGGTGTGGTCCTGGTCAAGACAATCTCCTGAACTCCAAACTGAATGTCTGAATGGGAAAGAAAGGTGATTTAAGCAATTTTGAGCGTGGCATGGTTGTTGGTGCCAGACGGGCCGGTCTGAGTATTTCACAATCAGCTCAGTTACTGGGATTTTCATGCACAACCATTTCTAGGGTTTACAAAGAATGGTGTGAAAAGGGAAAAACATCCAGTATGCGTTAGTCCTGTGGGCGAAAATGATTCAAGCTGATAGAAGAGAAACTTTGACTGAAATAACCACTCGTTACAACCGAGGTATGCAGCAAAGCATTTGTGAAGCCACAACACGTACAACCTTGAGGCGGATGGGCTACAACAGCAGAAGACCCCACCGGGTACCACTCATCTCCACAACAAATAGGAAAAAGAGGCTACAATTTGCACAAGCTCACCAAAATTGGACAGTTGAAGACTGGAAAAATGTTGCCTGGTCTGATGAGTCTCGATTTCTGTTGAGACATTCAGATGGTAGAGTCAGAATTTGGCGTAAACAGAATGAGAACATGGATCCATCATGCCTTGTTACCACTGTGCAGGCTGGTGGTGGTGGTGTAATGGTGTGGGGGATGTTTTCTTGGCACACTTTAGGCCCCTTAGTGCCAATTGGGCATCGTTTAAATGCCACGGCCTACCTGAGCATTGTTTCTGACCATGTCCATCCCTTTATGACCACCATGTACCCATCCTCTGATGGCTACTTCCAGCAGGATAATGCACCATGTCACAAAGGTCGAATCATTTCAAATTGGTTTCTTGAACATGACAATGAGTTCACTGTACTAAACTGGCCCCCACAGTCACCAGATCTCAACCCAATAGAGCATCTTTGGGATGTGGTGGAACGGGAGCTTCGTGCCCTGGATGTGCATCCCACAAATCTCCATCAACTGCAAGATGCTATCCTATCAATATGGGCCAACATTTCTAAAGAATGCTTTCAGCACCTTGTTGAATCAATGCCACGTAGAATTAAGGCAGTTCTGAAGGCGAAAGGGGGTCAAACACAGTATTAGTATGGTGTTCCTAATAATCCTTTAGGTGAGTGTATATATATATATATATATATATATCCGTCCCAAGCTGGTCAGCTATAATGATGTGTAAAAGCACAAACCTGGGTTCCCTAAATTCTGTGAATACCTGAATACCTCTGCTTCGTACATGAAAATTTTGCACTTATCTATACACAAATTCTAATTCTTAGCTTCTTATCTCCAACAGGGAATGGTGTTAACATTTTGAACTAAAATCCTTTGGATAAAGACCTTGTAAATGTGTGATTTAAATGTTCTGCATTCACACAGAAATAAAGTTGGAGGTCATCTGCTTTTGGACCCTTTTCAACAAACAAACTTGTTATTTTCTTGCACATTACAATGCATGTGAGAGGACATTTGCTTAATGTTGTGGCTATCTTGAATTGTTTTGTATTTGTCGTTGAAGTAGTTATACCAAAACCTCATGAATAGCATTGGTCATAAAACCAGAGATAGCATTCAATTACCATTAATTTATTTACATTTTCAGAAAGTTTCCTGTCTAAGGCTACCTAAACGCAAATTTGAAAAGGCTCAAAACTTATTTCACATTTGTAAACCCTGCAGAGTTTAAAACAAAAACCCTGTTTTCTTTGACAAAAAGAAATGAGTGATTTTATTCCCCTGTCGAGTTGCAATTTTTGGTCAGTGAATAAGGTTCATTACAGTACTGGAAGGATTCTTACCCCAATCTATTGCGTTAGCAGTCTTAATTTTCAATTAATGTACAATCTCTTGTAAGAAGAAGGTCTTTGTGTCTTTTTTACATTGCAAATTTGCTCGTTCGTCTCCTTTTGCACAGCCCTTTCTATCTGTATTCTGTTTGGCTGATTAGCTGAGATTCTGTCATTATTATCTTTTGGTTGTCAAGTCATGCTCGGCTTCGAAACTCGACACATGGTTATTACCTAGCATTGCGGGAGGTGCGGTCCTGAATTTCAATGAGCTCACTGGAGCGGAGTTGGGAGAGCCTCCTGTGATCCTCTATATTAAAGTGCACCCCCTTGCGAGGCTATTGAACCACAGTGAAACATTTCCATGAGAAATTGATCTGTGCCACTTTCATGTCATTGTCACAGTCCTTACATCTTGGTGGCACCTAGACGAGAGGACATGCTCTTCACTGTACAATAAAACAAACAGCAACTGCATACCGACACACACAGCGACTCCTTTTGGCTTACAGCAGTGGAAATTGTTCAGCGAAAAATATGAGTTTGTACTAATCCTCATATGTAGAATGATAAGTCTTTATTTAAATCAACACTTATTCACCATCAGTAAACACTTCTCAGACTCTGTGTTATCCAAGTCAAGTTAAGTTGTACATTGAAAAGGCTTCAAACGTGTACAATCAGTGTGCTTCAATTATTATATATTTTTTTTAACTATTTGATGGTTAGTATGGTAGCCTATGAAATGTGGAGCCATTATCAGCGAGGCCCCCGGCTCTATTTTATTAATTTATTTGAAATGTCACAGCCTAGCTCATCACCCCCATCTACTTATTTTATAAGAAGATAATCTGATGGTATGCTATGTATATCCTTGGAAGAAACGGACAGAAGTTAAAATTTGCATAGTGCAACCTATATAAACAAAGAATAATACAATAATTAAATCAGGACTGCCAACAAATCAGAAGAGAAAATGCGTCAACATTGAGGTGTCTGCAGTGGCATTTTCCAAACTTCTACCCTTTAATATATAGCCTGTTTGAATCATCAGAGGATTTTCAGATGAGTGTGTTTTATAACAAAAACAGATTAAGGATGATGATGTTTATGACCAATTCATTGAGACACCCCCAATGTCTGCCAGGGGCCACTGATGAAAACACGACGATATTGTCCAAATCAAAATTCACAACATGCTTTGCTTGTGACTGTGTGGGTCAATAAGAAATAAGTACAGTAATCAAATAATAGTAACCAGACCGACGCTCAAGTTAGTATTTAATTTGTACAGTTAAGTCAGGTGAAGTGTCTCAGTGGAGCCTGGGGAAACAGATGTAGGGAATGCAGCACAGAGATGGGGAGTAGTGAATCACAGGCCATGTAAAGACTACACTGTTTCGAAGGCAAGTACATCCAACTCCATATAGGAAGGCCATGACTCAGGCTTTTTTCTGCACTGCTGAGTAAAAATCAGTCCCCGCACTGCTGGAAGATTACATACAGCAGGAGCAGGCCAGCCAGGTCTTTAATTACTTCATTAATTTTAATCATATCCAATTAATTAAATTTTAGACCTGATAGAAAGTCCTACATTGGACCAGAGTCACAGACCTTCTTGCCTTTTGGTGCATAAAACTTCTTACTCCATAAAAATTCAATTATTCTTATTAACCAAACAAACTGGCATGTTATTTTATAATTATTTCCTATCACTGCAGTCTCATTTTGATGTTGGCAACACTGGTGCAGTGCTCCAAGCTGTCACTGTATCCCCCCCTGCCGTCCCTTTTCCCAAAGAATAAAAACAAACCAGGTAAGTCTATGGCAAGCCAAATTATTATTTAGAGATATCTTTAATTCATTAAAACATATATTGAACTATTTCAAGATATCTCTAAAGATATCTGCAAATATTTCAAGATATCTTCAAATAATTCCAGATATCTTCAAATATTTCAAGATATCTCTAAATCATTTAAAGATGTCTACAATATCATTTAAAGATATCTCATTTAAAAGTACATTTAGAGACATCTTGAAATCATTTAGAGATAACTGTAAATTATTTAGAGATATCTTTAAAAAACACCTTATTTATCTAAATGGTTTGCAGATATCTCTAAATCATTTAATATTTAGAAGATATCTTGAAATGCATTTAGAGATATCTCTAAATTATAATTTGGCTTGCCATATAAGTCACACACAATTTATTGCTTTATATTCTCTTTTCTACTTTTTTATTTTTTGGCTGAATTGGTAACATTTCTCAATAGTGAGGAAATCATGTTGTCATGAACATTTCTGCCACATGTATGTACTTCTGCATCCTTTAAAAAGGTTACTGTACAATATGTAAATAGTTTTACACATTTGTTTTTAAATCTAAATGTACAAATTTGGGTATGGGTATGCTGATGACCACATGCAAAATGTGTGCACTGATTTTAAAAACAAATCATGCCAAGATATGCAGACTGAGATGCATTTTAAATGTCCAGGGTGGTCACTTACTTTAGGAGACTTTAAATGACAATCATTATGATAGATATACATTTATCAAAGTCTCCTTCATTATTGTGTGTCTGTTATAATTATGAGAAACCTTCCATTTCCTTTAAAGCATGCAATTAACCATGAGTAAATACCAGATAGCAGCAAGAGAAATTAGCAAAATGCAACATTTCGGCAGCCTATTCAAGTAATATTGATTTTGTTCTTTCTTAACATATATTATTGTCTTATAGCTGGAGCCCCACTCACATTCATATAATAAAACTAACATCTGTTTATAATAGATACAGCATGGGAAACAGCAGAATCTGTCAAATGTGCGTTCAATATAAATCCAGGAATCCCTTAAGCAATTCTACTCCGCTTCTGTTGAACTTACTGTGAAAAAAGGGCTGCTTTACATGTTGATTAATACTGACAGAAGATTTCAGTATTCTCATTTTCAGTTTCCTAATTCAGACGTGTTTGGATACAATGTAGCCAAGTGAAGGAGAAACCGATCTTTGAGAAAAAAAAGGAAATCCTGTCTATTAATAAAACAATACCTAGAATTGTCTCGGGTCAGTTTCTTAACCTGCATTGATCACTTTTTAAAATGCCAATACACTGCCTACAACCATATCTTAGAGGGATCCAATAGGATTTGCAAAAGAAGAGGGATGAATTAGGTCAAAGGAAGAAACAAAGAAAGAATAATACACCTATGGAAAATACTTTCTGCAAATCTAACATTGGGTACATTGAAGTTCTGGTGTAGTTTCCTTCTCATTTAAAAATGTAATTCTAAAAAAAAGAAAACTATATGTAGATATTCTTAATTAGTTTCTTTATCTTGCACAGTGCAGGGTAGGACAATGTTGTAAAACAACCACTTGCATGAAATTTGGCCATTAAGAGATACTAAATATATTGTATTGAAAACATATGGTATTAACTTCCTATCCTGTATAAATATATACATTTTTTCTAATCTGGAGTATGAAGCACAGAAAAGGAATGATACATTATGGAGTAGCCCATTTTTATCTTAATGAACTGAGTGTGAGGGGATGCGCGAGCTACATTCGTTTTCAGACTTGATACACTTATCGCCTGGCCTCCAGTTTAGGCCATTTTGAAAAACAGGAGGCAAATATACATGAGAAGGCACAGCTAAAGTTAAATCTTACATATTTTTAGAAGCAAAAGTTTGAAGTCTGTATTTCCCCCTTCACACCATTAAACAAGTTTGCAGTTTATTACTGGTGACTTATCTTGCTCAACTGACTGTGCACCAGTACCTCTCATCTGCTTTAAAAGTTTTTCAGTTTGGTCCACACGCTTTACTTTAGTAGTTGCCCATGAGGTCGAAGACAAAAAACTAATTAAATAATCTCAGGCTGTATTTGAGGGTGAGCTTTAGATTTTTTTTTTCTCTTAGTGACAAAAACCACATTGGATTTCATTTTTCTTTCTTTTTCGTATTAACAATGCCAGCTCTTTAGCTACTCCAATTAAATCCTTAGGGAGATGTACATGACAGGCACAGCATTAAAATCCATATCTGCAACGACATCTTTATAGACAATTTAACAAAATGAACATCAGCCACTGTGCCATATTTAAGGCTGGGACATATTTCAATAATTATGTACATCATGACCACGAAAAATACACATTGGAATCAGAGTGGCAGGCTTTTTATGAAACTGACATTTTCAATTCCAGTATAAAAAAAAGACTTTAAAGTGCAGATCTCCACACCACAAAGATATCACATACAAAAGCCCTTTCTTCCATTTTAAGGTGCTGTTTTCTAAGCATTAACTTGTAAATTAAATTTATAGTGCTGTTTACAACATTTCCGCTAATAAAACAAAAATTGACATTGCTGCAAAGGCCCTGAATTGCAGTTGACTATCAAGAGCAACTGTTACCAAGGGAAACAAACATTTGGAAAATGCAAGCTTACTGTGGTGATCAAAGGATGTCACCTTTATTTTAAATTTCCCCAAGGGGAATTGTGCCTCTAAAAGTTATATTATTATTATTATTATTATTATTATTATTATTATTATTATTATTATTATTATTATTATTATTATTATTATTATTTCACTGCACCATATTAGCCACGCACACACATGCACAAAAAATAATTTTAAATTCCTTTTTAGGGATACATAATGCTTAATAATATAACTTACAAAGGTCACCTTTGATGTTCAATTTCTGCTGTGAGTCAGTTATGAGATTTGTATAATTGTGTGTTTTAAGGTACATAAGCAAGCCATTGATTTGTTTTGCAACTTCCTCATGGCTAATCTAGGATCCAAAGCATAATCTTTACTAATACTTGTGAATCACTGTTACAGTACCTTCAGTAATGGAACAGTATAGCAAGGCTAGCATTTTACAGTGGTAAAGCAAATATTTAATACATTTAGCAAATAGTCAGCAAATCAGTTCCAGGCATTGCTTTTGTTTGCTCAACCTTTACTCAACCACACAATAATAGTTCTATATATATTATACATGTATGTGTATGCTTTTCCAAAGTTTTATTTAACAATGTTATAAAGACCGGAATGTTTATTAAAGTCATTGCAACATACATGCAGTTTTTTCCCACTCAACATGGTTGCAAAAAGCTCCCATACACGGGGCCGGATTAAATCAAAACCTTGACCCACCCGCGAATAGAAAACTACAGAATTGTACTCAGTTGTGGCTTCATTTTTAGTAAGATGACACTTTCTTCTAATCATAAATGTAACGATAGGTTGCGACTGCAACCCCGGTTATCTGAAATAGGAAGCATTTCCCAAGGGGGAGGGGTTTCTGCGCATTCCATAGGAACCCGATTGAAAATGTCACTCTATCAAAGCTGCCATTGGCCCCTGCGCACATCACTCAGAACAGGTCTCTTCCCCCTTCCTGTTCTATAAAACGTGATGTCTGTGCAGGTTCGTCCTCTTTTGCTGGGAGCTAGGACTCCCATGCGACCTTGCAACCCTTGAGCAGTGCTTCCGACCTGAAAGATAACGATAGGTTGCAAATGCAACCCCGGTTATCTGAAAAAGGATAACCACATAACAAGAGGATATTTCTTTTTCAGATAACCGGGCTTGCATTTGCAACCTATCGTTATCTTTCAGGTCGGAAGCACTACCCAAAGGGGAGGGTTTACTGTATAACAAAACCGTTGCAAGGTAGGAGGCAGGGACCGGTCCCGTCACATCCAACCTGTAGAACAATGTCTGCCAAGGGGGCACCATTAAAAAGGGCCCACGATGTGGCAACGCCTCGAGTTGAGTGGGCCACCAGGTGTTCAGGCACCGGGGTCCCGGTGGACTCATAGGCCATGGTAATAATGTCCACAATCCAATGTGAGAGGCGCTGCTTTGAAAGCGTCTGGCCCTGTGTCCGCGCTCCATAAGACACAAACAGTTGGTCCGAGCGCCTAACGTCCTTAAAATGTCCTGTGCGTTCCAAATAGCACCCGAGGGCCCGCACAGGGCAGAGCAGGTGAAGCCGACTCTCTTGCTTTGAAGCGAAGGGAGGAGGATGAAAAGCCATCAACCCAATAGTCCTGTTGACATGAAATGGAGGAGGGAGGAATGCAGGGTTAGGCCGTAGTGTAAAACAGACACATGATAGGTGTACAGACAGGGCGTGTAACTCACTGAGGTAGCGGTTCAGGCGTCTCCAATCCAAGATAGGACAGACACCGTAATTTTTCTTGGGTACTAGGAAGTGCGGAGATTAGAGTCCTCTGTGCTGCCCCAGTGGGGCCGCTTCGCAAATTGCTCGCTTCTCCAGGAGAGCAGTGATTTAGAAGCAAAGTGCCACACACTGCAACGGGTCACTCACTCGCGTCCACTCCATGCCTCAGAAGGGGGGTGGATGGGCCTGAAACTACAGGGAGTAGCCAACTGTTATAGTTTGGAGGTGCTGGAAGGTGTATGGGTGGGCCAGAGACTGCTGGAATGACACAGGGCCAAAGCACAGGAGGGGAAGGGGGCAGAGGTCCACCAGCTGTCCTCCTGAAGCATGCCATGCCGGGCCGCTGGGGACCAGGATGTAAGGCCTGGCACCAGGATGCTGTGGGGGGCACCTGCCTGCTGGTTCGAAGATCGGCAGTGGGGCGGGACTCCTGCCTTGGCTGCTGCCTGGGAGCTGAGATTGGAAGACGTCGAGCTCCTGAAGGCTGCCTGTGGGGCTGGGCCGAGGGTGTAATATGGTAAACCCTGGCTAGCGGCAGGGACTGTTTCAACTCCTGCCTGTGCAGACAGGAGGGCGCAGATGTGGTCCAGATGCTGTCTCCGAAGCTGCGTGTCTGGAGGAGGAGACGGAGGGGCTCGGGGAGAGGCGGAGGTCCAGAGCCACCAAACCCCTACTGTCACACCCCGGAGTGGGAGATCGCTGGGCGTGGCGGTGATTGTGGTGGCGGCCCGTGGGAGGCTGGGTCCGTAGCAGATCCGGAAGTCGCTGTCAATTCGCGCCCGCTGCTGGTGCACAGACAGACAAGGCAGAGGACCTCACCACTCCTGGTGGGCAAGGTGTGTCGGCTGCAAGCAGCGCAATGGCGGGGGCGAGAGCAGCTCATCGCCGAGCACACACAAGCGTGACCAGGGACATGTGCAGTGGGGCGCTGGTCAGTGTTTGCACCAGGGGGCACAAAACAACTGAAACGCCACCACAACAAGTGGAGCACCTAGCGGGCGTCTCCACTCGGCAATGTTTATGGACACGGGGGCACTGCAACACCAACCAGATGCAACTTTGCTGTTGCCGGACAGAACACTGTATATTCCAAACACCAGGTGCAGGATGCAAGTGCCGCATAGGCCGGGGTTTCCGGGGACACCTGGTGATGTGGGGTCTGGGGTCCAGGGGGCCGATGTTAGTAGGCCACCAGCTGAAGCTGAGAGAGCGAGATCTCCTACAGCCGCAGGTGTGGGCTGTAGCACGGGCACAAGCCGGAGGAGGAGCACCTCTCATGGGTGAGATCTCTTGGGCGGCCGGGCCTCAGATTTTACTGCCACTGCTAGTGTTCCTGCTGTGGAGGAAAAAGACCTGTGGACAAAAAACCAACACCGCAGGTAATCGGATAATATGGTACTATATTAACACAATTGTTATTTTTAAATGTTCTATTTGTGAACCGAAACTGAAACCGAAAGCTCAACCGGAGCTTCGGTGCACAGACAGACAGGATTGATATGAGTTATAAATACACTACCTTTCAAAAGAAAAGCAACATTTTGGCCAGTGTAGACATTGTTAATGTTAAATGACTATTGTAGCTGAAAATGGCTGATTTGTAATGGCCCATTATCAGCAACCATCAGTCCTGTGTTCCAATGGCACGTTGTGTTTGCTAATCCAAGTTTATAATTTTAAAAGGCATTAGAGACCTTTTTGTGTAACAATTATGTTAGCACAGCTGAAAACTGTTGTGTTGATTAAAGAAGCAATAAAACTGGCCTTCTTTAGACTAGTTGAGTGTCTGAAGCATCAGCAATTGTGGGTTCAATTACAGGCTCAAAATGGCCAGAAACAACGAACTTTCTTCTGAAACTCTTTGGTGCTTTGGTGGTGGTATAGTGGGAGATTTGTACAGGGTAAAAGGGATCACTCCATTTTGCCATGCCATACCCTGTGGATGGCGCTTGATTGGAGCCAATTTCCTCCTACAACAATGCCCCAAAGCACAGCTCCAAACTATGCAAGAACTATTTAGGGAAGAAGCAGTCAGCTGGTATTCTGTCTATAATGGAGTGGCCAGCACAGTCACTGGATCTCAACCCTATTGAGCTGTTGTGAGAGCAGCTTGACCGTATGGTACGTAAGAAGTGCCCATCAAGCCAATCCAACTTGTGGGAAATGCTTCAGGAAGCATGGGGTGAAATCTCTTCAGATTACCTCAACAAATTGCCAAAGGTCTGCAAGGCTGTAATTGCTGCAAATGGAGGATTCTTTGATGAAAGCAAAGTCTGAAGGACACAATTATTATTTCAATTAAAAATCATTATTTCTAATCTTGTCAATGACTATATTTCCTATTCATTTTGGTATATTTCCTATTCAAACTAATTTCATGTATGTTTTCATGGAAAACAAGGACATTTCTAAGTGACCCCAAACTTTTGAACAGTAGTGTATATCTAATAAGACACTCAATACAGACAGAGGTCTAGCGAAACGGTGGTGAACAGCACTATTAGTGAAGCCAGCCAGCCGCAATATGCAGTTTTTAAGGTCTAATGCAAAACACAGACACAGAGATCTCATGTTCTCGGGTTCAGCAAAATAGCAAAAGAGGACGAACCTGCACAGATGTCACGTTTTTTCGAACAGGAAGTGGGAAGGGACCTGGGCTGCGTCTTAAATCGCACACTTGCTCCCTACACCCTTCAACAAGTGTACACTTCGCGTGACATTGTGCTGGCGTCACAGAGTGTGCACTTGAGTGAGGAGGGTGTAGGGTGTAGGGTGAAGCTAAAAGTGCTCAATGGGACACACTTCAGCGCCAGCATTCAGCGCCTTTGCCTTTGACCGAAAAAGTACCTATGCAGTCTTTTCTTGTCATCTGTTTCTGTATTTAATCAAAATAATAATTTTGAAATACATTGCTCGTTAATATCACCTCCTAGTTTTATAGGCTACTACTTCAGTAATTAATTAATTGATAGCTGCCGAAACATTTTTTGGCTGAACTTGCTAATCGTATATATTTAAATCATGATTATATAATCATTTTTATATTATCTATCTATGTATTATTTCCTTGATACATAATTTAACAATTTCTAGAACTGTCTAGCTAACATTACATTTATATGCACCCGCCACTGCCATATTTTCCCAAATGACTTGTCTCTGCATTTAACGCAAAGAGTTCTGGGACTTCAGTGCTAAAACACTTCCACATCAGTGCGCTCTTTTGTACACTCCATCGAAGGGAGCATTGAAGGGCACAAACGGCTCGATTAGGCTCCTTCACTCGCTCCCTAAGGGTTTGGGACAGCCCTTAAGATGGCCACCGGAGTGCTTCCGCCCCGCAAGGGACGCAGCCCTGTTCTAAGTGATGTGTGCAGGGGTCAAGGGGTTTTCGATTGGGTTCCTATGGAAGTGCACAGAAAACCCTCCGCCTTGGGCAGTGCTTCTAACTTGAAAGATAACCGTTATGATGAACAAGTTTGCAGTTTGCTATTAGCGGGTGGGTCAAAGTTTTGATTTAATCTGGCCCATGATCTTTGAAAAACTGCAAAATGATTAAACCAGCAGGAGGGATTTGATATATTTTCAGAAAATGTATATTTGTTGGTTGTACAATACCACTATTAGGGACAAGTGATTACATATTAAGTACAAAAATCTAAATATAATGCAAATTAGCGGATTTTGGTAATTGGAAACACCCAGTCAAACCAGAAATCAGGGCTCAATTTAGATTTCCAGGATTTCATCTCAAGCCAATATCTAAGGTCCGTTTCTTATATGTGTGTACTCTTGTGAAGGCTTTTGGTCTCCCAAGTGGTGAGGCAATTTCTTTTAGAGACCTGTTCACTAGCCAAGAGCTCTTCTTGAGAAACCAGAGCCAACAGCAGAAATTGGCTTAAAAAAAACTGGCAGCTTTCTGTCCCCTTAGGATTGGGTATTTGATACACTGACAAACTCAGAATCATACTGCTTTAACTTGGGATTAAACAGTAGTTCTTCAGCAACACCAAAATTCTCTCCATCATTAGTTCTTTGACGATGTCAGTTCAAAACAGGCCAAGGCTTAGATTTGTAACTCACTTCACTGTATTTCTCTTTGTTTTGCCAAGGTATGAACTTAAATGTAACTCAGCACAGAGACACTGGCATATTTGCTGAAGATAAAAGCAACCTTTGAATTTAATTATATTTCAGGTGACATTGTGAATTTTGCCTTAAGGCTAAAAGGTATTCATGTAAAAAAAGGAAAATTAAAAAAAAGAGAAACTTAAACTGAGCTGGTATAGGTGCTGCATCTGTGACTACATTTTTAAGTGTTAAAAAGAAAAAAGCAAGGAAAAGGCCAGACAGTCGAGAGCAGCCTGAAAGCTTCAACAACATTACAAAGTGTTGCCCTAAAGGCTTTGGGGGGGGGGGTTGGAGAGCTCAAGTTTTAATCAGCTGAGCTCTCCCATGTGATGAGAAGGTTCAATGCTTCACACTTCACCCTGCAGATTAGTTTGGGGCTCTTTGGTTCCACGGTGGATTTGGAAGGCAATGGGACGAGCCAGCAAATCTTTTCACACCATCCTCTCCCAGCCCGCCACCCCCTCAGCACGGCGAATGCACACCTGTTTCTTGCTGAGAGATTTTATTTCATGTGCTTCTCTGACCCAAAACACAGCTGAACACTTTATCCCCTGGAAACGTACATGGCAAATTATGAACTCAACAGTCTTCTTTCACTGAGAAAGAATGTTGACAAAAAAAAGAAAAAGAAAATATGAGCAGTGTGAGGAACTGATGTCATGCCTGTTAATGGTACACAGCATATGCAGACTACAAAAAGGGATGGAGAAGCCCTCATATCACATATTTGTGGCTGAGATGTGTTGCTTTGGTTGTGTTTTTCATAATGATGTGTTGTACAAAACAAATGGTTGACTGATATGCACCACCAGGAGCAAGGGAAACAGTATCAGTTTTTCTTACAGGATTGGTTGCCGAATTTTCTACACTCCACATTGTACTGACTCTTTTCTGTGGAGATAAAAGGAATCTCGTTTTGCCTTTAGAATAATTATTTTAAAAGGAACCCAAGCAAATAACTGTCATTTTCACAAGGTTAAAAATATTAAAGATCAACCTGTTGTCTTATTTTACAGTCGGTCTGTATTATTGGACTTTTTCAGTCTTGATTACAATCCATTAATTTATTGAGAATCACTTATGTGTTACAAATTGATCGACAATATTGGCACATTAACTAACTGTACTGTGTAAGAGTGTCAGGCACAGAATACAAAGCAGCAACTTTCAGACACTACATAACCAAAAGCAAACAAATGCAAATTTCACAAGAATTTGTATATTTTTGTGTAATAAATAATGAACACATTCCAGAGAGTTTAATAAGACTCCTACTGCATGGTAGTTTGACCCATTTCAGTTTTAGGAGCTATAAGTTTTAATATTAATTATTTCAAGAAAGCAGCAAAGTGAATATATACATATGTTTAATATATAAATAATATATGACATATATGCACATACACTCACACTCTCTCTCTCTCTCTCTCACACACACACACATACAAATATATAAATATATAAAGGTTGAAAAATGCAGGGCTTGGTGCTGGCTTTCAAAAATGTTTGGCTGAAACTGATTATTTTCAATAAGAGTAGTCCCTGGTTACAGATGCCAAATGACCTACCTTGTCTATGAAAGTAAACTCCTAGTTTAATTTATGTTTATGTTTGTCACCAATTCAAATGGATAAACAAATGAATTAAAGTCCAAAGAAGAAAAATAAGGCAAGGCTTCTTGAGGTTTCTGTGAGAGGAGGGGAGGGATGTCATTAAGAAAATGGCTTGCTTGATGTTAACGGTTCAAGGTGAAGTGTTAAGAATGGTCTTGGTGAGAAAACGATCCTGGTCACCCTTGAACACAATTACAATACATATGGCAATAGCTATTGCCAAAGCTGTTATATAGACTTGAGCATAATGCCATTACACCTCTAATTTGGAATTAGTTCTGGATTACTGCTTCCTGTTTTTATTAAAATCATAAATCAAATGTCCAGTACTATTCACAAAGCCACTGTGCTGAGGTTCTGCATGGCTCATAGAAATATATGAGTCTAGCCTTGTACACCCACACCGCAATTACACACACTCCTTTTGTGTTCATAGATGTGTTCCTGAAACACATAGGTAAAAGACAATATAGCACCTTAATGTGTAACTTGGTATTGTGTGGGTTTTGGGGCAAGGAGGTGGAGAGTGGGAATGGCGTTGCTGGTACATTTGTTAAAGACTTCAAAATGGAACTTAAATATGTATGTCCATTATAAGGAAGCAGGGTAGATTTGCAGTGAATCTGACTGAAGTAAATTCATACATATATCAAGGGTCCAGAACAGTGCTGGTTGACTATGAGAAAATTGAAACAATGCTGTTGTCAGTTTCCTGACCCAGCTCTGCTGCACTACAGTGGTGGATAGATTTCTCACCACTTGCATTGGTATACCATTCCAAAGGCATGCGTCTCTATAAGAACATAAGAAAGTTTACAAATGAGAGGAGGACATTGAATGTTCCCAAATTTTCAGCTTCAACCACATTGCTGGGGAGTTTGTGTGAAGAAGTGTCTCCTGCTTTCTGTCTTGAATGCCTTTAAGCCAAATTTCCCTCGGGTCTGTGTGTCCCTGCAGATCTGGAAAAGCTCCTCTGATTTGAATCAAGTCCCCACCCCACAAATAGTGATTTGTCTCGACTTTGCCAAGGTTATGGGAAATACTGAATAGTCCAGGCAGAAAATAACAAGCAAAGTTAATGCTGTAATTTGACACATTCCTCCACTGCTCTACTACCCTACCTGATATAAAAACAATGTTTCTGTGATATGTTTTTCTTAAAGGAAGGGGATTAAACTATTTTGTCCAGCACTGCATGGCAGTATCTGTACTATAGGTTGTAATATTTTTTGAAGTAAGACTTCAATTAATGACAAAACCCAGGACTATGTCTAAAAAATGCTTTCCTTCTAAATTTTTGAGAACAGAGGAAATGTTATCACTACTGTTTACAGAGATGTGTTTTCAGCCAAAATCCACTTTCACAGCTTCAGCCATCTGTACTGTGACTACCATTATCTGACACAGCCCTCTGAAGATCAGTAACAGTCACAGAAAGCCTGTTGAGGCCTAGGACAGAAATCCGATCGAACAAGCCTTTCCGAGTTCCAGCTGGTTAGCTTTATGTACAGGCTTGATGAAGAACCAACAAGTCAAGGCAAGGAATCCGAACAATCTTATAATTATAAAATATTTCAAAATACCTAAAACATGGGGCAGATTTAGATTTGTTTGGCAAGCAAACTCAAAACTGGTAATATTTTCAGCTGTGACTATCATGTAATTATATCTGACCAAATAAAGACTTTGACTTTTGTGAATCACAAATTACAGACTTGCTTTTTATTATATATTATTATTATTATTATTATTATTATTATTATTATTATTATTATTATTATTATTAATGGATTTCTTATATTTAAACTGCCAATGAGGTCAAGTATTATAATTATTATTATATTTCTTAGCAGATGCCCTGATCTAGGGGACTTACAATTACATCTGATTCTCAGGTAGGTCAAGATTTTGATTTGGTCTAGGCCTAGATTCGCGTATGTAGGTGTAAATACATTTTGGGAGTAAAGATTTATTTTGCAGTAGAATATAACTAAGCTTCACTCAGAACTAATATTACAAAACTGTAAAAATAAATAAGGGTACAAGGCGAATAAAACTACATCTACTTTATAATGTGTGTACGTTTCTAATTTAAAATGACTACTCTGTGCTGAGAAAGAGTTAAATGCATCAGGGAATATTATGATTGGTTTTACAATGAATTCAGTACTTATTCATGAACTAGTTAGGGAATTAGAATTATACAGAATTTACTGATAACTATTAAAATATCAGTGATGGTAGTAATACAAATGGAATTTTAAAATTTTAAAACCAAAATAAAGTGTCTCAGTAGGAAAGCACTCTTTAACACGTCAGCCCAAAATCTCCCATAGGTGTTCAGTTGGGTACAGATTTGGTGACTGTGAAGGCCATAGCATATGATTCACA
Organism: Amia ocellicauda; assembly: GCF_036373705.1. Lineage (NCBI taxonomy): Eukaryota > Metazoa > Chordata > Actinopteri > Amiiformes > Amiidae > Amia > Amia ocellicauda. The sequence goes on from NC_089852.1 coordinate 15,068,827, forward strand.
TCATTGTCATACTCATCACACCATTCAATGAGCCCTCGTGCCCTGTGGATGGGGCATTGTCATGATGGAAGAGACCACTCCCATCAGGATAGAAATGTTTCACCATAGGATAAAGGTGATCACTCAGAATAACTTTGTAATGATTTGCAGTGACCCTTCCCTCTAAGGGGACAAGTGGACCCAAACCATGCCAGGAAAATGCCCCCCACAGCATAACAGAGCCTCCAGACTCCCTCACTGTAGGGGTCCAGCAGTCAGGCCTGTACCGTTCTCTTGGTGTCCCACACATGCACTCACCTACTTGTCGAGAATATGGTGAAGGATGACTCATCTGACCATATCACTTTTTTCCAAATCTTTGTAGACCAGTGCCTATGGTGCCCCAATAATGACCCCTCTTTCAAAGTCACTTAGATCCTTTCCTCTTGCCATCTTGATCCAAAATCGAGGTCAACTGGGCCTGCTCAGCATTTTTATATATGCCACAGAAGATGATAGGATGTTAATTGCTTAATTGTATCATGCAGTACACCTGTTTGGAAGCATCTGCATTCATTATTTTCTTCCAGTCATTTATTCAGATTTTCCTTTAAATTGTCACCCGTCTGTATATACACTCACCTAAAGGATTATTAGGAACACCTGTTCAATTTCTCATTAATGCAATTATCTAACCAACCAATCACATGGCAGTTGCTTCAATGCATTTAGTGGTGTGGTCCTGGTCAAGACAATCTCCTGAACTCCAAACTGAATGTCTGAATGGGAAAGAAAGGTGATTTAAGCAATTATGAGCGTGGCATGGTTGTTGGTGCCAGACGGGCCGGTCTGAGTATTTCACAATCAGCTCAGTTACTGGGATTTTCATGCACAACCATTTCTAGGGTTTACAAAGAATGGTGTGAAAAGGGAGAAACATCCAGTATGCGTTAGTCATGTGGGCGAAAATGATTCAAGCTGATAGAAGAGAAACTTTGACTGAAATAACCACTCGTTACAACCGAGGTATGCAGCAAAGCATTTGTGAAGCCACAACACGTACAACCTTGAGGCGGATGGGCTACAACAGCAGAAGACCCCACCGGGTACCACTCATCTACACAACAAATACCAAAAAGAGGCTACAATTTGCACAAGCTCACCAAAATTGGACAGTTGAAGACTGGAAAAATGTTGCCTGGTCTGATGAGTCTCGATTTCTGTTGAGACATTCAGATGGTAGAGTCAGAATTTGGCGTAAACAGAATGAGAACATGGATCCATCATGCCTTGTTACCACTGTGCATGCTGGTGGTGGTGGTGTAATGGTGTGGGGGATGTTTTCTTGGCACACTTTAGGCCCCTTAGTGCCAATTGGGCATCGTTTAAATGCCACGGCCTACCTGAGCATTGTTTCTGACCATGTCCATCCCTTTATGACCACCATGTACCCATCCTCTGATGGCTACTTCCAGCAGGATAATGCACCAAGTCACAAAGGTCGAATCATTTCAAATTGGTTTCTTGAACATGACAATGAGTTCACTGTACTAAACTGGCCCCCACAGTCACCAGATCTCAACCCAATAGAGCATCTTTGGGATGTGGTGGAACGGGAGCTTCGTGCCCTGGATGTGCATCCCACAAATCTCCATCAACTGCAAGATGCTATCCTATCAATATGGGCCAACATTTCTAAAGAATGCTTTCAGCACCTTGTTGAATCAATGCCACGTAGAATTAAGGCAGTTCTGAAGGCGAAAGGGGGTCAAACACAGTATTAGTATGGTGTTCCTAATAATCCTTTAGGTGAGTGTATATATGTGTTTTCAAGGGATGACAAAGGATTGGGTTCAATTTCCAACAATGCTTCAGTGGGCAAATGTCAGCTCTATTATTATTTTGATGAATCAATACAAGATGCCTCTAACAGAGTCACAAGCCTGTTCTGAAAGAAAAGAAAAACCTTGATCAAAAAAATCAATGTAGTAATATTGTTTCTTTCTCTGACAAAATCTCAATGCTTTTCTTAAATTTGTATTAATCATACAAAATAATGAATCCCCCTTTGTCTATCAGGCCCCACAGCTACTGTCCTACTGGGAAGTCAGGATAGTGTTTGAGGAGTAGGGCCCAACTTTTAAGGTGGGCCCTAAGGTGGGACAGACATGTGTTTTGGATTAAGATGTATTTTTGTATGCTGAGGTTCTCTGTTCACTCTAGGAAATCCAAAGGTACCAAACAGTGTGTGTTGTTATTACGTAATGCATTCCCATCATATTTTGGCACAATGAACTGTAAAAGTATTCACCAATATAAGTCTCAGGCAACTGCCTACCAATATTTATACCAGAGATCAACCTTCTCTTCCTAGTGTCTTCTCACTATACAATTTACATGAAGAATGTGTCCAAACTCAAATAAAAGACAGAGAAAAAATAAAAAATAAAAAATAACAGAAATACTCTGGTTCAAATATATTTGGCTTACCATGCTGTTTTTATAGCAGTGCTGCTATTATTAGCTGCGGTGGCAATACAATTTAGATTTCCCATATCTCCAAATCCCAGATTTTCACATTAGTCTGGCAGCATCAAAGGAATTAGATATCTCTAAGCAGCAAAATAAATTACTTACTGACTTCTCCGCCTATCTTAACAAGTCTGAAATCGTTAGTCTTAAGTACCTGGCATCTGGAGTCAAAAGATCTGACCACTGAACCACATGTAGCTTTGGAGAACTTCCCCCTTTAATATAGACTGTCAAAACTGTATTTTCTTTTTTTCCCTCTGTCAGATTAATATCAAAAGAGACCCCTACTTGCAGCCCACCCTAATGAACAATCTGGTCTAATGCAGCCTAATTAAAGGGGTGTTCAGGCACGAAACTGCCTCCAGTACGAGATGTTCACTTTCCTCTCTACAGAATGCCCAGTCTAATAGATTACTTTATATTTTACACTTTACAGTTGCTGACTTCCCTCTGCACTGGGATTTTATAATCAGGACACAATGTTGTGTTTCTCAGGGGCTCCCTGTCAAGGGTTGGGAAACTGGGCTGCTCGCATGCCAAGGTCAAAAAACATGCTTTAGACAGCCTCTTCAAAACACTAGTGTCTGAACTGGGAACAGCCTGGTCAAAGCAAAGTGCTTTATAAAGGATACATCTGTTTATTGGCCCCATCTGGTTTCTTCTTATCTGAGTGATAAAGACTGGGGAGGTGTTGGTGACAGCGGTGGGGTGTTAAATTAGAAAATGTATTACGGAGGAGGTAAGTTATTTAAGAGATCTGGTAGGGGCATGAGATTAACAATCCTTCTCATTACTGGAAAGAACATCTCAATATTGTTGATGCTGGCAAGGTACAGTGAGGGAAAAAAGTATTTGATCCCCTGCTGATTTTGTACGTTTGCCCACTGACAAAGAAATGATCAGTCTATAATTTTAATGGTAGGTGTATTTTAACAGTGAGAGACAGAATAACAACAACAAAATCCAGAAAAAGGCATTTCAAAAAAGTTATACATTGATTTGCATGTTAATGAGGGAAGTATTTGATCCCTTATCAATCAGCAAGATTTCTGGCTCCCAGGTGTCTTTTATACAGGTAACGAGCTGAGCTCTTAAAGGGAGTGCTCCTAATATCAGCTCGTTACCTGTATAAAAGACACCTGTCCACAGAAGCAATCAATCAATCAGATTCCAAACTCTCCACCATGGCCAAGACCAAAGAGCTGTCCAAGGATGTCAGGGACATGATTGTAGACCTGCACAAGGCTGGAATGGGCTACAAGACCATCGCCAAGCAGCTTGGTGAGAAGGTGACAACAGTTGGTGCGATTATTCGCAAATGGAAGAAACACAAAATAACTGTCAGTCTCCCTCGGTCTGGGGCTCCATGCAAGATCTCACCTCGTGGAGTTTCAATGATCATGAGAACGGTGAGGAATCAGCCCAGAACTACACTGTAGGATCTTGTTAATGATATCAAGGCAGCTGGGACATAGTCACCAAGAAAACAATTGGTAACACACTACGCCGTGAAGGACTGAAATCCTGCAGCGCCCACAAGGTCCCCCTGCTCAAGAAAGCACATGTACAGACCCGTCTGAAATTTGCCAATGAACATCTGAATGTTTCAGAGGAGAACTGGGTGATAGTGTTGTGGTCAGATGAGACCAAAATTGAGGTCTTTGGCATCAACTCAACTTGCCGTGTTTGGAGGAGGAGGAATGCCCCAAGAACACCATCCCCACCGTCAAACATGGAGGTGGAAACATTATGCTTTGGTGGTGTTTTTCTGCTAAGGGGACAGGACAACTGCACCGCATTAAAGGGACGATGGACGGGGCCATGTACCGTCAAATCTTGGGTGAGAACCTCCTTCCCTCAGCCAGGGCATTGAAAATGGGTCGTGAGGGTATTCCAGCATGACAATGACCCAAAACACACAGCCAAGGCAACAAAGGAGTGGCTCAAGAAGAAGCACATTAAGGTCCTGGAGTGGCCTAGCCAGTCTCCAGACCTTAATCCCATAGAAAATCTGTGGAGGGAGCTGAAGGTTCGAGTTGCCAAACGTAAGCCTCGAAACCTTAATGACTTGGAGAGGATCTGCAAAGAGGAGTGGGACAAAATCCCTCCTGAGATGTGTGCAAACCTGGTGGCCAACTGACCTCTGTGATTGCCAACAAGGGTTTTGCCACCAAGTACTAAGTCGAAGGGGTCAAATACTTATTTCCCTCATTTACAAGCAAATCAATTTATAACTTTTTTGAAATGCGTTTTTCTGGATTTTTTTGTTGTTAAAATACACCTACCATTAAAATTATAGACTGATCATTTCTTTGTCAGTAGGCAAACGTACAAAATCAGCAGGGGATCAAATACTTTTTTCCCTCACTGTAGGTGTGACCTTGGATTTCCAAAATAATGTAATATCTCCTGGTATCTGTGTCATTTTAAGGTTTAGCAAGCTTTCAAAGTATTATTACTGAAAATTACTAAGACTTAATGAACACCTGGTTCTTAGACTTGTAATTTTACAAAACTCATTGGTCTAACTGTGTCATGATTATGACTTAGTAAAAAAAAAAAAAGGTTTGGAATAATGATTATCAGTTCACATAACAAGCTTGTTTTAAATAGAGCTGTTCGACAAGTTCTTTCCCATTAGCAGCTTTGTTTAGTGCTTATATAAATATTGTGATTTTACTGCTAGCTTACCTCTTGGTTTGCCTATAAAAGCCATGCAGTCCAATTCACAATGCTATCATCCATGACTATAAAGCTCATCCATTAAATTAAATACAAGTTATGAGGTTCGTTGGACAGCGGCTTCATATTTTTCAAAATGTCTAAAAGGCACCGAATAAAACCAAATGTTTTTATTGCCTTTTGCTTTGTTTCTTGCATTTGTAACTTGATAAAACATTTGCATTTCTATATACAAATACACTTATATATAACGTTTGAAGTATGTATAGAATTCAACACAGAGGAGTATAGTACAGAAATATTTAAATTGTTTTCTACATTTTAAAGCATCAAATGTTGATTTTATATATATGTATATTTAATATATATATATACACTCACCTAAAGGGTTATTAGGAACACCATACTAATACTGTGTTTGACCCCCTTTCGCCTTCAGAACTGCCTTAATTCTACGTGGCATTGATTCAACAAGGTGCTGAAAGCATTCTTTAGAAATGTTGGCCCATATTGATAGGATAGCATCTTGCAGTTGATGGAGATTTGTGGGATGCACATCCAGGGCACGAAGCTCCCGTTCAACCACATCCCAAAGATGCTCTATTGGGTTGAGATCTGGTGACTGTGGGGGCCAGTTTAGTACAGTGAACTCATTGTCATGTTCAAGAAACCAATTTGAAATGATTCGACCTTTGTGACATGGTGCATTATCCTGCTGGAAGAAGCCATCAGAGGATGGGTACATGGTGGTCATAAAGGGATGGACATGGTCAGAAACAATGCTCAGGTAGGCCGTGGCATTTAAACGATGCCCAATTGGCACTAAGGGGCCTAAAGTGTGCCAAGAAAACATCCCCCACACCATTACACCACCACCACCAGCCTGCACAGTGGTAACAAGGCATGATGGATCCATGTTCTCATTCTGTTTACGCCAAATTCTGACTCTACCATCTGAATGTCTCAACAGAAATCGAGACTCATCAGACCAGGCAACATTTTTCCAGTCTTCAACTGTCCAATTTTGGTGAGCTTGTGCAAATTGTAGCCTCTTTTTCCTATTTGTTGTGGAGATGAGTGGTACCCGGTGGGGTCTTCTGCTGTTGTAGCCCATCCGCCTCAAGGTTGTACGTGTTGTGGCTTCACAAATGCTTTGCTGCATAACTCGGTTGTAACGAGTGGTTATTTCAGTCAAAGTTTCTCTTCTATCAGCTTGAATCATTTTCGCCCACATGACTAACGCATACTGGATGTTTTTCCCTTTTCACACCATTCTTTGTAAACCCTAGAAATGGTTGTGCATGAAAATCCCAGTAACTGAGCTGATTGTGAAATACTCAGACCGGCCCGTCTGGCACCAACAACCATGCCACGCTCAAAATTGCTTAAATCACCTTTCTTTCCCATTCAGACATTCAGTTTGGAGTTCAGGAGATTGTCTTGACCAGGACCACACCACTAAATGCATTGAAGCAACTGCCATGTGATTGGTTGGTTAGATAATTGCATTAATGAGAAATTGAACAGGTGTTCCTAATAATCCTTTAGGTGAGTGTATATATATATATATATATATATATATATATATATATATATATATACACCGATCAGCCATAACATTATGACCACCTGCCTAATATTGTGGAGGTGTAAAACAGCCCTGACCCATTGAGGCATGGACTCCACTAGACCTCTGAAAGTGTGCTGTGGTATCTGGCACCAAGACGTTAGTAGCAGATCCTTTAAGTGCTGTAAGTTGCGAGGTGGGTCCTCCATGGATCAGACTTGTTTGTCCAGCACATCCCACAGATGCTCGATTGGATTGAGATCTGGGGAATTTGGAGGCCAAGTCAACACCTTGAACTCTTGATTCATCAGACCAGGCCACCTTCTTCCATTGCTCCGTGGTCCAGTTCTGATGCTCACGTGCCCATTGTAGGCGCTTTCGGCAGCGGACAGGGGTCAGCATGGGCACCCTGACTGGTCTGCGGCTACGCAGCCCCATACGCAACAGACTGCGATGCACTGTGTGTTCTGACACCTTTCTATCATAATCAGCATTAACTTTTTCAGCAATTTGAGCAACAGTAGCTCGTCTGTTGGATCGGACCACACGGACCACAATGAGCCTTGGCCGCCCATGACCATGTCGCCGGTTCACCGCTTTTCCTTCCTTGGAACACTTTTGATAGGTACTGACCACTGCAGACCGGGAACACCCCACAAGAGCTGCAGTTTTGGAGATGCTCTGACCCAGTCGTCTAGCCCTCACAATTTGGCCCTTGTCAAAGTCGCTCAAATCCTTACGCTTGCCCATTTTTCGTGCTTCTAACACATCAACTTTGAGGACAAAATGTTCACTTGCTGCCTAATATATCCCACCCGCTGACAGGTGCCATGATAACGAGATTATCAGAGTTATTCACTTCACCTGTCAGTGGTCAAAATGTTATGGTTGATCAGTGTATATATGGACAAGCAAAAAAACTCCCTAAATATAATGTTATATAAACCATATTGCACTTAAAAGTCACATTTGCTATTAATGGTTTATTACCTTCAGTTCCAGTGTGTGCATGTGACCAACTACATTACTGTGCAAAAGGTTTAGGCAGGTGGGATCAAATATTGATTTGATGTAGATTTTTCTTCTGTTCACTCACTTTGCATTTAGTTAATTGATAAATATAATCTATTAACATGTCTATTTTTGAAAGCATTCTTACTTTACAGCATTGTTTCACACCTGCCTAAAACTTTTGCACAGTACTGTATGTTAAGTCGTAATATCTAAGATCTTTCCATTATGTTATGCAGATTTGTTTTTCTGCTTTTTAAATATACTAATTATAAATGAAAAAACAATCTGTCTGCTAGACTATCTGTCGACATAAGAGCAATGCCAGCGAAGAGCAAATCAGAGAAATCTATAGGCAGACAGAGTTGGAATTAAACTGCCACAGTTAACCGATGTTCTCTGCAGGATGAAGGAAGTGTTCAGTAGAAAGCCAGACAGCATTCATTCACCTGTTACAGTCCACTTGTACAGAAAAGCACTCCATTGTCTGCAGCTGCCTATAAAGGAAATTGTGCTTACATCTGCTATTTACTGGTATTAGTAAATTGGCTTTGGACACATAAAAAGTGTGTTCCAGTTCATTTCTGATGGGGCTGATCAGCTGATTGCCTGGTCAAAATAAGAAATTGTTCAAACTTACATTTGCGATGGCATTTTTTATTTTTTTTAAAGCTGCATATGGATCTTGTTTTCTGCTAATTTCCATGTGCTTGCTGTGGCTTCTATGCTGATGTCATCCAGACAAGAGATGCACTCAAGACCAGTCTGTCAATTCCAGTCTCATTAAGGCCTTGGAACAGTATCTGCGGTATCAAAGAGAAATAAGAAGAGATGTGAACAAACAAAAGGCGATCGTTACACAGCTTCATTCTGAATGTGTTATTCATTCAAATAGTGTATTAAAAAGCTAGTCTTCAAGCAAACACAGCTTATTGGTACTGCCATGAGGGTAGCAATTATTTGAATATTTTTCATTGGGATATTTTTGACTTGGACTCAAAAATATTGTCATGTGTGAGCAAATAGAAGATGTTTAGGTTTTAATAATAAGCTTGAGGGTATCATTTAACTTCCTATGTTGTTTATCAAAAGCTTTGCGATGCAGATGTCTAATTTTGTTTGTTTGATTATCAAATCTTAACCCACAGGAAAAAGGCTGTAATGTATTTGCACATGTATTGTGTGCATTTAATCATGTCTATACAAATGTCCTTGACCTCTGTTTTAAAGGAATGTATTTATGTTCATAAGCCTGTGCAGGGTTATTCATATATTTTTATGTAAACAAATATAGCAGTAGTAGTAGTAGTACTTTTTAACTACTACTACTACTACTACTACTACTACTACTACTACTACTACTACTACTACTACTAATAATAATAATAATAATAATAATAATAATAATTTGTGGGCTTTGAGAAATTATGTTTCTTAAAAAAAAAATACAAGAATATACCACACCTAGGATTTTAAAGACAGGTGAGTGAGGCACTGTAGAGCAACAGTGAGCAAACCAATGAAGTGCCTAATGAGGTCTAAAATCAATCCAGGAAACCAAAACATTAGGTGCTTACTGGGGTTGTATAAAAATGACAAAGAACCGATCCATTTCTCATGTTTTGATGTGACCAAACAGAGGCAGTGCTGACCAGCCCCCACTTGCCTGGATGCCTCTCAGAGGGGAGTGTCTGTCTATCCCTCGGTAAAAAACAGCTTCATCAGAATTCTCCCCGTCTGGAGCCCCCGAGCTCCACAGCAACACTGGGATTGGACAAGGTTCATTACCCTCTCAGATGTATTTCTTTTTTCAATTTTACAGTGATGCACCTCTCCCGGCCAGGATAAACTCTGTGTGCTGATAAAGTCCACCTTTCTCTCCGAATAAGCCGGCATAATGGAGGAGACTCGGTTTTGGATCTCATTTACTTTTTCTTTCATTTTTTTTTCTTTTTCTTTTCAGTTGTGTGAAGGGAATGAGAGCAGGTATCACAGCCGTCCAGTTCTGTGCCGTGGGGCTAATGCTTCCAACTGAACAAATTTGAATCAATCACCCTGCAGAGGAAGAGCTGTAGAGCAGGAGTGTGCTGGCCACATCTGAAAAGACTCTGGGTGGTGGGGATTTCTTTAAATGTCATAGTGTCACCATTCAAAATAATAATATATAGTTTTTTTTTCTTTGGGCTAATCAAGAAAATAAAAACGTAGGAAAAAAATGCAGTAAATAATTTGCTGTAATGTCCATATATTTATACTCTCAATATTCTGGATTTTGAGTAATCTGGAAACCTGTATCCGGGAAGAGACCTCATTAACTGCCAGTGGCTCAACTGACCAAAGCACTGCAGTGCCTGATGTGCAAGGAGAATCATGAGTCTAAAAGGTCAACAATGCAACCCATCATATTGCTAGTGAGGATCCACAACTGCTTTACAGTGTATGATTGAGTGCTAGCGGGATTGGACATAGTTGATTGCCAGTGATACCATCTGATTGGTTATTCTCTTTGGTGAAAAATATATATATGCAGACAATGAGGGATAAGGTTAATACATAATTTAAAAGGAAACAAACAAAAAAACAAAGTCAAACTAAAACTATCAAAGGTAAAGGGCTAGTACTAGGACTATTCTAGGAAAAAACATGAGGAAAGGGGAAAGCTCATACAAATGAAGGAATAGCTGGGGCACCACATTAACATCTGCATGTGTTCCATATGAACAATGTCCATAATGTTTATAAATATTATCAAATACTGGTATTTGTACTTGAGAGTTTAGATGCAAAAGGAGAAGACTGGCAGTGGAGAGAGAGTCTGGGGAATTGTGCAGCTGTCAATGTTGAACAATGCCAGGTAGGCAGGAAAGCTGTTTAACTCTATTCAAGAAAACGGAAATTATAGGCATTATGGCCACTCCTAATGGAGGGAAGTTCAGCTCTTGCTGCTTAAGTATGATTTCTACCCCCACATCCCACTGGCGATCTATCAAGGCACAGTACCAATGCAAGAAACGAACTGCATGACCTGCACAGGGGTCAGTTAGCAGACTGAATGACTGCACATTTCTCCACAAGCATTTATATCTCCACTATACTATTCTGTCTCCAGACTGTTCTTAATGCTCATTTTATATTCCCTTCCTCAACTGAAAACTCTCACTGTAGTGACTGGGATACACAGGTTGACATTACCTGGGAACACAGTTCCCCAGACTCTACAAACGCCCCATTGTTACTGAGCTCCTTTAAGACATTCCTAAACAACATTTGAGACAGGCTCTTCAGCAGAAACTGGGCACAATGGAAACTATTCAGTCGGCCTTCGATTAAACCCCTTGCTGTTGTAGAGGCCTCTTGTTCCAGATTGGCACACAGATCTCTGCACGGCTCCGGGGGTATCACTGCCCAAAATGACAGGCTTTCAATGTACGCTGATAAAGGAGCGAGGGTCAGATGCCAAAGGGAATTCCCAAGAGGAAAGATGCACCCTTCATGAAATGCGAGGAAACATTTGTGTTTGGTTGTTTTTGTGTTGTATTTTTTGTTTAGTTTATTTCTCTTTGCCCAAATTTATTTTGCTGACTGCAAATACTACAGGTCATTGAGAAGCACCGGTGTGCCATGGACATGCAATGCAAAATGTATTATGTGTATTTCAGCTTCTTACTATCTGTAGCTGAGCACAATTTCTCTTTTTGTCTTCCAGCAATAGCCGCCCTCCCAGGGGCTGATGAGGCATCCCATCCCCAACCCTGGAGGGCTGATGAGTCACCCCCACTCCTGAGGACTGAAGAGTCATCCCCACCCAAGGGCTGATGACGTTCCATCCCAAGACCACAGATAGCAGTACCAACTAAAAGCTTTCTGATCTTGCTGCCTGCCTAATGGTTTATTTATTTAATCTGTAAAGCACTCCGTGGCTTTCCTTGCGAAGGGCGTTATACAAAAAATGTATTGATTGATTGATGAACTGTCAATACATATCAATTATTCAGTTTTGTGTTATGTTGTACACATTATCAAGTCTATATCACAGCTGTTCATTTCAATATGGGTTTAGTTCAATGACTCAATGAGTGTTGACAATCTTATGATATCAGGATGATTGAATATGGCTTTGATGTTGTCTAAAAGCTATCACTTTTGACTGTTTGTCCTTAAGCACTGAAAATGTCAAGAGGTACGGCTGAGCCAATGAAAATGCTTTGAGTACTCCAGGGGGTTTCCCATTTCTACATGTTTGCCCCTGCGTGTGATGTGCTACCCATAGTGAGGGGTGCTGCTACTACCCCATAAAATAAAATAAAATAAAACTATTTGCCAACAATTCTTTCATTTAAACTTTTTCTTCATGTTGTCAACACCACAGGTGTTGGGTTCTGTGAAGCATCCAATCCAATATGCTAAAACATAATCAATCACCCATACCCACATGAAGTATGAAAAGAGTGAGTGGATTTCAGCTCAAACTTAAGGGAGATTTCATGTTTAACACAGCAACTGGGGGCAAGTTAAAGAAAGAAGCAATCTAGTCTAGTCTTGCACTTCATTATGATTTAGGAGATCAATGTATTAGTAAGATGCATTCTGAACTTTTTTAAGAATCATTTTGAGGTTCTGCCACAGAAAAATATGATCATAGCAGGAGAGATCAACTTATGTAAGTGTTTTGCAAGAAATAAAACCCTGCACATTAAAATATAATTACAGTATATCTCACACATTATGCTAAATCTCCACATTCTTGAAAGCCAAAGAATCATCAGATTTTGAGGTAGTCCCTTTGATAGACTACAGTGTTAAATCTGCTGTTCCAAAGTTTTAAATTCACCTGGTATTACATACAATTTGTACGTATTACATATTATGTAATACGTACAAATTGTATGTAATACCAGGTGAATTTAAAAAGAGACACAATAAAAGAGACACCTTTGTTTCTCAAAGACACGCGGTTATGCTGTTTATGCAAGGACAGACCACATGCATAGCAATGTTCATAACTATAAGAACTTTCTTTTAATTATGTCACCTTAAAATAATACGAAATCTCCCACCCTCCCTCTTCCGGGTTAAAGCAGACAAATCTCAGAGTCTCACATTTTATAGATGATTTTAATATGCCACATATGTAATGTGGCATATTAATTGCAAGTAGCAAGAGGAATGCACTGCCACAAACTATAGAGGGACATTTTAGAGGAATCAGTCCATTATGTTAATCCATCTGGGTGGAAGATGTAGATCATATATATGTACATTTTAGGCAGAGTTCTATATTGTAGAAACATACATCCTTGAAATGTCAAGTTTATTTTAATTTTTTAAATTCATTTCCTGCAAGAAATAATTAATTTCTACAGTAAATGATGTGTGTGTGCACAAAGCTAAATAAATGACAGATCTCAAAGTGTTATAATACATTTGCACACTGCTATATGTAATGAGGGTCCTGAAGGGTGCCTTTCAATTTACAGGTCTCCTCCAACAGACAGACTAGATTTGGCCCAATAAGGTCATATTCACAGAGTTACCAAGGCAACATCTAATTGCTTTGCCCTGTCAAAATGTCAGAACTCTATTCCTGATATGCTGAATTCAATTTCACTGCAGTTCTCAAATCCCTCTGCATCACACAGATATCTGGGCACTCCATCTCTCACTATGGAATGCTTTGGCTTTTGATAATAATAATAATAATAATAACAATAATAATAATAATAATAATAATAATAATAATACATTAATTAAACAAAAACAACAGCAACTGCAGAGGCACCTGAGCACTTGCAATATTCTTTCACTGACACCTAGTATTAAAAGTGTGAGTGCTCTTGTGCTAATGGGACTCATGGTTGTGTTTCTTCCCATTCCCTGCGGGACACTTTCTTGTTGTTCAGAGATGGCAAAGCAGTGTGTAGGTGGTGGCTTTCACAACTGTATCTTTTATTTGTTTGAGTGTATGTCTCTCAATGTCATACACTTTTGAAGTGTGATTTAAAGAAGTGAATAATAAAATGCATAAAAGTAGTACATTTTTTTCCTTCTTTGGAGGACACACAAATCATAATAAACTCACAGCTCCCTCAGTTTTGACTAGCTAAAAAACATGTAATAGAGTAGATGTAATCACAAAGGCTTGCAGTCCTATTTGAACTATTTACTGTGTCAAATTCATTTCACTGCTGAACTTATTACTTCAAAATAGTTATTTGTCGCATGGCTAGTTTGTTTTATCTTTAAAAATAGACTCCTGAGTATTAAAATGGTTAAATATCTGAGAATATTAAGAAAGTGTTTAATGAAAATGTTTGAATGTGAAAATGAATACAGGAAAATGTGCCCTGGGTTTTGATAGTAAACAAAACAAAACAAAAACAAAAAGTAAACAAAAATAATTAAGCATTTTCATACTTTCTGTGACAAAAAATAGACTGCTTTCATTCCACGTTTTCTGTTGTTAATACATTTGGAATTTTGTAAATTATGTAACAAAAGATTTTGTGGTCCACTGAAAAATAAATTGAACTATCTGGCCTAAATGCAAAGCTTTATGTCTGGTGCAAACCCAACCCAACACATCATGCAGGTAACACCATCCCTACTGTTAAGTATGGTGGTAGCAGCATCATGCTATGGGGATGTTTTTCTTTGAAGAAAATGTTCTTCAGTCTGCAAAAGACAGAAGACTGGGATGGAGATTTACCATTCAGAAGGACAATGACCCCAAGCACACAGCCACAGTAACACTGGAGTGGCTTAAAAACAAGAAAGTACATGTCCTAGAGTGGCCCAGTCAAAGCCCAGACTTGAATCTGTTTGAGAATCTGTGGCAAGACTTGAAGATTGTTGTCCACCAACGAAACCCATCAAACTGGACATAGTTTGAACATTTTTTCCAAGAAGAATGGGTGATTATTGAACAACCCAAATGTGCAAACCTGGTGGAATTGTATTGCAAAAGACTCACAGCTTTGATTGCTGCAAAAGGTGGTTCTACCAAGTATTGACGAAGGGAGGGACATACTTATTTAACCAACACAATTCTGTTTATTATTTCTCATTAAGTGCTGTTTCACAATAAAAAAATATATTGCCTCTTCAAAGTGTTGAGTAGGTTGTGTAAATCAAAGAAAAAAAAATCCCATTTAAATGCATCAAAATGTCAAGTTGTAACACAAAATGTAAAATAGTCCAAGGGGGGTGAATACTTCCTATAGCCACTGTAAATGTTAGCCAGTATATCCTGGTTTCCAATAGATTACAAGATAAACCATGTTTATATTATTCTAGTAATATATGTCTCAAATGCTGTTAAATACATGCACCTCAAACTGTAAATGTCATGTATAAGAAATGACCAATTAAGTACTCAAGGGTTCAAATACAGTGCAATAAATAGTCAGTAAACACTGTGGTTCTACATTGATGTATCTCCTTTTTATTATTAGGGCTCCTTCACAGTGAAATAACAATGAAATCCCACAGCGTCTCTGTCTCTACAATATTGTATTTTAAAAATAACCAATTGCATTGATTTGTTTTCCATTGAAATAGCCTGTGTTATAGAGGGAAAAAATAGCAATGGCTTTCTCACTGACTTTACACTTTCATTTCATAGAAGAAAATTACTACATTTTAAGGACCAACTTCTAGGAGGTGAAAGGTTACATTTTCCCTAATTTGTCTGACTGAGAAATTCATTACGTTTTCCCTTGGGAATACAATGATGATGAATTGATGATTTTCTCCTTTGTCAAAGTTTCAATATCACAGGGGACTTTAGAAACAAATTACACATATGAAAATTATTATTTTTCTATATTTCCTTCTGAAAAGAAAAAGCTGCGGTTCATGCATTTCTTTCAAGTCAAGTTTCTGTGCTGGAAATCTTGATTTGTTGTTATGATGTGTATTGTGGTAATATTCTATTAAATCCTTGTTAGACTGACCCTTATGAAAACCGTGCTTTATTTATAAAAATGATAGGGTGCGAATGCCACCCCGGTTATCTGAAAAAGGAAGGACTGTCCAAGGGCATGGGGTTTCTGCACACTTCTGTAGGAACCCGATCAAAAACATCACTCTATCAAAGCTGCCATTGGCCCCTGAACACGTCACTCAGAAGAGGTCCCTTCCCACTTCCTTTTCGTCCTCTTTTTCCAAGAGCTAGGACTCCCGTGCAACCTTGCAACCCTTGGGCAGTGCTTCCTTTTCCAGATAACCGGGGTTGCATTCACAAACTGGAAGCACTGACCAAGGGGGCTACTGTATAAGAAAACCGCTGCAAGGGAGGAGACAGCAAGCTGATAAAGGAGCCTGCCCCAAGGGTCCCGGGTGTGAGGACTGCAGTCATGCTCGTACCGGGAACTGTCTAGAATCAGCATATACAAAGCAGGGCTACTCCACTTACAATAGCAAGGCTGGCTGCTCTACTAGTGCAGCTAGGAGCGAGGCCATATATCTACTTGCACAATATTTGGAGCAGCCAATCAAGCAACTTGTTCGGCCTCCATGCATCATCATGGCAGTGGACGACCTCTGATCCAACAGGAGCGGGGCCTCAGACCCACTGAAAAACAACAGAATACACAGCCAACAATGCTGCCAGGGGGACTGCTGGGGGATTAATCCGGCACGAACGGACATATTCAGGGGAGAGAAGGAGATCAACATATAAGTAAATGCAATACAAAGGGAAACAGACAGATAAACTTATGACAGAACACACGGAACACGAGAGCCTGCTCAAGTGCTTACTGCTGAGGACAGCAGCAGCAGTCTCTTGTTTTATGGCACGCAGCCAGAGCAGGCCACAGACCTGCTGACCAAGGAACTATATACATAGCAAGGCAGCAAGAGCAACTCAAGCACCATCAGCTGGGAACAGTGGCAGTGAACTCCAGTCTACACAAGCTAGAGCTACATATGTTATATATACATAGCGGGGTACAGGCCAGATGCCTGCACCACTGCAACACAATGCAATAATTAACAAACTATATTCAGGGCGGCCTCGTAACGTACCTGTAGGACGCATGACAGACCCTGGGAACACATCGACATGCTGTCAGCAAGTCCAGGAGCAGCTCGCGTGGGTGTTTGACTAGAAGGCATAGTCCGGTGGAAGGGAAGACACGGTTCAAATAGCTCCATCAGGATGCGCTTAATAGGGGCAGACTGGGAGAGAAATCCGAAGCCAGAGCCCGTGGGCTACTGGGGCTAGACTGCAGCCAACACTGGGTTCCCAATGGAAGGGATCGGTCCCGTCACATCCAACCTGTAGAACTGGACAAGCGAAGCCCAACCTGCAGCCACACAAATGTCTGCCAAGGGTATGCCTTGAAAAAAGGCCCATAATGTGGCAACACCTCAAGTCGAGTGGGCCACCAGGTGTTCAGGCACCAGGGTCCCGGTGGACTCGTAGGCCATGCTAATAGTGTCTGGCCCTGTGTCCGCGCTCCATAACACATAAACAATTGGTCTGAACACCGAATGTCCTTAGTGCGTTCCAAATAACACCTGAGGGCCCGCACAGGGTAGAGCAGGTGAAGCCGACTCTCTTGCTCTGAAGCGAAGGGAGGAGGATGAAAAGCCATCAACTCAATAGACCAGTTGATCTGAAATGGAGACAGCACTTTCGGGAGGAATGCAGGGTTAGGCCATAGCGTGACCTTGGAGCCATCTCCCGCAAAATGGACACACGAT
The DNA here is from genome assembly GCF_036373705.1 of Amia ocellicauda. Lineage (NCBI taxonomy): Eukaryota > Metazoa > Chordata > Actinopteri > Amiiformes > Amiidae > Amia > Amia ocellicauda. Next base: position 15,086,306 of record NC_089852.1, read on the forward strand.
GGGTGTACAGACAGGGCGTGTAACTCGCTCACGCATTTTGCAGAGGTGACTGCCAGCAGTCTTAAGTGACACTAGCTTCAGCTCAGCTGAGTTCAGTGGCTCAAATGGGGCTTGGAAAAATGCGTCCAGCTCTAGATCAAGGCGCCATGTGGGCAGTGAAGGGGTGCAAGATGGCTGTAGCCGTCGAGCTACCTTCAGAAACTGCACAGCCAGGAAATGAGACCCAGGGGGCTCGCCATCAATCCGGACACTTTGAGCGTGGATGGGGACTTACCATGGTCCAACAGCTCCTGTAGAAATTGTAATATGACCCCAATCGGACAATTAATTGGGTCTTGACTGCTGTCTTGGCACCAGGTGCTAAACGTCCATCCAGCTGTAGGAATACTGTAACCTGCTGACTGAATAGTGGCTGCTACCACATCTGACAAACTCTAGGCAATCAAACCTGGAACAAGAAATCCACTCTCACTGGGAGTTGCCAAGGCTCTCTGCGGAGGAGGGCAATCAGGTCTGCAAACCTGAATCTGCGAGGCCACCGGGGGGCTATCAGCAGAACTGTCACTTGTTCTCTCCTGACCTTCTCCAGGACCATTGGGAGAAGGGGGAACGGTGGGAACGCATAAAGGAGACCGTGCGGCCACTCGTGGGCTAGCACATTGATCCCTAAGGTTCCTGAGTGGTCTTGGACGGAGAACCATAGTGGGCATTGTGCAGACACCACATCCGTCGCATACTGCTCCGCAAACTTGTTCGGAGGCGTCTGTCGTCATGACTGCTCAGTGGCAGACTGGGCTCAGGGGCACACAGAGGATCAAATTGTGAGGGCTCCGATTGCCCTGGAGCTGGAGTGGTCATGCTCAATTGTGGGGGGGAGGGTCTGTGATGCTGCCGCTAGGAGGCCCAGTAGCCTCTGGCAAAGGGACACCCTGACACGAGCTCTCAGTCGGAAGAGGGAGAGACAAGTGTGTATGGAGGAAACTCTCTCTGGCAACTCTCTCTGGCACTGTCCACGTAGGCGGCTCTTCTCTCGATTGACCCAGTGGCCCAATTTGGACAAACGGCCTAAAATCAGGTTTGTGTGGCTCTGAACCTGCTCCCTCAAGTGAGAACAAACCAGCCTAGGTAATTGTCCTCTAGTCATCTAGGTAATTGAGGACACGGACCCCTTGGCAATGCTAACACGTTGGGGGCTAAAACGACATCCATGCACTTGTGTGTGTGTGGGGCTAGCAACAGGCTGAAGGGGACAACAGCAAACTCGAATGCTCTGCCCTTGAAGGTGATGCGAAGAAACTTCCTGAGCGCTTGCGCAATGGGGCTCTCCGTGCTTCTGAGGCCGGCCGCTTGGGCTCCTGCCTCATACACCCTTTGGAGCAGCGTCTCTGTGGCACGACACTGCCTGTTGGGGCAGGCCAGGTCACGTGGCTCCGCAGACAGTGGAGGTAGGGAGACGAGCGCAGCGATGGTGGAGTTGACCCACGGGAAGTCCACCAGGCCCGCTTCGGCTGCACCCTGGGTCCTGGCATAAGCCTCTCCTCTCCTGCCTAGGGTGGGGGCTGTTGCCGGATGGTCCCAGGTGGCCCTCAGTTCATCGAGGAGGTCAGGAAGCAGCTGGAGGGCCTGTGTGGGCAGCTGCGAGTGCTGACCTCTCTTGAACCTGGAGTGTGGTGGGGCAGGATCAGAGGGCCAGGGGAGCTGGAGACACTCCAGAGCCTTCTGAATCACTGCCCAGAACTCCCAGTCTGTTCCCGCAGGAGCAGGAGGGATGTCCTCGCTCAATGGAGGAGGAGGGGTGGGTGAGACTCCAGCGGCGCGGTGTGGGCCGGTGGTGGAGCATCATGGTGTGTGGGGGGACAGGGGAACGATGGCATCTGTTGCGCTGCCTGCTCTGCCTGTACGGCCAGCAGAGCGCAGATTTGGTCCATCCTGCTGTTCAAAGCAAGGATGGCCTCATCGCGCTCTCTGTCCACGGAGCCAGACCTCCATCGCTGCCACTCTGCCGCTCTTCCCTCTCATGCTCGTGCTCGTGCTCGTGCTCATGCAGAGGCACATACACCGGGGGCGCCGTGGGTGATGGGGGATCAGCTGCTGTGGCAGGTACGGTAAACTAGTACTAGTAAAACGGTGGCGAACAACACAGCCATGAAGCAACCAACCGAAAAACAGTGATAATAATAATAATAACAATAATAATAATAATAATAATAATAATAATAATAATAATAATAATAATAAAGTCTAGTGCACAGACAAGACACAGAAAGCTCACGTTTTCAGGTCCAGCAAAATCGGAAAAGTGGACGAACCTGCGCAGACATCATGTTTTATAGAACAGGAAGTGGGAAGGGACCTGTTCTGAGTGAAGTGCACAGGGGCCAATGGCAGCTTTGATAGAGTGATGCTTTCGATTGGGTTCCTAATGAAGTGCACAGAAACCCCTCCACCTTGGGCAGTGCTTCCAACTTGAAAGATAACACAAGTTTTAAAGACACAAATAAACAAAAATAATAAGAAAACAAACAATGTAAATGTAACTTGGGCTGCTATTAAACAAAATAAAATGAAATAAACATCTATTGTATACTAATATATAATAGCCTTGATTCACTGTATTACTCAGCACTGTCTCCTCCTGGTTTAAACTGCCACACAAAAACTCTTCCTATAGGCTACCTCTTCAAAATGGTTCCTTTCCCAACCTTTTAGAAAGCAGAAGCAGCACATATAATTGGCTTAATGTTTGACCACTATCCCTAGACTTTTTTGTTTTCCTCAGCTTCAGTGTAATGGGTTTAGTTTGCTGACTGGGACGGAACAGAAATCTGGAAAGCCTGGAAAGCTTGGAATTCCATTTGGTCAAAGCTAAGCCACGGAAGATCTTCAGAGCTTTTTCCACAAAGTCAGTCTGGAGAGTCTTGTTGGCTACAGGGTGGGATGAAATCTTACCAGCAGAGTGGAATGCATGGGAACCTAGGATTGGGGCATTCCTAAACCACAAGCAAATCATGCATTTAGAGCAGCTGTGATGGCAGTTTTCCATTGTTAAAAGCTGGCAGAGAACAATGTGAGCCTTTATTTGGGTGAGAGAAAGATAAAAAGGGAGGGAAAATAATTACACACCCAAATCAGAGCAGGCAAGACATACAAAATCTGCTTCTTAATCTGATTACATTTCTGCAGTTTCTCCCTTATAGAGCTAGGCCTGACTAAACCAGCCTGGTCATGCTTTCGGCCAAGAAATTTTAACTTTCAGAATAATTTGGAATGTAGTTACTGAAAGCTTCAGGAAGCTTCACCAAAATTTGAAGTTTGATGAAGGTGTAAATAACATTTACATGATACCAGAGGGACAATATTTGAAATACTGTTGTGCATACATGTTAGAAATAATTGCAAAATCTAATCTTATAGAATATGACTTGTTGATTTACATAATAATATTGTAATATTTAGGATTTAGATCTAGGAGTCTCAGACACATTACAAATAAATTTGTATTCCATAGTTTTGTACTTTTATGTTTCTCATCACCAGTCAACTACACGGTTTCAAACAGCCTCTTTTATTTGGTGAAAAGCAAACAGTTGAACTTTGTATAAAGTGTCTGTTTCAGAAAAGAAGGAAACTCTAAAACATTGATTTTAAAGTGCTAGGCACAGTCATGCCTACTTATTCACTCAAGGAACAGCTTTTATGTTCTCAGAATAATATGTTGACAGCAATCAAGGCTAAATGCAATGAGAGGCCTTTCTCCTAAAGATATAAACATTCAAATGTTCATTTTAGGTTTGGCAATGAATTAATAATACAATTGTTTCAACAGTGGTCTGAGGTAAAGATATACCCACAAAGAATTTGACAGCGATGTGAGTAATGTAAATTGAATTTGTCCGATTATATTGAATAAACTCCTAAGGTCAGATTTAAGCAACACAGCCACAGAGACAAACATTGCTACAGAAAATTAAGTGGTACTTAAATGCTAGTAGAGTTCCTTCCAGGTCATGTACAGTTTAAGTTGAACCAGTAGACCAAACACAACAATCAAATGTAACAGTAAATTCATGTTATAATAAATACAATAAAACAAAATAATTTACCTGTGCACTAGTAACTATGGTATTTAAGGTTTCTTTCATATGTTACACTGATTTTCTGTGGGACAGGAAGATTTTATTTCAGCCTGTGCAAGTTTTTAGGTCAATTTGTCTGTTTGGGTTTTATTATAATTGTGTGTACTCAACTTGGAGTCTGGTTGCTAAGGCAACTCCCTACGTTATTGCTCCTGCTCGCAGCCTGCAAAATTAATATTTGTAATAACCATTAAACTTTAACAACACATATTCTCATACACCCATGATGTACAATCATGTGGTATCCCTAGGGAAAGCATTATGTACAAACGTTATTACATAAGTAGGATAGTTGGCAGGGCAGCTGTTTTCAATCATCTCCTAGTTTCTGACTCCCAGGGTCAACTGATAAAAATCCATATTTGCTACATTCAAAGTGATTGCTAGCTTACAAATTAATAAGATGATATTATCTGACCTGTATCTGTCATTTGCACAAAATCATTATTTTAAAACATACATTTCTTCTGTAATGAAATCCAGAAAAATATTCACTGTCATTCTCTTCTTCTTGTTTGTTTAGATTTCTTTGAGCTGACACAGCACTGGCGAACCATTTTTGCACATGGACTACAATGTCAACAATCACTTGTTTCTTTAGGGACATCATAGCTCGAGAGTCACTGAGTTTTGAAGTACGCTTTCACCAAGACGTGCTGACTTCAGGCAGTTTAAAGTACTGTATTTTGTAATAATGTTACTACAGCATTGGAAAGCCTTTCATGCAAACAAATGCATGGATTTGCACTCATAACATTTAAAGATTAAATGTTTTTATATCCACTATTTATTTTAGATTCCTATAAACTGAACTCTAGTGTAGTAGCAAATATTCAGTTTTGGAAACCACCCTTGCCTTCAAGCTAGTTTTACCTTTGACATAGCTCCTACAGTAGCTTCCAATAACAATATAACAGGTCATTTAGGTGCTTTGGGAAGAAGCTTATAAAAAATCCAAGCTTGTAATGTCAAAATGAAAACCGCCTCAGAGGCAAAGCAGTGTTGGAGATGTGACTGATTAACAAAAGGTAGTGTGTGCGCTGCTCAATGTTAACAGAAATAAAGAAAAGCTGCATTTAAAGGCTGCTTGGCAGGCAACGGTATCATTTTTATCTCTCATAACACAGATCCCAGATATTCACAGAGCATAGCTGTTCTATGTTAGAACATGCTGACAAATTAATGGTGGGGGTGGTGGTGTGTGTGTGGTGCTGGTGGTGGTGGGAGGGGGGGGGGTAATGTCTACCTGCTGTTCTTCCTCTCAAAATGAGAGATTTATGGTCCTACGATTTGTGTAAGGGCTAAGGAATGCGTTTCCAATTTTAGCCTCTCAATCAGGTACACCGAATGCAATCACCTGTGCGCTGAAGCCACTGCAATGTGCCTGCAGCTCCAAAACCACAGTCTGGAGGAACAGCAGCCCGGATGGGCCCCAGGTGTTCAGGGAGCCCGTCCTATTAATTTCAGTCTAGGCTCCGAGAAACGAGAGTGGCATAAAATCATGAGTCACAGCAGTAGCTCCCATAAACATTTTACAAGGATGATTACTTACGGGTAACATGGAGAAGCAGCAAAATGAAACGAAATGAGTCACCAATGGGTCCAGCCTGGCTGTGCTCACGGGCTCTGGATGAGGCTCCTGTACGAGTCACGTCTTTTCCCTCATTGTTATTGCCCGCCTTATCGCTTAAACTGCAAATGTAATTGCAGTGCTTTTTGGCCACCAGTTGGTCTAATCCCTGAAAGTGCTGCGTTTTAATGTATTTTCCTTAGCTGCAGGAAAAATGTTTAGCTAAATTTACTCTCTTACTCCTCTATGAAGAATTTTGTGTTCTTATTTAAAGGGTTATCCCAGAAAGACATGCATTATACAGCACTGTAACACACATACGTGACATTTATTTCACTGCATATTTCACTTTTCTAATTTAATTCTAAGTATTTATATATTCATGTTGTGTTCACCTTGAGAGTTCTCCTTACACTGTCCCTGTGTAGTGCAACACAGATTTAATTTGATCAATTAGGCAATTGAACAAAATCTAGGAGGAACACAAAGCTTCTGTGTTACCAAAGAGGAGTGGCCACTCCCCAAATAGCAGGAAAGATAATGCAGATTAAAAACAAAAACAAACAAACATTGTTATTGGTGGTTGTGAGTAGAGAAAGCTAGAAGAATTAAGTGTAAACATTAACTTTTAAAATCATCACAGCCTCTTCTCACATGGACTGGTTTCTGGTTGTCCGTCTTGTGTGTCTGCCTGTTTGGTTTTATGCATTTTATTTTCATTTTAATTGTTTGTATTTAAAAAAAATATATTTTAATAGACAACAATGATGAATTATAGCCATCTGGCTGCTCTCTCCCATAACGCTGTTCACCTGAATAATCTCAGGACCCTCTCTCCCCCCTTGGAGGTTTCAGAATTAGAAACCACGAACCATAAAATAGTTAAAACGCTGAATGTGATCACTACTGTATTAACTCTCTTAGAAAATGTAACTTTCAATGCTTCAGTGTACTTTTTCACATTCTGGAGTTCAGTTTTGGATGATTCATAAATACATAAGTGCATGTTTCTCAACTAAGGCACTTGATAACGATACCAACTCTGACAGTCCATAACATGCAGAACTGAAATTCTAGATTGGCATAAAAATGAAGGCCAGCAGCAGCTTCACATACCAGGAATACCAGTCACCTGCAGGAGTCGCTTTTGAGCTCTGATGGTCAGTGGACATCTGGAGAAAGTGTCCATCAGACATTTAATGCCTCTGAGAGCATTGTGTAACCTACTATTAAGCCATTTCCAAACCACATTTTATGGTTGTTTTCCTTGTGATAGGATTCTTCCATTGTTTTGTGAAAGAGTGGGATTGAAATGTATAGCTCAAAACAGCACGGTCCGACCTAATACCTTGACTGCTGTAGATGAAACATACATTATTAATATTGCCTTCAAGACAACAACAGTAGGAAGGTTTGTCATTTAATTTCTAGGCCTTTATTTACGTACTTTTCTTTCTTTCTTTTCCTTTTCTTTTTAAAAATATAGAATCAAATGCAAAATCAGCACTGGGAGTTGTGAAGCAATTCAGGCTTGCATAGTGCACTGCAAATTTGAGACAAAAGGAAACTGATATATCACAGTTCACAGGGGCCAGCTTAAAGATGTTTAAGGCATATTAAGAAACAAATACCAACAAGACCTACTGTGGATTTGAGACCACACGTATGTTGCTTTGGAATCCGGTTGTTGTGAAACACGGATCAAAGAAGAGGCAGCAGCTGTCAGTCTTCTCCGTCTTTAGATCAAATTGGGAAGGCTGAAGTAAGCTTTTAAAGTAAGAGGAATCCATTTTGATAATAATAGCATATCACATATCTCCTTACTGCTTAAAGGTATACAAATCTGTATACTACCCACCTTTATAAGAGGTTAAATCGCTCCCAGTGTTAGCTTGGTCTACAAGGATTATGGACGAATCTGAGTAGTTAATAGTGAATAGTTTCAACATCACGGTTGTGAAAACTGGTCGGGAGCATTTCTCTGCTTGGTGTGGCCCATAAACATGGAGGAGCAACAGTTTAAAAGTACCATAATAAGCAGAACTACAACTAAAAACAATGAATGACTAAACACAACAAAGACTCCGCCCGTAATATAACCAAAAGTAATGGGACAAGTCTTCCTCTACCAAGTAATGGACTGTACCAGACATCACGTGCTCTGTGGTGGAATAACCTACCCACTGAGGTCAGGACGGCACAGTCCCTGACCACCTTCAGGTATCTGCTGAGGTCACACCTGTTCAGACTGTACCTGTAATACTACAGCCAACATATCCTGAACATCTCAACTACTTTGTTCCTTATGCCTGCCCTATCCCTCGGCCCACACCAGGGACATGACTATATTATGTTTTGCAATTGTTTGAACTAATTTGCACTGGTATATACTTGTATAGTATTTAGCCCATATCGTATTCAATGCACTTTGTATTGCTTTGCAATGTTTCTTGGTGAAAACTGTCAGTCACCGCAGGTAAGGGCATCTGCTAATAAATAAATAAATAATAATACAATAATAATGCAGGGGCTGTTGTTTTCTTAGGACACAATAACTGCCAGTCCTGTACTATGCTATCATACAATATTTTGAACACAAGTGGTTTACCTTAATTTACAGCAACAAAACTAAAACAACAGAGGACAGTCTTCCGCCAGTAAGTATGCTTCTCTTCTAAAAGAGTGCCGGGATGCAGTGGCAGGCCGGATTGAATAGAAATTGGGCATTTCAAAGCATGATATAAAATGTATGACATCCACATGAAAAAAATAAAACACTGTAGTCCTGACAACTGAGTGAAGTTATTGATGAGCTAACTACAGGGATAGCTGTGAAGCAGTGTGGCAATTGCATTTGTCAAGAAGATAGTGGAATATTTATGGTGAGGGGGAATGAGATGGGGATATATAAATCCACCCTACTCCCACCAGTAGATCTGGACACCCCGGGAGGGAGCACAGATAGACTGCAGAAGAATTACTCACCCCGGGCTGGTTGAGAGGGAGAGCCTCACCAATCCTGTTTTTTTTTAATTCATATCTAACCTTAAATGAGGCCCAGCACTGGAGGACGGAGTTTAATTAGTCTGTTGGTAAAGCCAGAGCAAAACAAAAGGCATCAGAACAAGGCTGTGCAAAAAAATATGAATGCGGACCTCAGCACACATGCATATTTTCACTGAAGTTGTTTTGACACCTGTGCCCTGAATTAATATTTGTAAGTTTCAAAAATGATACAGAGAGGGAGACAGAGGGTGAGGGAGAGAGAGAGAGAGAGAGAAAACTATTTGCAATGCACAATACAAATAGGAAGCAAATTACCTGGGTGATTTAACAAAAGGTTGGATGTCTCCCTGTGGCTGATGGATAAAGACTCAAGATCAGCAGAACAAAACCGTAAACACTTCAAGCATTACTCCCTTCCCCTTAACTCCTAGCTGGCAACAATAGGCCAATTACAGCCAGGTTTGCGCTGCCAGCTCGTGTTTTCTTTCAGTGTAATCTCTCCGGCGGTAATTAAACTCTCTATTTAGCTACCCTGTTCGCTGGCACCCACAGCTGGACTTTTTAAACACACCATCTGGTTTTATTCAGCACCCGAAATTCTTTTGTGCAAGCCGTAAAAGAGCACTAATTATACAAAATGGTGTTAATATCTCAACGTAGCACGCTGGCACAGATGTTAAAGCAGTAGGAGAACGGGAACTTTTTTTTCCAACCACATCGATTGAGATCAATAGGGTCCCCTCACTGCCGTATAAATTCCTCTTGGCCTATACATACTGATTAACTACATTGTGATCAATACCTAAGGAAACCACGCCTGTCATTCACTTCCTTTACAGCCCTGTTTTCAAAGTTTGATGACTGACCGCATGGTGGCATTGAGAGAGTCTTTATTTATGTGGTGCTGTTGTTCAAAAAGGCCTTTCAATGACAAAGAGAACCAGAATGCAACACAAATACAGTTGTAGTCGAACATTTCACAGCCTGCTTTTCAAGCAATGTTGTCTGCCGATTAATTTAACTATTATTCATGAAAACGTACTGATTAATCAATTATGTCTTTTCAGGGTTTGTTGAACAGTGATTCAGACGAGAGATTTTATATGCAGTGCCAGTCAAAAGTCTTAATTCAGTACAATTACCTGGGATCCTTACAGTTTTCTCTAGGCTGAATCTGTGTTTAACACATTCAGAAAAGATTCATAACTGATAAATAGCTAAAGATTCCTGCACAATATTTGTTTAAACTAAATGAATTACAGAAAATCATTGTTTCAAATGAAGGATGTGAATACCTTTGAATACAAATATGCATCTGCAACAAACAAAAATGAAATCAACATTTAATAGGTGTTTAGTACCAGTTGACTGTGTTATACATCAGTCTATTGATCACCATGTACTATGTGATATTTAATACCCATATTGCATGTATGACATGTAATGAACATGTGAGTTAATGTGTAAAGCTAGTATTGCCATTCATAAGTTTAAAATGGCATATTCCAATTGGAGAATCATATTTTAGTAATCAAATATTAGTAAGAATCTCTAGAGAAAGTACTGAAAATTGTCTAGAACTATTGGGCATCACCATGAATGTATATTGCGCTTTCCTAAAGTGTACAAAGTGCAACAGGTCATTATTAGGATACAAACTAAGAAGCACAAGGGAGCATCACACTGTTATGCCATTTGTTCCACTGCACTGGCCTTGCCTACAATGCAGTGAAAGGTTGAATTCCCTAGTCAACTTTTTAAAAAAAGTCCATCAAGCTGGGGGGATATTAGATTTGTTCAAGCTATCCTTTTAAACATTGATGGCAAAATCATAAGACAATAAAATAAAAAAGCACAATCCTCAGAGCCCTTTGAAGTATAACCCACCCCCCACAGACCATACTACACAATGGGCCTTTTTTGGTTTCTCCTCTTTTTATATATTTCTTGAGAACAGCAAGAAAAGCCCGCTTCAGGTGATTCATTGTGTACTTTGCTTTAGTCAAGTACAACTATGCACTAATCAGACTGTGAGAGTCTAGTACCACTGCCATGTCTTCCCTTGGCCTGAGCTCGCATTGCTACATTAGCCTCCACACTATCCATTATAGTACGCCGAAAGAGCAAATGGCAGGCTAATGACATGTTTTGTGTTATACATCCCCACGGTTGGGTGCGACCATTAAAGTAATGTCTCCGTTACTGTTTTTATCATTGTTCAAATCATGCCAGGCTTTTTTTTTTCTTTCTTTTTTTCCCAGCCCACAGCACTTGTTTTCAGGATGTCAGCTCGTACAAAGTTGCAGCTCAGTGCAGGGGTATATCCTTGAGGCTGTGTCTGTCTGACATCAAAAATAGCTGCCATAGAAACACCTCAAGAGTTGTTTGCCACAATCCAGAGTCATAACAACTACAGGGGGTTGCAACACATAAAGGTTTTGAAGAAGGCCTTTTCTTCAGCAACTGAAAGTGATGTCAGTCAGAGTGGCCCTGAGGACAGCCTACTGCATTGAACTGCAACCTCATGTGAGACCGCATGACGCAAATGTTGGGGGATGGACTTTAAACTCATAAGCTCAAGAGCTTGCTCTTTAATGAAGCCAGAAGACTTATTATGAATGAGACGTTTTCAAAACCCGTTGGCTGAATAAAGTCACACCATTTACAATCCTGCTTTAAAAAGGCAAGGATCATTTATTTTCATAGCATGAATCAGACGTTGCACTGCAATCATGCCAAATCCAAATAAAAAGTGGACCATAAATCAGGACTGTACCATTTCATTCCTATGGTTCAGCATTTCTTTAAAGACAATTCTGAATTATATTTTTTTGTTCCACTCAACTATGGAACAATTATATTCCTGGAGCACTTTCTAAAATACAGAGTATAATATGAATAATGTGAATGTGTTTTTTTGTGTGCACTGGATTACTGAGTAGACAAACACTAAAGTGAACTAACCTTCAGATATCTAAGATAATGACATGAATCACTTATTATGTGTATTTGTTTTCTGGTACATTTGGTGTTGATTACTTTTAAATGACCACGATTACACAATGATTGTTAAGCACATTCTATTAATAATAAACGACTACATCTAACTGAACTGTCACACTATTGACCTGTGATCTGGGGAGGATTTACACTAATGTAACTGAGCAGTTTCCCTTCAGACATTCCCAAATGCCACTGTGCTGATTTACCACCTGATTATAGTAGAGACAACCCACTCCCTTTTTGCAGAAGTGGAATGTCTGAATCGTCTGAAATGGAACATTCTCAGAGAGCCGCCTCATTGACACCTTCACTACAATAGAGCCCTGAATGAACACAAGTGTAGGCATGCGGATTTAATGTATGCTTTCAGCGTGTGCCCACTTGTATTCTAATCTGCAGCCACTTCACTAGGTGTAGCGTACAATCATTGCCGCCACGCTGGGTATTTCCATAGCTTCGGGGGCTTGCTCATGTTTTGGCAATGAAGCCACTTTTATTACTTTGTGACATTCTGTGACATTTAAGAGCCATAAAGGCTGTAACAAGCCCTGATTCCCAAAGCCCTGCCGCATTGACCAATTAATACACAGTGCCCTTTTAGCAGGCTTCTCAGCTCATCCCCCCTGTGCGTTGCGATGAATCTGAGCTGTGATGTTCAGAATTGAAAAGACGAGCAAAAGCTTGAGGTGCCATGATACCTGGACCCCCTTGAGAAAAGTGACCATGTTTGGAACATATTCTGAAACCCCTGGGGGGTTACATACGAAGTAAGGATATCTATTCTGTTATGAAACAGAAAAAATTACAATACCAAAAGCAGGGCTCTATAGGTGGTGGAATGCCCACTGCTAGATGAAATGGAGATAATCTAACTTAATGTATGCCTTGGACCCCTGGTTTGTCATGTTTATTTCTGTCTTCTCTGTCTCTCCTAAAGCTGAACTGGGCCCGGTAAAGCAAAGATTTCAGATGGTGCCAAAAATTAAGAGGCGAATATTTTCCTCATTATACATTTGCTAAGGAAAACGATTTCACTCAAACTGCCAGAGGAACACAATCAGTGCACACCCCAAGCATAATAAAATTAAGATATTCTGTGAGGAAACATTCAACCACCACAAATAACACTGCAGAAATAGCATGGGGGCAATTGGGAGAATGAATTCGGCATTTTGCATTTAAAAGGAGGCTATTTAAATTGTAATGGGATAATACAGAGCAATCAACCGGTTGTAGCAATGAACTACTCATTCAGGGTACTTTTATTTTTATTTTGCGTTACAGAAATGGAAGGAGACTCATTTGAAGCCAATCTCAATTTTAATTGATTTGTTTGGTAGGCTCAAGAGACATTTAAAGTCAAGTCGTTCTGGGAGGAATGCACAGTGAAGGTTGCCAGCCCTGAAAATGACACATCTCTGTTTGCATTAATACCTTGACAATTCAGACATACCTAGGATTCTAAGAAACATCCCCATTCCTATCAAAACATGTACTTTAAAGCAACGCATGTGAGTGTGTATGGGAGAGCACTAAAAGTAGGGAAGGAATTTGAAACTGGAAGCACGGGGGGGGGCATACACAGAACAGGACTAGATTCCCTGTATCTTTTTCTTATTTATATATATATATATATATATATATATATATATACACAACAGTTAGTTCCGGTCCTCGAATCTGATTGGACGAGAGACATTCCATGAGCACTGATGGTCTGACACCATCAGCACTCGGATGCTTCACTGTGTGTATCACTCCGCCACATTAACCTTTGAAAACAAAGGGCTCACGACACTGGATACATCAAAGTTTTCCTCAGTGATTTTGATCGATATTAGCTTCTTTGTTTATTGAATTGTATATGAGTCACGAGCACACATTGGTAACCACACATGCTCTCGCTTTCTTCTCTCTCTCTCTCTCTCTCTCTCTCTCTCTCTGTCTCTTTCTATCTTACTCACACACGATGTTTTAGAACGGTAAGTGCATCGTTTGAACTGCAACAGCACATCCTGCTCTGTGGCGTAAGAAAGTAGTTCCATACACAAGTGCATTTTTTTATGACAGTCCTACGTTTTTTTCTCTCTTTTTTATTTTCTTGTTTGTTGAACTGTTGTATATAAGCAATATCACACTCGATACACACGATACACACGATATGGCCCTACATGATTGCCTATGGCCTACGGCCTCATGCCTGCGGCCAAATCACAGCAGTGCTGATGTAGGGCCATATCGCACTCTTGCTTGTGTGATATTGCTTAAATATATATATATATATATATATATAAAGTTTTTAGGCATTGTTCTGCAAATCGGGTCCTCGGGGGTCAGAGAGTTTCATTCCATCTGAGTTCTTAATTAGTGAACTGGACTACATTTTCAATGTAAGCCCTTGCCTGCTGCAATGCAGGTGATGATGTAAAGAGACCTATATAACCAGCCGGGGGACTGCAACCACACTGTTGGAAACAAAATGTTCTAACATGTCATAGATTATAGGAACTAATTAAGGAATCCCAGCAATCTTTTGAGATCACTTTATAGGTTTTTGTAATACTGGAATGGGTTTTCCCGCTTATAAATATGTGCAGGACAACTAGCACGGTTGCTACAGTTATGGTTCTATGTGTCTTGACGTGTTGCTGTAGTGTATAAGTAAGATGTCTAGCACTATTTCAGTTTGATTCTATCATATAAGCATCATTTAACACTTTACAATGTCAAACTCAGCAAATAATGCTGGATGTCAATCACTGGCACGTGTTTCATTTTAGTGTTTCAGGACATGCTGTGTCTTAACTTCATGGACAGTGGAAACACAGCTGAAAAACTACAAAAGCACCAGATTTGTGTTCCTCGCAGCAACCCATTATTGTTATCAAGTCAACCAAGTGTTAGTGTTTCACGATCTTAACCCTTTTTAGTTCCCGTGGACTAACATTAAATGTTGCTTTGTCCACGGCTGCCTGAAAAAACACTGAACAGATTTATTTATTTCTCCTTTCCAATGCCTCATGCACTTCCACTGAGTTCTGATGTTAAATACATGTATGAGCCCAAACCCCAAACCTAGTCTGTAACCCTATCCCCAACCCTGTCCCTAACCTTGTTATACATATGATTACAGAATAAGATATCAGATGAAGTGCATAAGGTATTCATGTGTTATTTCTGTGGTTTTCATACATCAATTCATTAAGAATTGGTTCTCATTATTGTAAAGTATGTCCTATATACACTCACCTAAAGGATTATTAGGAACACCATACTAATACTGTGTTTGACCCCCTTTCGCGTTCAGAACTGCCTTAATTCTACGTGGCATTGATTCAACAAGGTGCTGAAAGCATTCTTTAGAAATGTTGGCCCATATTGATAGGATAGCATCTTGCAGTTGATGGAGATTTGTGGGATGCACATACAGGGCACGAAGCTCTCGTTCCACCACATCCCAAAGATGCTCTATTGGGTTGAGATCTGGTGACTGTGGGGGCCAGTTTAGTACAGTGAACTCATTGTCATGTTCAAGAAACCAATTTGAAATGATTCGACCTTTGTGACATGGTGCATTATCCTGCTGGAAGTAGCCATCAGAGGATGGGTACATGGTGGTCATAAAGGGATGGACATGGTCAGAAACAATGCTCAAGTAGACCGTGGCATTTAAACGATGCCCAATTGGCACTAAGGGGCCTAAAGTGTGCCAAGAAAACATCCCCCACACCATTACACCACCACCACCAGCCTGCACAGTGGTAACAAGGCATGATGGATCCATGTTCTCATTCTGTTTACGCCAAATTCTGACTCTACCATCTGAATGTCTCAAAAGAAATCGAGACTCATCAGACCAGGCAACATTTTTCCAGTCTTCAACTGTCCAATTTTGGTGAGCTTGTGCAAATTGTTGCCTCTTTTTCCTATTTGTAGTGGAGATGAGTGGTACCCGGTGGGGTCTTCTGCTGTTGTAGCCCATCTGCCTCAAGGTTGTACGTGTTGTGGCTTCACAAATGCTTTGCTGCATACCTCGGTTGTAACGAGTGGTTATTTCAGTCAAAGTTGCTCTTCTATCAGCTTGAATCAGTCAGCCCATTCTCCTCTGACCTCTAGCATCAACAAGGCATTTTCGCCCACAGGACTGCCACATACTGGATGTTTTTCCCTTTTCACACCATTCTTTGTAAACCCTAGAAATGGTTGTGCGTGAAAATCCCAGTAACTGAGCAGATTGTGAAATACTCAGACCGGCCCGTCTGGCACCAACAACCATGCCACGCTCAAAATTGCTTAAATCACCTTTCTTTCCCATTCAGACATTCAGTTTGGAGTTCAGGAGATTGTCTTGACCAGGATCACACCCCTAAATGCATTGAAGCAACTGCCATGTGATTGGTTGGTTAGATAATTGCATTAATGAGAAATTGAACAGGTGTTCCTAATAATCCTTTAGGTGAGTGTATATATACACTGCTCAAAAAAATGAAGGGAACACATAATCATCACAGTATAACACCAAGTCAGTTAAACTTCAGGATATCAATCTGTCCAGTTAGGAATCTTAAGTGATTGTCAATCAATATCACCTGTTTTGGTGCAAATGAAAGTGACAACAGGTGCACTGGAGAGGCAACAGCAAGACAACCCCTAAAAAGGGAATGGTTTTGCAGGTGGTGGCCACAGACAATTGCTCTCTCCTTCTCCTTCCTGACTGATTCTTCTCTAGTTTTGCATTTTGCTAGTGTCCTTGTCACTACTGGTAGCATGAGGCGGTACCTGCAGCTCAATCAGGTTGCACAGGTAGTTCAGCTCCTCCAGGATGGCACATCCATACGTGCCATTGCAAGAAGATTTGTTGTGTCTCCCAGTACAGTCTCAAGAGCATGGAGGAGATACCAAGAAACGGGCCGTTACACGAGGAGAGCTGGACAGGGCCGTAAAAGGGCATCAACCCAGCAGCAGGACCGATATCTGCTCCTTTGTGTGAGGAGGAACAGGAGGAGCACTGCCAGAGCCCTACAAAATGACCTCCAGCGAGCTACTGGTGTGCATGTTTCTGACCAAACTGTCAGAAACAGACTCCATGAGGGCCAGACGTCCTCTAGTGGGACCTGAGCTCACAGCCCAACACCATGCAGCTCGATTGGCATTCGCCAGGGAACATCAGAATTGGCAGGTCCGCCATTGGTGCCCCGTTCTCTTCACAGATGAGAGCAGGTTCACACTGAGCACATGTGACAGACATGAAAGAGTCTGGAGACACCATGGTGAACGTTATGCTGGATGATGTTGAAGGCAGCATGACCGGTTTGGCGGTGGGTCAGTGATGGTCTGGGGAGGCATATCTTTGGAGGATCGCACAGACCTCCACGTGCTAGCCAATGGTACCCTGATTGCTGTTAGGTAACGGGATGAAATCCTCAGACCCATCGTCAGACCTTACGCTGGTGCAGTGTGCCCTAGGTTCCTCCTGGTGCAGGACAATGCCCGGCCTCATGTGGCCAGAGTGTGTAGGCAGTTCCTGGATGACGAAGGCATTGATGCCATTGACTGGCCCTCATGTTCACCAGACCTGAATCCAATTGAGGACATTATGTATCGGTGCATCCGATGCTGCCAAGTAGCACCACAGACTGTCCAGGAACTCACTGATGCCCTGATCCAGGTCTGGGAGGAGATCCCCCAGTACACCATCAGCCGTCTCATCAGGAGCATGCCCAGACGTTGTCGGGAGTGCATACAGGCATGTGGGGGCCATACACACTACTGAGTCACATTATGAGTTGTTCACGCAAAATTCACGCAAGTTGGAACAGCCTGTGATTTCTATTGTTTACTTTGATTTTTCGGTGTGAGTTTGAATCCAGCCCTCAATCGGTTGGTGATTTTGGTTTCCATTGACTGTTGTTACGTCATTTGTTCTCAAACGAATTACACAATGTACAGCAAAGATTTTGATCTTTAATATATTTCTTTCATCGAGATCCGATGTGTGATTTAAGTGTTCCCTTAATTTTTTTGAGCAGTGTATATACACCGATCAGCCATAACATTATGACCACCTGCTTAATATTGTGTAGGTCCCCCTTTTGCCGTTGAAACAGCCCTGACCCATCAAGGCATCGACTCCACTAGACCTCTGAAGGTGTATTGTGGTATCTGGCACCAAGACGTTAGCAGCAGATCCTTTAAGTCCTGTAAGTTGCGAGGTGGGGCCTCCATGGATCAGACTTGTTTATCCAGCACATCCCACAGATGCTCGATTGGATTGAGATCTGGAGAATTTGGAGGCCAAGTCAACACCTTGAACTCGTGATTCATCAGACCAGGCCACCTTCTTCCATTGCTCCGTGGTCCAGTTCTGATGCTCACGTGCCCATTGTAGGCACTTTCGCATACGCAACAAACTGCGAAGCACTGTGTGTTCTGACACCTTTCTATCAGAACCAGCATTAACTTTTTCAGCAATTTGAGCTACAGTAGCTCGTCTGTTGGATCGGACCACACGGGCCAGACTTCGCTCCCCACGTGCATTAATGAGCCTTGGCTGCCCATGACCCCGTTGCCGGTTCACCGCTTTCCCTTCCTTGGACCACTTTTGATAGGTACTGACCACTGCAGACTGGGAACACCCCACAAGAGCTGCAGTTTTGGAGATGCTCTGACCCAGTTGTCTAGCCATCACAATTTGGCCCTTGTCAAAGTCGCTACGCTTGCCCATTTTTCCTGCTTCTAACACATCAACTTTGAGGACAAAATGTTCACTTGCTGCCTAATATATCCCACCCACTGACAGGTGCCATGATAACGAGATTATCAGTGTTATTCACTTCACCTGTCAGTGGTCATAATGTTATGGCTGATCGGTGTATATATATATGTATTCTCAACTTGGTGTATTTAACATTCATATAGGAATATAGTATAATGCCAAAGTGCTCTTCTGAAAAACATGTGATATGTATTATTGTAGTGATGATGACTTTGAGCTTGAATTTCATATCCCTGAATAAAGGTAATGAAAGAGAGGGAAAAAGAGAAAGAGAGAGGGGGGGTATTATTATTATTTGTATGTGAAATTATTATTTTATCATTTTTAGGACAGACACCTCTGATAAAAATATATACAGTTTTTGAATCCAATTTACTTCAGCTATTTGAGCTTTGCTATTACTGCAAACAACTTCAGTCCTTGGGTAAGGTCATTGAAACAAAGGGCATATACATTGAAGTAAAATTACATTTTAAATGAAATGGTGTGATTTTTATTTGCTTTATTAGGCAGTCTAAAGTATGGAAAAGCCTGATGATGATTGATAACAGAACATGAATTTGGCATGTATTTCATTCTCCAATTTTTGAAGGCATCAGACCAAATATCTCCACTGTATTTCCAAAGCTGGCACTCATAGATGATATAAAGGTGAAAGGAAAGCCAATGATTTCTAACGGTGATGGACACTATGACAGTAAAGGCTACTCAGCAATATATGACTGCTGAGGTTTAGTAGAAGCTGACTTCAAGAAAGTAGTCCACATAGAAGTGATACAGGTATGACTGTCATTGATGTCTGTGAAATAAAAACAGTGATATTGTTATTATATTTCATAGCAGACATTCATATATTACTTTTTTAACATACAATTACCCATTTATTCAGCTGGGTTTTTACTGGCGCAATGGAGGTAAAGTATCTCGCTCACAGGAACAACAGCAATGTCCCCCACCTGGGATTGAACTGACAACCCTCAACGTTTCAGAGTCCAGGTGGAAATGGAGGGACTGAACAGGGACTGACAAATATTTTCAGTTGGCACATCTATATCTATATCTTTGTAACTCACAGGCATTGGCAAATTGAATCATTTATAGAAAACACGCCTGTTAAAAGAGTTAGGCACTATTTTGATGTTTGGCACATAGTAAAGGGTTTTGTATTCATGGATTTGTCAAATGATTTAAATATTTAACTTGGAATATGTTATGATTATCGTATAAGAAATTGAAAAAAAGATCTGGACAAGCAAATCCTGAAACCCTGAAATAGGACACATGCCAGTATGTGAAATCCAAGTCTATTTGGTGAGATTTAAATGTTAAAGTGATAAAAGATGCTTATATGAGGGAATCAAGCTAGAAAAAGTGCTATACATCTTACTTATACACTACAGAAACATGTAACAATGCACAAAACCATACTTTTAAAATAATAATAATAATAATAATAATAATTATTATTATAATAATAATAATAATAATAATAATAATAATAATAATAATAATAATAATAATAATAATAATAATAATAAAACATAATTGGGTGGAAACCTTGGTCACAAGTAGGCATTGTGTGTCTTATCCATAAGGGGAATGGCTTAATGGCTTGCAGTCATTCTTTTACAACATACGCTGGCATGAGTGAATTATAACCTTGATAATTGGATATGCTTTATGACAAACAAACAAACACAAACACTGTGTCGAGGGCCAGTAATGCGAGAATGGATGTGTTTCTCACTCTGAAGCCTTGCAAGCACTCTTCCACACAGCTGTTTTTTTTCCCCGTTTCGTTTTCTCCCACAAGAATATATTACCTCCAGCAGTTGAGAAGCACTTGTGAGGAAGTAGTCATGGTGTAATCTCTTCTCAGCTACATTCACTCCTCGCTGACTCCTTAAGAACAACAGTTAACCACTTTTTATCGATGATGCTTATTTGCAATAAAGACCTTGGGGATTTTCGGCATATTAAGCGTGTGTGGCTTGCTGTGGTGGCACAACACAAAGCACTTTCAGTTAGAGGTGAGGTCTTAACAACACATACAGCGAGTTGTAAGGTTTACAGCTGCATTATTAGAAAAGGCCTTCACAATTTTCCCAGGTAAAAAAGTGATGTGGTGCTTCAAATATACTTCAAATCAACTATGTGCATGTTATATTAATCAGCTGGAAAGGACTATTTTAGATCTACAAAAGTATTTCAAATCCTACCACAAAGCTTGGTTACAGTGATTATCTGAGGATCTTTCATGGGCCAGCCATTATACTACTAAAATCAGGAAAAAGACCAGATAGATTGGTATTGTGCACATTGATCTCATACATATACTGTTAGCCAGAACAGGATTCAAGCTAGATTTACAGCTTGGTCTACAATTTTCTCAAGCTATTAGAGGGTATATTGCAATGAAGTTGTGGACTGGATATTTCTTACTGTCAATGAAGTGGTTCCCACATATGTTCTATAGGGTTGGTGGCTGAGTTGTGAGGTACCCACAAAGGATGCTCAATGTCACTTTTTAATTGGACTAATCAGGGGCTGCATAGATAATTGTTATCAGCCACTGTACATCCATAACAACACTGCAAAAAATGTAATCAGCTGAACTTATCCATTCATATTTGTAAATGGGGCTTACCTAGAGGTAGTTCAACACTAAAGATACAGATTGGCAGCTCTTGTAAGCATGTCTTGGAACATGAAATGCCCAAGCAGCTCAGTTCAAGATTGATTCATATGATGGACTAAAGTGTGTTTGAATAAATCCACACACAATTAAATGTCATAAGTTATAAGGCTTCTTTCTGTCAGCAGGCTCTAATCTTTCTCTTAGACATAAAAAAGCATCTAGGATATTGACAGTAAGGCTCAATTCCTAAGCCACCATGGCCGAGATCGCAATAATGGCCGAAAGCCACATTACTGTAAGCAGTGGGATACTTGTGGGCCTCAATGTGAATTCGTACTGGGCGAGGTGTATTTTTAGATTCAGGGAAGAGGTAGAAACTATACCCTCTCGTGAGTTATTTCTCTATATGAAGCAGTGCCAAAGAAGACAGGCTGATAGTACTGTGATAGAACTCATAAAAGTATAATAGCCCACCACAGCTCCAAGGGGCAGCAGTAAAATGAGGTTGAGCTTTAAAGACACTTTCCTTATCAGAGCAAAAGGGCTTTTGATCTTTTTTACATGTATACTCATTCTTTATCTTTTTTTGTAATACATATTATAGTTGAGGTCTAAAGCTGCTAGACGCAATAATGCCTCCTATATTTTCTCTTTTTGGAAAACGATTTTGAAAGCAATTTATTTTTCCTTATGCTCCACAAACGTACATTTTCTTGTTATAACACACTATTTTATTTAGTATTTGATTGAGTACATTCTGGACTTTTATCGTGACCTTCCAATCCACTGTGACTGGAAAGCCTTGTTCAGGTATTGGTTTGTATGATTTAATGCACTGGTGAGGAAAAGTGCTGTGGAGGAGGTTTTAACCATTAAATATTTAGGTGAGCTATCTGGCTAAATTCGCTCAAATTCCAAAATAGGGTTGCACAGAAGTAATCAGTGACCCTAAGCTTCTGTAGTTGTGTGTTGGTTTGGTTTTTAGCATTCAAGGGTAAAACTTTCCCTATCTTTTTCCTCCGTCTCCTTCTCCATGCTGACCTTTTTAAAACCTTCTGAAAACAGCTTTGTTAATGTTAAACAGATTTTTTTTTTCTTCAAGTTCTGTCTTGAAGAGGGATTGACCTCACAAAGCAAATTCTCCTTCCACAGGTTAAACCAGCTGGTTGTGCCTGGTCTTGATAACATTTGGCATGCCTCCCAGACTGTACAGATGCCCACTTTCTATTTGGAAGAAAAAACAAACCAACACAAATAAAACAAGCAAACACACCACTAATGTCCACTCTGTCCACACTGTGGGGGTTTCACATACCTCATTGTTGTCAAGGACATTACTTCACATTCCTAGCATATGTACATGACTCTGCACATTGTGAACACATGAAATACCCATCTTTACCTCTCACCATGGCAAGGTCTCCAGCTACTGTAAATCGTCTGATTTGTGCTGCTTTTCACTGGGTCTCTGCAATTTTCTACAAGGTCAATCCGACACAGGATTACAAAACGAATGGAAAGCCCACGCACACTGAAATCATGGTGCAGATCAAGCAGCAGTAAATTAGGACAGCCCTTCTAACATCGCCCCCTGGCTCCTACTGATTGATGACAAGGTCCCTTTACCTTTTTGCGACCTCCATCCCACCCCTCCCACTTAAACAGAAGGTTCCGTATAGAATCACAGTAAGGCTTTCCTGGATCAAATCCAGGTTAGCCATGGATCTGCATACCGTACAATCCTGAGATGGGTTCAGACTTGCAGGACCACAAGGTACAATTTTCAAAGCTTCAACTCTTTTTTTTGTTTGCTTTGTTTTTAATGGGGGGGGGGGTGGGTGTTATCATACACATTATGATTATGATTATGATATGAATAGTGAGCTAAAAGTTAATAAACAAACTTTGAATTCTGTTATAGCTGAAGTTATTCAAATTACAATTACAATCTACCTGAAGTTTTGATTCCCTCCTACAGTTTTGCAGAAGCAGCAAAACAATAAGCTCATATGCATATCACATCGACCCACTAATAAAAGAAAAGTGTCCAAACACAGCCATTTATAGCATTTGGGAAACTGGAAGAGATCTGCCACATAAATTCAAACAATTTAAATTCTTTGGATCCACCTGTAAAGCAAAATAACCTTGTATTTGCACCCTGACCGTAAGAAATACTTTTGCAAAGTTTTGTAGTCATTACAAAAGTTTTGCTTCCTGAGATCCACTTCCACTACTTCATACGCTGTGCTACTGAACTATGTTAACCACTGCACACATTGTGAGACTACAAAGTATTATCATTCTATGACTTCATAATATATCTTTATGTGTAACATTTTAATTTTTGTAATTGAAACCCTGGTATGTTGTCTTGGATAAAAGCCTCAGCTTAAATAAAAGACACTGAACTGAAGGTCATGGAAGATATAACAAAGTATGCCTGTAAACATTTAACCACAAGATCGTTACAAAATGTTTCACTGTTCATATCTAGACGACTGACTTGAAGTTTGAGAATGAAACAGGGACTGAAGGTCACAGGTAAAAAAAGAAAGAAGGTTTAAGGTTTCAGACTGAAAATAGGAAGCACGTCTTTACACAAGAGTGATGTGAATGTAGAAAAACTAACCAGCTATGTCTCTGAAGCACACTTGCTACGATCCTTCAAAATCGGATAAGATGGCCATGTAAGATCCTGATTAGCTAAGAGCAATCAAAATGAGAAAAGTGGTATGAGTGGCATCTTCTGGTTTATAACCTGTCTTTT
Organism: Amia ocellicauda; assembly: GCF_036373705.1. Taxonomy (NCBI): domain Eukaryota; kingdom Metazoa; phylum Chordata; class Actinopteri; order Amiiformes; family Amiidae; genus Amia; species Amia ocellicauda. The sequence continues at coordinate 15,110,204 of NC_089852.1, forward strand.
GTCCTTATGTTCCTCAATTTACATGCTATAAAGTTCGGAGCACTCCTGAACTGCTCACAGCCACTAGAGAAACCTCTCTAAACTCCGATAAACTGGAAGATCCTGTAGCTGCCGATTCCACAGGAGCTTAAAAATGATGTCAGACATAAAGAGGACCTTGATACCCACACACCAAACAACTCCTCTACTTAAACAAGTGTAGTAACACCAGATGACACATAGCTATATTTATTTTCTTCCTGAACCCTGCTACATTCTTTGACAATACTTGAAAAGTACTCAACTGTTTCCACAAGTTTCCACACTTTGCCCAGGATAGATCTCATTCAGTAAAATCCTGTCACCATACTCAAACTATCCTGTCAGATAACCACTGAAGAAAGAAACACATGAGCAGGCATGGCTGTGGTGCCATACCACAGCGCATTAACATGCCACATTACTGAAATGTAAGGCACTCTTACACACACACACACACACACACACACACACACACACACAGGAGCGTGATCGTCAAAGATTCCTGTCTCAGGCATGAAATGTGTTCCTCATTTTGTGACAGGACTTCACAAGATGAACTCATCATCTGTTGTAAATGTTGTACATGTTACTGGGGACATATGTAACAGGAGTTTCACAATATTGGGCATTCAAAATCAACCTTCTTTTATGTTGAACAGCATAAAGAACCACTCTAACCTTCTTCATACAAAGACACATGATTGAACGAAGCAGGCAAAATTTGAACTCCTGATAAGGATATGCAGTACTTGGTTACATAAAATGTTTGGATTGTAGAAGATGAGGGAAAACTTAAAAAAATAATAGAAAACCTACTGGTGAAGAGCAGCGAGATGAGAAGAAAAAAAAAAGATAATTTATTGTTACCCATGGATTGAGCAACACTGATGCTTTCCTGCTTGGAGAGGGGTAATATAATGATAAGAGAGATAGAGTACTCATTACTTAAGGTGTCACAACTGTTTAACGTATTTTAAAGCTGTGATAGGTCCCCAACATGCAGCGAGAGAGAGACATATTGCCGTAGTAATTCTGAAAATGAGTGCAAGTCCATATTTGCGTTCCAAATGCACCGCTAATGAAAGGGGTGGAGAGGATGTCATATGTTGGGACAGGACTTCCCGCGCTGAGCATTGCACCGCAGTAAACTGCCTCCTGCACCACCCACCTGTGGCCAATGAGGTCTTTTTATTATCATTATTTATTATTTTATTGGTTACCAGGAAGCCCTTCTATTTGTGCTTTGTTTCTTCCCGAGCATTGACAAGCTCTCCTGTCACACAGCCCTGTTCTCTCTGTCACACGTCCAGAATTTTGACAGCGATCTCTAATAACGGCAGTCCCATTGCTTCCACAGGGGGATAAAGCAGACATGTGTTTGTGCTTTTGCTACAACTACTGCTACTGAAAACAAACAACAAGTCAGCATGCATTTGATCAGGATGAGAAGTGACTTTCAAAATAAATAACCTATTAAATGAGTCTGAAGTTAAAGTGGGATATTTCGGGCACACGGTAAGGTAAGGTGGTATGTTTCCTCATGAACTGATATATGAATGCCACAGGATTAACACATGAATATGACCTATACTTCATCTGAGTTCTGATGGCAATCACATATATAACAGTGTTAGGATGAGGGTTTGAGTTCATGTGCTCAACCTTAGAACTCAGATAGATGTGCATGAGGTATTTTTTAATCCTGTGGCATTCATTTATGAATTCTTGAGGAGTCACACCACCTTATTTTAATGTATAACCACAATATCTTCCAAATAGGTGTTACTGATTAGGCAGGTACTGTATTTCCTCTAATAGCTTCATTGTATTAATTGTAATAGGTGGCTACAATTATATGGTGAGTTTTTTCCCCTTGTTATGTTGAGTATACACAGGATATTGCATATTAGTGTTTGTATAACCATGTAAATCATGTTGGATGATGTATTCTGCCAAATAACATATACAACAAGGGATTTCCACCAATAGAAAATTCCAAATGAGTTTTGCTCATTAAATCATGTAATCATTTATCAGTTTGTGTTGTGGTTTTTGCATCACCATTTTAAAGACAAACATGTCAAACATGTGGTAAATGTTAACATACTTTCTCACCAGAACGAAAGGTCCCTAAAAGGTCTAATATTCATGGACTTTATTTTCCTTGAAGAAAAGAGGGAGGAACATAAATTCACACACTCTCAACCCACAAGCACTCATAAATTGGTGATGCTTTTGTGCTGAACATTCCTCTCCAAAGATAAGAATAGGGTTGCTATAGTTACAGCCTGGGGAGCAAGGTGAGGAAACTTTCCATGACTTTCATTCTGAAAAACATGTGCCTGGTCAGTGTGCCTGATTATTCACTTTCCAGCATTGCTTAAAATACAATTATTCACATCCACTAGTTTAATCCAATTTATGCAGCATGAACAAGAAAATACAGCATGAAGGAGGAGGAGGCCAAAACTGAGAGTGAGTTCTCTTTAACTGAAGTCAAATCCAGAATTAATTCTGACTTTGTGAACCTGTATACATAGGCAGTCATACCTTGGCATGGATGATAAATGACAAATAGCAAATTTAGCTCCAAAAACCTTAAGCAACAAAATCTGCTTTGGAATAAAAGTCTTTAAATGGTATCTGCTGTTCCCAACTGACAATCTAACCATTTGCCACTGAAATATGCTGCATTTGTGTCTCTAAAAGAAGCTCAAATAGTTCAGCTTCAATTACTGAGCACTAACCTACAAGGCCAATCTAAGTCTTAATGAATGATTCTGGAAAAAACGAAATGCACATGGCATTGCACAAACCCATCCAGTCCTGTTAAAGGTTTCCCTTCTATAGACTGGTGAAAGACTACTCGAACCACAGCTAAACCTCGCCTTTAAAATTAAGGTTTTCTATCTTACAGTTCTGGAAACATAAGGATTCCTTGGCTTATTGGGATAAGCACTCCTCAACTACTTGACATAACCCTGACAATTGAGTTAATACATGTCTCTTGGTTTCTGGCAGTTGTGATTTAAACTTTGCAGATAAAGTTCCTACAGCAGGCATCAAGTAAATGGACTTTGCATATAGAAAAATAATAAAACAAAATGTTGACTTGACAAGCTTTATGATTTTTTCCACATCTTCTTTTAAGAAAAACCTCAAGGAATCTATTTGTTTTGGCATGGGACCTTCACAGATGGTGAACCGAGAAGCAATGAAAACTAACGTCTACTGTATATCAACCATTCAGAGATGCAGAACATTATTTTAAAACCAAATTTCCAAAGTATTGCTTTTTCAGAGAGATATTGTACTCTGATGCATCTCCAGTGACTCATTATTCCTTTCAAACTAGACAAAGATCAGTAATTAAGCTAAAGGATAAGGGTATCCATTCCATTCACATTAAAAACCAACATGGATAGAAGTAAAACAGATAAATATATATATATATATATATATATATATATATATATATATATATATATGGTTATCTTACAGTCTGCTCCCTAATTCAGTGGCAGGCTGATTGATCTAATGTTATCGCTTTTATGTTCTATTTTTAAATTCCATTTTCTTTACAAAACCATGGTGCTATGAATGGGAAAACCACCTTCTGAGCAGCAGTCTCCATTGAGATATATAGTATTTTCATAAAAGTAACTCTTACAAAATGAAAAATCTGACTGATATTGACTTTTATTGTGAGGGGGGAAAAGAAAGTCACCCAAGTGATCCAACAATTCCCTCAGTCTATAGATGTACACGATGAGCGTGTGTCCATTGTTCCCTGTCTGCCTCGTCCGAGGTGCCATCCATCATCCTGTACATGCTGCCTCGTCACGGCCTTTAAGCAGGGACATTTGTCTCTCCTGCAACACCAGTCCTAGGAACCACAAAATAGCATAGTGCATCCCCTCTGCACCCACACATGTGCACTCACACACGAGTACATGCATACACACACATAGCATTTAAGTTCTGCTGGAATCATAAAAAAAAGGAATTTCCTGGAGAAGTCCTGTAGGATACAGACTATAAAGATTTTGACCAAGTATCCACAGTACTCCAGAAATTACCCACAGTCTTCCAGATGTATTACAGTTCAGATCCCCATGAGAAAAGGAATTCGTTTTCATGGTTGACTCAGACTGTAGTATTAAATGTGCATTAAGCATAAGTTATTCTTCAGATCATCATTGTCATGAGCCATACCACATTAAAAAATATAAACCTTTTCTGGACCAGGCTTAAAATGCACAAGAAGTTAAACTTTTAATTTATTTTAATTTTTTTTGCATGGGGTTAACAATATATCCCTGTAGTTTACATTTTTCAAATAATGTCATTTGTTCAGTTTCATCGAGGCAATCCCCAAACCAATAATCTTTAGTATTATTCACGTTTCAATGGCAGATTTATCATTTACTCCAAAGTACTGCCTTCTTGGAGCAATTGTAGTTTGAGCAAAGGCATGGCTATAGAGCTCCTCTAAACATTCTCATAGAGAATGTCTTTTTTATTATGTCTATTATGATGATAGGATACTATGCAGGTAATGGTAAGGAAAAATTTCTTTAATAATATCTGTTCAAATTAATTGTCCAATCCACTCAATTCTGTATCTTAATATAAATCTACACAACCGTTGGGGGGAAATTGAAGTCCGCTGCCAGATCCCCGTTTTGCCTCATACACAGCAGTTGTCTTCAAAGTAATGAAAGCATAGTGTACGGGCGTGCTGGCACAGGTGTGCATCACTGCCTGTCTGGGGGTGTACTGTACCACAACTGATAGAATTACACTGGCAATTTCACCGCAATACCTTAAAGGGAGAAACAAACAAATGTACCAAATAATAAAACACAAAAGCAGCTTATTCATCCAGACACAAATGATTCATCAAGGTCCTGCTATTCTTACATTTTTTTTTTTTTACTGAAGAAAAACACTTTTTTTTCCCCTGCCAAATTGTGGTGGGTTTTACTAGCATTGTTGGGGGGAACAAAGAAATTCCAGCTGTGCTGCCAGAAAAGGCTGTCTTTTTTTTCTACTTGTTAACACACAAGCTCCAGACTTGGCAATACAATCTGTCAGCTTAAATATATAGCTACATCTCTCAGAAAAGAGTGTTTCTGTGATCTTTGCATTTGAGGTTGGTCACCTCTTCCCGTCTCTCCCACTATCCCCAGTCGTTGTAATGTCGATAAATGACAGCATGCAAACCAATGACTCCAAGCATTTATCTGGACTGTCCGTTTTTTCTGATTTAACTCCTTCACAATGTCCCAAATTCAGAACTGAGGACAATGTACCAGTCCAGTTTGTTTGGTTTTTATTTTCCAAGGTTCTTAAAAACAATGTAGTTTTGTTTTGTAGACAAGTTAATTCCATAGTGGGAGAATGACTTTGATACAATGTAAAAAATGGGGAATACATTATGAGATGGTTGGATGAAAATCATAGAGAGTTAGTGGATAGCAAGGACCGTCATTAAGTCCTTGATATAAATTGAAATAAATCCGAGATCTGCAGAGACAATGTTATGCAGTTCTTATTGGGAGCTGTAACTGGCCAATAGGTATGTTTACACTGTCATTTCTGATCCTGGTCAAATACATCGGTAGCATTTGGTCCTAGCAGTGTGGACCCTCGACCGGCTTAAGTTCCGGCATGCACTGTGGCGGCGTGCACTTTAGAGGCAGGGGGCAGACAAACACCCTGCGCATCAGTGGAGCAGATAGGAGAACACTTCCCTACTTCCCTTATTATAAATAAAATATTGTTAAAATTAACATTAAATTATGTTAGCAAAAATAAGTAATAATCATATATATTTTCTTCAGTTTCGAAACAATTTGCAAGTGCGTTGGTTTTATCATAATCATAATTTGTAATGTGATAAAATTACAGATTTTGAAATACCTCTGTGTTCTAAATGACTAATTTAATATATACATATATTTAAGTATGTGCTTCCATGCTAGTGTAGATGCGAAGACCCCTGGGGCTGCTGAAGGTTGATCCTGATCAAATGAACCAATGCATTTGATCAGGATCAGAAATGGCAGTGTTAAAGTGCCTAATGTTGAAAGCCCTGAAATACAAGTAAAAAATAAGTAAACTAAGCAAATCACTGATCCAGTGAAGGGATTCACTACTCGTCTATCATGACCTTTTTGCTCCCTGGGACCCCTTTGCAGGCCCTTGATCTATATCATCTCTATGCTTTCTTGTTATCGTATCACTTGTCACTTGTTGAACAACCTTCATATGAAATGTCTGTCATTTCCGCTTAGATCAGTATTTGACACTTCGAAATATTTTCCATTCCAAAGTGCGGTATTCAGTTGTCAATCACAATATCGGCTTCAGAAGCAAAACAGAACACAGATCCCCTCTACACTTTACACAACATCTGGCATTTTATTATTTATTGTTTATTTTTAATCGTGCTCCTGCTAACATGATCAGTATAGGGTGATGACAACTATCAGAACACAATTCTTGAGAAAGTGAAGAAAAAAGAAACAGAAGCAAAGAAAGGAGAACAAGCGACTGTTATTTAAAGTTTTGCCTTTGCTCACTACACATACATGTTTTTCGGCAACACAAAAACAGCCCAAAGAAGGAGGCAGCGGCATCCATCTTTGACTTGCATTCTTTGATGATGTCAGTGGCACGATGATCACAGGGATTTTGGGGCGAATTGCACTATGGCAGATAAATTGCTGCCGAATGTGCTGACTGCTCCTTTTTATACAATAAGCAGTTTAAGGGAAACAGTGCAGTGTCACTAACACAAATAGAAAGTCCCTCAGCGGGCATGAATCAAGTGCATTAGCATCTTCTTGGAGAGGAAGAGTCTGGACAAGAACAAGATGGATAGTTTAAAAAAAACACAAACAAAGACACACTCATAATGCTGCATTTATGTATTTTAGGAAGGAGATAAGGAAACATTATAGCCAGTTTTTCTTTGTGAAGATGGGATATTATTGCTTGGGAGAATTGGAAATCAAAATCAACTTTGATCTACTAATAGTCAGCAGAAAACAGTTACATTTAAATACTTTAAACATTTATACATTAAACAAAATGTTACATGGGATTGCATTTCACAATTACCCAGTTATTGCCATGTTTACTGTTATGACGTAAGAAACTCACAATAAAAATTACTAATACGACCGTTTTATAAACTTAGCAGGGCAATGTTGCCACAAAAACATAGAATCCAATGTCATAAGATATAGATTGAACCAGATATAGCATAACATATTAAATGAAGTGATGGATTACAGCTCACTTGAACAGCAACAATGTGGAAGATCTGTCAATTAAACAAAATGGGCCTGCAACATGATCTTCCACATTGGACCATCTGTAGGACTGTACTGATGACAAGTTTATAGGTTATACAGATGGATTGCGGTGTCTATAGGTGCAGTCCAAACAGAGGAGTCATTTCTGCTTTGATTGTTTTTTGCCACGGTAAATAAAATTTCCAACAGAAAACAGCTACAGTAAAGAGCTGTAACTATACATCTCACAGCAGCAAAACAGAAAGTGATAGAGACGTATATCAGCATTATACAAAATGATTTCTTTTATATGTTTTTTTCAGCGGGGTGCAATTCTATTTTCCTCTTCCACTTTACAACTGCAAAAATATATTATTTCTGTGCAAACAGCATCAGGGAATTAATCTTAAAATGCATTGCAGTACACCAAAGACAGAAATGAAACTTGAAAATGATATTAACTTACTCTTTGACTTACAGCATATACTTGTTCTTATTCACATACAAATAAAGTCAAGTTTTTCTCTTTCTTATTTCTGATGTGACTACTTACATCTTAACCCTGCCATCTTATCCTCAGCAGAGTCTAATAAGGGCTTTCTAGCTGTATAATAAGGGTCACAGACAGATGGGCCTCATTTACAGTCTATAAGGCAATTATAGCTTTAATTGCTTTCAAATCAAGTTCACACCTATAACAGTTGAAATGATAGTTCTACGGCAAAGAGGGTAACTCACCTTCTTTGAAATTCATAGTAATGTTATACCCTACAATGCTTTATTGGTCTGTGTTGGCTTCACAATGGTATGTACTCTAAAATGAGTTGATTTTAAAAGGCTCGAGGGATTAGAACAAAAGAGTAATACTGTATGCTGAAATTCTGCAGGCAGGGATATAGGCTTACATCCAACTTTGGTTCAAGGACGATTCACTTATGTTCGTATCACTACCATTGCGTCACATGCGACCCCGATGTCTATAAACCCAGAAATGTGTTTGTTGCCAGTATTGATCTTCTATTTATTTCAACAACATAGCAAATCACTTGCAGGGGGAGGTCGGAAAAATTGCAGGAGCATCCTCACCATGCAGGCAGCTACTAGAGATACATGACAAATATGCCCAACCAGAGAGGGTAAAATGACCCTGTTAATTGTCCGTCCTGTCGACAGAGGAAGTCACAACGTTCTGAAAAAAAGCCAAAGAGGCGTAACATTCCTTTGCAGTCAACAAAAAGAAGTGGTTTGCTTACAGAAGGGATTCAAAAAGGTGAAACAAGATACCATAGAGAAATTAAAAGGAGATGAACTGTGAGGTGATTCAAAATAAAACATGAATCAAGGAGACAGGAGAGGATGGGGGGACAGGAGTCTGAAGAAGGATTAACTCCATTTGAATTTTCCATTAGGAATCACACAATTAAACACAAGCCTTTCTTGTCTGGGCTCCTCTGTAGTTTTAGTTTTATGGTAAAAGGAGCATTTCTGGGGAGCTCTAAAGTGTGCTTTGCTGAGTCAACATGACAGCAATCCTAACACTCCAGTAGATGGGTCACATTTACACACATATTTTCTGAAGTCAGGACTTTCTCTGATATGATGTCTTGTCTCTCAGCTCAAAGTAGCACACTGTCACATAAGTCATTCTAGCTGGTAAACCTTTACGCTGACTGCCAGGAAGGTAATATCAAGGACTGAACCTGACACAAAGGAACGCATTGCTTGTCTAGCTTAATACTTCCTTTCATTTTAAAATATTTATTTAAGCCATGAAAAAAGTCATTTTCATTTTCATATTTTCTACATTTAAGTCACTCTGAACATGTCACAGAGTCTGGCATTGCTATTGTTAGACTGCTGTTTAACTCAAAACCTCTCCAAATAAAGTTTGAAACTGGTTATTTTTTGGTGTAGGTGGTGTTGTTATTGTGTTACAGTATTGTGTTTGGGATTTTAATACTGCCTGCCCATAACTACATTGATGGACTAAAGGACTGAATGTCTGGGAGATCTTCAGTTGGTGCTCTCCTGATTGTCCTAAAACAATATTGTCATACCTGCATCACTTCCTAACCAGACAGACATATGTAATATAGTTATAGCATTTTGAAAGTTTCTTGGGATTAATGTCCAGAAGGAACAGTTTTTAAAGGAAATGTGAGGTACAATATATTTTAAAGAAATTAGGCTACTTTAAATATGATATGTTTCATTATTTTTTAAAGATGAATTGTTTACATATGCCATAAAAAAACCAACAACATAGCACTTTTATAGTAGGAAGCAAAGCAAGCTAGAACTTCCAGTACTGAAAAATATTGCTGCTGAAACACTGCACACTATTTCCTCCCAATTTCAATTTAATTCAGGTTTTATTAAGTATACTGACCTTTGCAACAAGTCGCCACAGAGCACGTCACACAGGAAAGAGCAGAAGAAAAAAGAAAACCACTAGATACGGAGGATAGAAAAACAAAAAACTCCTAAAGGATAACAGCAGCTGTTATAGAAGAAAATAAATGGTATTTTACAGCAGGTTCAATGGGGCTTTACAGAAGGTATTGCATTAAAAATACCTAGCTGACATGCTTATTTAAGCAGTAATACCTGAAAACCATATAAAGCAAATATAAATAAGGTATGCAATAAACTAAGAAATGAAATAAATCAAAACGGCGGAGGATTTAAACTGCTTTAAGGTTTCAATGTAATCTCTTATTGGATTGAAAAGGATGACGAAAAGGATTAGTCTCCAGTTTCCAATCCTAAATAATAATGTAGAATATCATATTTCAAACATCCAGTGCCAGAATGACCTCAAACGACCTGCTCATGACGAGGAGAATAATATTGCCAACATATATATAGATATATATAATCTAATTTTTCATTTAAATTTTTTAACTGCCACCAAATGCGTGCATGTAGATTCTGTGGGTGACTATTGCTCATTATGCCTCGGAGACTGACAGCTACCAGGGAGAGACCAGAGAACCGAGTGAGGCAAAAGGATAATTTTATTTTAATTACTGTATTGCAAAATCACCATGGGCTTTTGTTATTCAGTGAGTCTGACAAAACTCCAGCAACAGTAGACCTGTCACTCATCTCATCCATTCATCATGTATCCAGTGTTTGAACCAATTCATTATACTAGCCTTACATTTGTCTAAATATAATATTGCTGTAGGGCACATTTACTTTTTGAAAAGTCCTCAGCTCCCCAGCCCCCATATCTAAGACTGCTAGTAATGAATCATAAAATATGCATATCGATGCAGTTAAAAAGTAATATTTCTATAATATACCCAATAGGTATCATGCAGTATATTTCATTTTCTTATACTTCAGGTATATTTTGGATGCATTCTAAATAAAAGCAACATTTTGTTTAGAGATATTGCACAACTACTTGGGACTTTGTCTCCAAAGACGTGAAAAATGTCCCAATGGCGAGGCTATTTGCTGTCCAGTACAGAGGGGAAATTCATGTTATACTTTACTCAGTGCACTAACAAATGATATTACAAAAAACACCGTGAAGCACAGCAAGAGCATGGTGACAGGAGAACAAAGTAAAGTAAGATATGTTACTGTAAAAAAAAAGGTCAACCATGCTAAGTGAGAAATGAACATGCAAACACTATCACAGAAACATTTGTAAGTGAATACTGGCCAGAATAAAGTATATGGTTTGTTTCAGGGACTTTCAACAATCTGCACGTCACCCGTTAGCCGATAGCTCAGAATCTGTGGGCTGCTGCTGCTGCTGCTGTTGCTGCTGCTAGCACTTCTCTGGAATGTGCTGCCAGGCCTCGCCGAGCGCACTCCTGAGTTGGCTGAGTATCCATGGTTACCAGTCACACATTTCTAGAATGTCCCAAAGCTGGCTGAGGCTCAGTAGTCAGCCCTTGTGTTCAATAAACCTTCTCCCCCCCAGGAAACCAGCCTCTGTGACGATGTGATCATCCACGACGACAAAACACATGGGTCAGCGGGATTGAAAATAAATGGGTCTGGAAATGGATTAGGAGAGTACTATGCCTTGCATCTTCACTGAGGAGTCACACTGACATTATTTATTAATTGCGAGAGAGAGCGCAAGCCTACGCCTATGGCTGCCCTGAACTCTTACAGATGGCTTTCCAAAAACAGCTGCATCCTACTGCTTAGTGGTTTGCAGGCCTGAGTCTCCTCTGCCTCCATCTCTCATCTTTTGTGACATTTCCCATGAAAGCCACACTTTTCTATCAAGGCAGAGGGGAAAGCCCTGGGAGAAAGTTTACATTGGGACTGGAACATTTGAAGATCTTTTCGGTTTTAGTTCTCTTAACAGTTGCTTTTCTTTGTAGCACTGTGCATGTGTATGTGCGTGTGCATGGGTAGTGATTGTGCGTTGGGGATGTAGCATAGGTTACAGGCAAAACAAAGCATCTCAGCGATCTGACCAGCTGTAAATAAAGTGCAACAGAGCAATGTCCCCTAGTCCAAGCAAATTGTGTGCCAGCTTTAAATTCACCCCCAAATTACACAAAATGGAAAGAAGTCTGCCCTTGCAGGTAATGTTTTTTTTGTGCCTATAATCCTATCAAGCTGAATGCTCATGTTGCTTCCTCATTACTAAATTGTTATATGCCAAATACAGATAGATTTCCACAGGCTGCACATCAGTTCTTGAGTCACCCACTGAACTGCAAATCTGTGAAATGAAAGATGTGAAATGCACGGGACATTCAACCTTGAACGCCATCACATAGATCAGCGTTGTGTGTGTAGTGCCTCATCACACTATCGGAATTGTTCTGCTATTTCACTGGTTACATAATAAAGACTGGCTGTTACATCATGATTCAGTATCCTTGCTTATGCTTAAACATGGGCAAGCAATTAGCAACCAGTATCGCTAACTGAAGTGCATTTCCCAAACAGGTCTGTTCAGCAGCTGTCTACCTTATGACAAACTACAAACCAAACCAGTGGGTTTGTGACGTCACTGCTGCTAGCTTGTCATTAGCAAAATAAGACAAAGAGCATTATACAGTTTAACAGTTATAAGTTTCACAAGAAATAATCACACTTTTCTCAAAGATCTCTTTTTGACATCATGTTAACAACCCATGATAAAATAAAACAGAAAAAAAAAATGAAATCCAACAGAGTCACAAAAATAACGTTAGGATGTGTAATAACTAAAACAAATATAATAACACATGTACTAAGTGGGAGCTTTAAATTTCAACAGGTTTTCAAGGTTCTTTCTAAAACACTTGGCTGGAAGTGCCTAGTGCCACAGAGCCTGCACTCGGATGCGAACCACCATCTCTCAGGCAGACCTCCAAGCTGCTCCACTCAGCCTCACCATGGAGCAGCAAACTCACTACGGCAAAAGACCAGACCCCTAAAACAGGGGATTTGTTTACTATTAAATTTAGAGAGGAATGACATAACCAAAATGAGCTAATACACCAAGATCCCTGATACACAAACACTATTTAAATAATGTCCAAGTATCCTGCGATTTAAGCGATCTTAGTGGAGTGTACTCACCATTGGATATTCTGTAATCCACATCAGTTAGTAAATATTAAAGAAATTAAATATATGAATGCATTCCTTGGACTAGTTTGTCCTGTTTCATTCTTCCAGTTTGCATGTCAATTGTAGTGCTGCTTCCTATATATACAGGAACATTAAGTTATTATTATGATTCATAAGAATCATAATCATAATATTAAATATTGCTACAAAAGAAAGACACAATGCATCTCAGTGCCAAAACAATATTTAAAGAAAGGATAAAAAACAAACTTAAAGGATGAATAAGTAATTCTATCTTGTTCAACTGCTTTGTTTGAGCAAGTGTGATATTTTAGTAAACACTTCACATCATCTCGCTCTCTCACTGGAAAAAAACACAAACACAACTAAAAACCTTTGGGCTATGCTGTTTAATAGTGTCTTCTTTAATTAAAAATTCTGAAATATCCACAAGCAGCAAGGATGGAACATTTTTATTGGGATGGATTTGGTTTGAACGTAATTTTCTAGTCAGAAAAAAAAGATTAAAGCATGTATTCTTGTACGTGTGTGGATTAATGTCCATATAACTGCAGTGAGCAATCAATCTTGTATTTGCAAGTGTTTTGACTGCCACCCTCCTCACTATATTCGATTTTTTAGGCATTTCACAGACTTTGTTCAAAACAAAAAACAAAAACAAAAACTGTAAATAATGTAAATCACTAAATGTTTCCTTAGACTAACATGGATACAAAATTAAGTATAAACAATACATAATGTATTGTTATTACTTCAACGCCTGCCAAAAAAGCATTTCTAAGACACGATTCAGGCATTTCTATCAGATGGCTGCAGCAAGGCCTAGGCATAAATATTGATTGGCATTTCTACAGTCTCTTCAGCTGTCCTGCTGACTTTCTTTGTTCAAAAACATTTGGACTACTTGCTTTATCATGCACTGCATTTTATTTACACGCCACATTGCGGGGACGACTCAGCTAAAAGAAAATGAAAGAAATAAGCCTCATCCACATATCTATAGCATTTATATTTATAAAAGGGGCCACCGTAGATTATCAGAAATCTTTACTATATATATATACACACACATATGTATATATATACATATACACACATAAACACACATATAATGTTTCAGGTTTAATTGGCACTTTGGTACCTGGAGACAGCTCACGCAGCATTTATCTGTCACATGCCATTCATTTTTAACAGCATGTTATGTCAGTCATATTTCCTCTTCCGTTATGAAGATATGAAAGATTATCTAAAGCTTCAAAATAGCCTTACCATTACCTTCATACTATATATATATATATATATATATATATATATATATATATATATACACTCACCTAAAGGATTATTAGGAACACCTGTTCAATTTCTCATTAATGCAATTATCTAATCAACCAATCACATGGCAGTTGCTTCAATGCATTTAGGGGTGTGGTCCTGGTCAAGACAATCTCCTGAACTCCAAACTGAATGTCTGAATGGGAAAGAAAGGTGATTTAAGCAATTTTGAGCGTGGCATGGTTGTTGGTGCCAAACGGGCCGGTCTGAGTATTTCACAATCTGCTCAGTTACTGGGATTTTCACGCACAACCATTTCTAGGGTTTACAAAGAATGGTGTGAAAAGGGAAAAACATCCAGTATGCGGCAGTCCTGTGGGCGAAAATGCCTTGTTGATGCTAGAGGTCAGAGGAGAATGGGCCGACTGATTCAAGCTGATAGAAGAGAAACTTTGACTGAAATAACCACTTGTTACAACCGAGGTATGCAGCAAAGCATTTGTGAAGCCATAACACGTACAACCTTGAGGCGGATGAGCTACAACAGCAGAAGACCCCACCGGGTACCACTCATCTCCACAACAAATAGGAAAAAGAGGCTACAATTTGCACAAGCTCACCAAAATTGGACAGTTGAAGACTGGAAAAATGTTGCCTGGTCTGATGAGTCTCGATTTCTGTTGAGACATTCAGATGGTAGAGTCAGAATTTGGCATAAACAGAATGAGAAAATGGATCCATCATGCCTTGTTACCACTGTGCAGGCTGGTGGTGGTGGTGTAATGGTGTGGGGGATGTTTTCTTGGCACACTTTAGCCCCCTTAGTGCCAATTGGGCATTGTTTAAATGCCACGGCCTACCTGAGCATTGTTTCTGACCATGTCCATCCCTTTATGACCACCATGTACCCATCCTCTGATGGCTACTTCCAGTAGGATAATGCACCATGTCACAAAGGTCGAATCATTTCAAATTGGTTTCTTGAACATGACAATGAGTTCACTGTACTAAACTGGCCCCCACAGTCAACAGATCTCAACCCAATAGAGTATCTTTGGGATGTGGTGGAACGGGAGCTTCGTGCCCTGGATGTGCATCCCACAAATCTCCATCAACTGCAAGATGCTATCCTATCAATATGGGCCAACATTTCTAAAGAATGCTTTCAGCACCTTGTTGAATCAATGCCACGTAGAATTAAGGCAGTTCTGAAGGCGAAAGGGGGTCAAACACAGTATTAGTATGGTGTTCCTAATAATCCTTTAGGTGAGTGTATATATTAACAAATATCAGACAGCTGTCCATGCAAGTAAGTGTATTGATTGGCCTCAATTAAAAGCTCTTCCCAATAGGTACTATATAAATGCAGGCTTATATTTGCAGTATAAGTAATAAGGAATGAAAGGACAGAAAAATTATTTCTTGAACAAGATCACTGAGCTTCCGGAGATTTAAAATCCTCACTAACCTTATTAACTTGGTTGTGTTGACACGAAAGACTGTTTGATATTTTTCTTTCATGAATTGAGATAATAGACAAATAAATGAAGGGCTTTCAAAAACGCGATTGTTATATATAAGTGAAGAAGTCAGAGAAAAAACACTGAGGGCGAAGCACAAATCACGTAATGAATCATAAGGGGTTTTTCCTCAGTTTTGTCTTGAACAGCTCCCCCATTTCCAAAGTAATCCAAAGATTTTCTTTCATTGCAACCAACACTTCTGTGGATGATGAATGGCTGAACTGCCTGACAGTGCATCCAGTGCTACCTCGTTACTGTCTTGGTTTTCATTTCTGCAAAATGCAGAAAACATTTGAAAAAGATGACGGAAAATAATGTCTCAGCACTCCACAGAGCAGGTTGAGGAGAAAACCGCTGTATGTCATTCTTCATATTGAGAAGAGAGACATACAGATGTAAATATTCACTTACTGGAAAGCACAAAATACACTGTAAATTGTCCTCATTTCGTCTCCAATCCAAAAAAAAAAAACATACATAAATTTGAATGAGAATTAATCTGGTTTTAAACAAAGCATATTATGTTGTTAATAAAGCAACCTGGGATGCTTCTGTGCCAAGATCAATTTTGTACTGCAGTAGAGACTGTTAATTACTGTGTTCGTCTGAGCCTTTGAGAACAGCAGAGAGCCACTGAGTGTGTTTGTGAACGTGAGAAAGTGCGAGCAATAACCGTGAGCTGAGCCTGAGACTGTCAGACAGGCGGCTCAAAGAGGGAAAATAAGTTAGTCTCTTGAAGAGCTCAGAAGGCACGTGTACAGTGCCAATTCCAAAATAATTGGTCTAAAAGGAGTACAATGGAGATTCTTCATTTAGAAATAATGCAAGATCTCTCACATTCCTGGTGGGAGAGCTGATCTGGCTTTGTGACACGGACCGACAAAGGCTTTTTCATGTTTCTTTAAACATAGTCAAGCAGCTGGTTCCCGGGTGGTGGCCTCCATTGAGGAATGGGATGGAGGGCAGCCACAGTCCGAAGCAACCTGCCCCTTTACCTCCAGGGTGTTAAACGTGCCCCCAAAATGACTGTAATTATCCAGCGATGAGAGACCACACTCAGGGGCCATGCACATAAATGATGCTCTCTTATGCTAACCTGGAAGACATTCCTGTCTCTAGCACCTGGTTTGCTAACCCAGACCTGAGACACTCTCTTGGGATGTGGGGGTAGCCTGCAGGGGGGTTTATCACTTCACACTGCACCTTTGTTTACCAAATTTACCTCATGTGGGGCGGTTCAATAGGTGGTAAAAGAAAAGCCCCTTAGCACAGGTTGTTTATAGTAAATTGCCTAGTTCAGGTATTAAATGGATTACCTGACTAGGCACTGTCGCTTTTATACATATGGGCTTTAGCTTCAGCCAATATTTATTTTAACAACACTTTATAAACAAATGTGTATGGATTCTACTTAACCTGGAGACCGAATCTAAAGTGTGGAAATCAATACCACACAATAAATAAGGAAAAAAAAAACTAATAATTAGCCTTTGCTCCTCTCAAGACTGGAAAATTTGAGAAAAACTGATCAAATTTGAAATGTTATGCATTGCACATTATATGACATTATTGGGGGTATTCTCTTTGTCAGTTGATTTTCTCTGTTGGAATTCACTTAATTTTTTCCAATCCCCTCCCAATCTGGAATTTGTCAATTTGTTCAATCAACTTGGCTTACAACAATGGTGGTTTTACTAACAGGAGATGAAAACAATGTAGATTTATCATTTCAGATGTGAATTGAAAGGTCATTAGTTTCTTTTCATAGAGCCAAGTGTGGTTCTCACTAACATCAGCCTGGTAAGTCACAGGGGTTGCTATTGTGCCGCATGATAAGGAAACCCAGGTCAATATTAAACGCACCTAACCACAGCATTATGCATCCAATTGTCACAATGGTCAGAGATGGCTAATACATTTTGCTGGTTACTTCACACCAGCAATTTCTGGATCAGGCAATCAATGTAGGTGCTTTAACATTTGAACGCTTACAAAGAAAATATGTAGCTTCTAAAATCGGCAGGTGCATACAATGAGGAAAAAAGTATTTGATCCCCTGCTGATTTTGTACGTTTGCCCACTGACAAAGAAATGATCAGTCTATAATTTGAATGGTAGTTGTATTGTAACAGTGAGAGACAGAATAACAACAAAAAAATCCAGAGAAAAACGCATTTCAAAAAAGTTATAAATTGATTTGCATGTTAATGAGTGAAATAAGTATTTGATCCCCTATCAATCAGCAATATTTCTGGCTCCCAGGTGTCTTTTATACAGGTAACTGGGTGAAAGTGTTGTGGTCAGATGTGACCAAAATCGAGCTCTTTGGCATCAACTCAACTCGCCGTGTTTGGAGGAGGAGGAACGACCCCAAGAACACCATCCCCACCGTCAAACATGGAGGTGGAAACATTATGCGGGGGGGGGGGGGTTTCTGCTAAGGGGACAGGACAACTGCACTGCATCAAAGGGACGATGGACGGGGCCATGTACCGTCAAATCTTGGGTGAGAACCTCCTTCCCTCAGTCAGGGCATTGAAAATGGGTCGTGGATGGGTATTCCAGCATGACAATGACCCAAAACACACAGGAGTAGCTCAAGAAGAAGCACATTATGGTCCTGGAGTGGCCTAGCCAGTCTCCAGACCTTAATCCCATAGAAAATCTGTGAAGGGAGCTGAAAGTTCGAGTTGCCAAACGTCAGCCTGGAAACCTTAATGACTTGGAGAGGATCTGCAAAGAGGAGTGGGACAAAATCCCTCCTGAGTGTGCAAACCTGGTGGCCAACTACAAGAAACGTCTGACCTCTGTGATTGCCAACAAGGGTTTTGCCATCAAGTACTAAGTCGAAGGGGTCAAATACTTATTTCCCTCATTAACATGCAAATCAATTTATAACTTTTTTGAAATGCGTTTATCTGGATTTTTTTGTTGTTATTCTGTCTCTCACTGTTAAAATACACCTACCATTAAAATTATAGACTGATCATTTCTTTGTCAGTGGGCAAACATACAAAATCAGCAGTGGATCAAATACTTTTTTCCCTCACTGTACATTCATATTTTCATTAATATTAACATTGAGATGTTTTCAAACACAAGTTAAGATTATGCATAAAAACATGCAATCCGTTCAAACGTGAACTGTTATCGGTTACAAGGATTATGGAAAGAGCTTACAGAAAGAAAACAATATTTATGCCTTTTTTATTAAAGGTATGCAAGGCTCTTACTGCATAAAATGTAATCTCTGGAATTTCTTAGCCACAAATTGGCATACATATAGCAATAAGTCATAAGGAAGGAAAAAATAAAAAAGGTTCCTAAAACAGATAAGAAAAATACATTGTTTCATTCTTCAAGACAGTAATCCTATCACTAACAGAAACGATCCAGTATTGCTGTGCTGAGAAACACTTCTAAAATAATGTACTGAACAGACTTTAATTCTGATTCCAACATTGTTTTAATTTAAATAAATGCATACATACATACATACATAAACACATAATAATATATATGTCAGTATGGCACATGTCCACCTGATCTCTACAGTCTGTTTTCCTTCCAAATGATTTAGGCCCAGATGATCAAATAACTATTAGTTTAACACAAACTCACATGTCTATACAGACATTATATAAATGCATAGCCCTGTTTAATTTAGCCTCCAAAATAGTCAGAAAAACAAGATGATCTGGTGGGAGAAGTTAGGGAAGCAAAAACTTGAAAAGCTTTCAGAACAAAACATAAGAGCATAAGGATACTTCCAGATCCCAGACATTCAAAAGAGCAGCCTTGACACAGAGATAGTATGATTTGTTAGAGTAATACAAAACAGAATCTGTTAACTTCATATTTGCAGCACACAATTTTCCACTTTTGTTTGTTTGTTCTTCATTAATATGCCAGTGCTCTGTATGTTATATGACACAAATATTTTTGCGGAAAAATGTCTAGGCCTATATATTTTCCAGTGAGATGCATTTTACAGTAAGGAAAATAACCAGTTCAGATAACCAGTGTGCTTTCCATCATAAGCATACATATAAACATTTGGTAGCACAGAAAAACAATAGAAAATACACCTTTAATGTACTCCTTGTTTGACTGAATTGACATCCTTTATCATGTAAAGTAAAAGTGAAAAGATGTGTTCTATGTAGATAATAAATATTACCTGGGGGCTATGGGTTCAGATGGAAGAAAATACACCGAAGGCCAACATTGCTTTTCTTTGCATTATTGGAGGGGAAACAGTGCCCTTAGAGAATGTCAGCCAAGATTAGTTAATGGTAAACTAAATATATATTACATCTCTATTTATGATACTCAAAATAAAGTACTACCCTATTTACTACCTACATTGACGGCTTAGTATATTTTTATATTTATTCAATTATGTGTTATTGCTTCCTTTACCCTGAAATGATCCTTGGCTTCTTCTTTCCCTTCAGTCAGATTGGTATCCTGTGTAAATCTGAGAGTGGATGATGCAACCTAGTTTAACAGAGAAACCTTGTAATTTTCAGTCAATACTAATGTCATATTTCAGGAGTTTGCGCTGAGTTTGTTAAAGGGGCTGACATCTATCTTCTTTTCAAAGGCATCAATAAACAATGTTAGCAAAGATTTACAAAGTGCGTTCTGATCCATACTGTAGCAGCCGGGGCAATAACTAAATCTACTGTCAAGAATCATAAAGAGAGATGAAGGCAAAAGGATGGTATTTTAAGCGTTTCTGGAACCAAAGCCTTCAATCCTGTGAAGAGCAGAGGTCAAAACCTCTGGCTTCAAAAGAGCTGCACATAAGAGCCTGCAATCCTACTGAGATTCATAACTAAAACCAGTCTTATCCACCAGACTTGGCTAATGCTATTCCAGCCTATGTTGGATTGTTGGTGGTCAGAAATAGGGGTCTGAGGAGAAAACAAAAGGGTGTGCAGTTGGTTCTTTATCCATTCATTTATTATAAGTTCATTTATTTATTCATGTTAATTTAAATCAGGTACTGAGATTATGTTTTCAGGGAGGGGGACAGATTGAATAATCAATGCAGAGATTTAGAGTTTTATAAAAGCTTGTAAAACACAAGTATACATTTAAAAATGTAAAAATACACTTACATATCACAGACATTAATTGTCAGAGCAATGAGTTATAAACTGAATACATCAAAAATGTGGATTCTAACAGGGGGTTAGGGGGGACACCAACATACAACCTGTTTTTCTCAGGAGAACGGAAGGGGACAATCCTGTAATCCTGAGAAGGTCGACTGCTAAGATCTGCCATTTGAAAGGGCAAGCAGCTTTAAATTCCCAAAGGATTAAAATTTTCATGCAAAAAGTGCACAAGTTAACATTTTTAAAGAACTTTTCAATTACATCGTTGGGGTTTTCATTCCACTTCAGAATTGAAAAGTTCAGGGTCAGGTCAGGACTGATTCAAAAGGGCAGCAAACTAGTAATTATTCATCTTCTGTGGCAGGGCAAGGCAAGGCATGCCTCCCACACATTCCTACATACGTAACAAAACCACAAGCACAGCAGTCAGCACCCAAGAATGAGCAGAAATTAAAAAAACAGAACAAAAACAAGAATGAAGTATTTCGATGAGGCTCTTTACAAACAATGTGGGGGATTGAAACATCACTTCGACACCAAATCCTGACATCTTACCACATTCATCAGACAAAGCTCTGTTGTCAAAATACGTTTTTCTCTACAAAAACAAAAATGAAAGAATTGATTATTTTCAAACACCTGTTTTCAAGCCTTTATTTCCAGGGTATTTAAAAATGAAGAATGCTGAATTAGTAGCTCCATTGATTACTTTACAGGCTCCTTCAAATGGAGTGGGGGGGTTAAAGTCTACGACATCATGAAGTCAATGCACTCAGGACATAAATGCACAGTGAAAATTGCCGATAAAAGTTCAGAGTTCTTCACTCGAGGCAGTGAGTGATGGTGAGACAGGGCTGCAGTCCAAAAAACTACTCAACTGATCTACATCAACAAGCTGGCTACAGTGTCGGAGCAGTCTGCAGCTCCTCGTCTCACTCTGTATGATACAGCGATCAAGGTCCTACTTTACACAGACGACCTGGTCCTGCTGTCGCCCATAGAGCAGAGCATGGTGCTGGTGGAGCAGTAATGTCTGAAATGGGAACAAACAGTCAATCTGGACAAACCTGAGCTATGGTATTCCAGCAGAAAGCCAGATGGGACACGGGTACTTCCTCATGCTGGGCAGAAATGTACTAATGCACAGAATGAGAAAACACGTTGGGCATTCTACACCTTGAAAACCCAACATGGTAAAACTAAAATACAAATCTATCTTTTAAAATATATTCCAACCAATCCTACTCTATGGGAGTGAGGTGTGGGACACCCCTCAAAATCTCCTATAACAGAAACTCAGACAAAAACATTTCAAGCAGAATTCTGCAAACACAGGAACACCCCCAACACCACCTGCAGAGCTGAGCTGGGGATATTCCCAAATACTGATCCACATCCAGGAAAGAGCAGTAAAGTTCTGGTCTCACCTAATGCAGGCAGAGCCACAGTCCTACCACCACAAGGCCCCAATGAGTCATCGGCTCTCCCCAGAGCAGGACCTCCTGGGCTAGCTGGCTCTGAGGCTCCTGACACCAAGCTGCACAGACACCAAAGCCAACCGACTACCATAACAACAATCAAAACAATCAACATTAACCTGTGAGGAAACATATACAGAACACTGAATTCAAATAAACTTGAATATTATTGGGGCCCTAAATAGTGGCAGACACAGACACAGTGGCCACAGCCTGGTGGTTGAAAAGGGCTGCCACAGACAGTCCTGGGTTTCGCGAGAGGAGCAGCTGTGCAGCCACTGTGAACAAGGGAATGCCCTTCCTTCTATCCTGCCTGAAATATAACAGAATACAAACAGAATATATCCCCACATTTCTGTGCCAAATGACAGAATTCACACTCCTCTCAGATCAAGAAAGAATCCCCCTCCTTCTGGGAGAGGAGGAGCAGACTGCCAGTGTAGTGGCTGAGTACATGTCTGCCTGCCACAGCCTGCGGGGACAGTGGGTGGACAGCCTGCGGCCGCTGGGCCCTACTGCTGCTGATGGGGAGGGAGGGGGACAGACATACCTCAGGGAAAGGGACTGTCGTGTTTCAATGTTCAGTGTTTCAAAGGACACGGCTATAGAAGGGGAGGGGGGACAGGGGACTTTAAAGGGAATGAAGGGAAAGATAAATGTGTTATTAATATTATTTTTAACCTATTTACATATTTACTTAATCATATGTGTTGCCTGTTTTTGATTAGTTTTTAGTTATTTATCAATGTATGCATGTATTTTGAAACGTATTCTTCTTTTTATAGGTATCACCTGTCTTATACATGTTTTGGCAGTCCCAAAGAGATAGGTCTTTGAACTGCATTGAATTTAATTAAATGAATATGCTGAGGAGTCATTAGACTAACTGAAATAAGTCTTGTGGCCATGTTTACCTACTATAATAAACTGCTGCTAAGAAAAGAGGGGATAAAAACACTTTCTTCATTTCTCTCTGAGTAGTGCTGCAGTGGATGTACAGAGGGAGAGAGAGAGAGAGAGAGAGCGCCTGGGGCACATAAGGGCTTTGATGACAGACCAGGGGGAGTGTGTACAGGTCCTGCATCATGGATAGGAATTCTGATAAAGGATCTTATCTATCTAGGCTAGAAGAAAGCATAACACTCCCCCTTGCCCATGCATTGGCTTGATAACAGCCCCAGATAGCGGGCTCCACTGCTGCCTGTACTCTCCTATTCTATGGAGAAGAATCACCAGGATGGGCTTGACGCAAATCTGCATCTCATGTGACTTGCATTTCTTCACCGTCTGCATCTGATTGACGCTCTGACTGCACGTTCACGAGGCTGCCTGGATTTTGGGTTTGGCCGGGAGGTGGGGAGGGTGGGCTGTCAGTGAAGCACAGTCATGTCTCACACACGCAGAAGCGATTAAATGAACGGATTGTTCTGTGCACTGCAAACGTGGGTCTTTCAAGCATCATTTTAATCAGTGTTTTAGAGTTTACAGCATCAATCTGGGCCCTCCCAAAATTTACTGTGAAATTGTTTCTCAAATTTCTTAATGCATCACTATGCAACTGCTCAAAATCAGCTTCTTAAACAAGGCCAAGTGAGAGGGCATGCTTCCGATAAACAGAAAATCAGACAATTCTGTTTCGAAGCCTGTAGTCTACAAATGAATGATTTATTTTGACCTTTGGGAATATTCAAGAAATAACAAACAGAAATAAACATCTTGATGCCACATTGCACATTAGTTGGGGAACAAAGAAAATGAAAATAAACAGAGTTGAACAAACTACTGCATACACAAGTAGGATGCATGTATACGATATATATGTTACCTACACCTACGTAAGTTAGAAACTATAAATGAGAAGCATTGTTTTCAAATCAGATATTACAATTATTGTGTGCTCACATGGCTAAGAAACAGCTACATCTGGCACTGGGACAATTGAGAATTCAACTCAGATGGGTCTCACCACACGAGCTGCTGTACAGGAAATAGCTTCAAAAACTCTGTTGGTGTCATTGTAAATCCTGGTAATTTGGGATCCAGCATTTATACTGGTTGGTAAAAGCACTAATTCCAAAATGATTTTCACATTTTCAACATACGCTGAAATCTGAGACATTGAATAGACCAACGAAATGCAGTTCACACAAAAAACAAACAATGCTAAGTAAAAGTTTAAAGCTGACAGCCTTCACTGTAACTTACTTGCATTTCTGTTGCATTTTGCCCCACAAGATTTGTAAAAGCAGTGAGAGAAAAAAAGGATATTCAGATGCACTTTCATGCACTTGTTCAGATCCTTCGTAAAAGATCTCATCAGAATATATATGCCGCAAAAAGACAGTGGTGAATTTTCTTTGGCCTCATTTGGACCCAGAAAGTGACATTTTAGAGCTTTCTAACAATGCAGCCTTTTCAATTATCTTAAACTCTCCATAAGCCAGCACCATTTCTCCCACTACCTCACCTGCCCCAGATTACACTGAGTCTGTTTACATGCCTCCAGAGGTTACATGGTGCCCTATTAGGCTCTCTGGAAAATCCTATAAGCAACCCCAGCATCCTACTGTCTACCCCCCCTTTAAATCCTGACATCCTTGAGCTGTACAATGTGGCTGGCTGCTCAGAAAATGGCCCAGTTTGATTTTTATTAAGAATGACCTTCAATATGCTGCTGCTTATTGCAATATGTCGCTCAAAAGACGGGGTCCCGAAGGCCATTCACGTGGCTCCTTCTCCCCCTTGTGCCAACCCTGACAACAATCCTGCTTTTTAGAAGGAATAGAAAACAGCCTTGTGGAGGAAAGAGGGAGCAGTGTCCTTTTAGAGCAGCAGGCTAGATGTGTACATGGTGTCTCTCAACGTATCAGGTCCTGTGTGTCACTTGGTTTATGATACAAATATCAACACAATGATTACACTGAATATTTACCAGGTAGAAACCAACGACTGCAGCATCTCATATGTTTGCCATTTAAACATGGAAATCCGGCTTTTAGAGGTGATGTTTTGACTGCACTTGAAAGAGCATCCTGACACCGATTCTCTATCCTGTGCGGTCTGCCCCCTCACTTGACTCATTCCAATTTATGTTTTAATGATGTTCATAAATCAAAATAAAAAGGATCTATATAAACAGCAATAAGGTAACTAAGATGTAAGTCAGTATTTGCAAGTTCTGCTTGTTTCTTGACTGGTAGCCTAAGCCCTAATAAACATTAACCAGAGCAAGTGTGAGAACATAGGAACATAAGAAAGTTTACAAACAAGAGTAAGCCATTTGATCCATCGTGCTCGTTTGGTGTCCATTAATAACTAAATGATCCAAGGATACTATCCAGTCTATTTTTAAATGTTCCCAATTTTCAGCTTCAGTCACATCGCTGGGAAGTTTGTTCCAGATTGTGACAACTCTCTGTGTGAAGAAGTGTCTTTTGTTTTCTGATTTGAATTCCTTGAAGCCCAATTTCCATTTGTGTGATTTTGAAGACTTGGATCAAGTCCCCACGTAGTCTCCTCTGTTCCAGGGTGAAAAGGTTCAGTTCCTCAGTCTCTCAGTAGGACATTCCCTTCAGACCTGGAATAAGTCTGGTTGCTCTCCTCTGAACTGCCTCTAGAGCAGCGATATCTTTCTTGAAGTGTGGAGCCCAGAGCTGTACACAGTATCCAGATGAGCTCTAACTAGTGCATTGTACAGTCTGAACATTACTGCCCTTGTTCTCAATTCTACACTTTTGACAATATACCCTAACATTGTGTTTGCCTTTTTAATTGCTTCCCCACATTGTTTGGATGGAGAAAGTGAGGAGTCCACATAGACTCCTATGTCTTTCTCATGCGTTACTTCATCTAGTTCTATTCCTCCCATAGTGTAATTATAGTGGACATTTTTGTTACCTGCATGTAATATCTTGCACTTGTCCACACTGAATTTCATCTGCCAGGTGTCGACCCACAACTGAATATTATCTAAATCCCTTTGAATAGCCTGTGCTGCCGAGATTGTATCTGCTGAGCCACCTATTTTAGTATCATCTGCAAATTTGACAAGTTTGCTAACTATCCCAGAGTCCAGATCATTAATATAGATTAGAAAAAGCAAAGGCCCTAGTACTGATCCCTGTGGAACTCCACTAACAACCTCACTCCAGTTAGAAGCAACTCCTCTAATAAACACCCTCTGTTTCCTATACATCAACCAGTTCATAATCCATCTACTTACATTACCCTGAATGCCTACAGCTTCCAATTTGAGGATCAGTCTTTGGTGTGGAACCTTATTACCTTACGTTTTTTGGAAATCTAAGTATATCATATCATATGCTTTCACATGATCTACAGCTGCAGTTGCATGTTCAACAAATTCTAATAGATTAGTAAGACATGATCTGCCTCGTCTAAACCCATGTTTAGAATATGGTTTTCATTAACATGGTCTGCTATTTTCTGTCAACTAATTTTTACATTTTACGAGTAATGCAGGTGAGACCGATTGGTCTGTAATTTCCTGGCTCAGTTTTGTCCTCTTTCTTGTGGATTGGTTTGACATTTGTTGTCTTCCAGTCAGTTGGCACATCCCCTGTTCTAAGTGTCATTTGGAATATTTGAGTTAGCGGCCTATAAATAATTTCCCTCATTTCTTTAAGTACTGTTGGAAATATCCCATCTGGCCCAGGTGATTTGTTTGTTCTTAATTCTGCTAGTCCCTTTAGTACCTCCTCCTCATTTATCCTGATCTCTGTTAGGGTTTGACTGGACTGATTGTTAATCTGTGGCATGTTATCTGTTTTTTATTTTGTAAAAACCTCTGTGAAATACTCATTTAGAACATTTGCCACTTCTTGTTCGTTTTCCAAGATACTTCCATTTTTGCCCTTTATCTGTTTCACTTCCTCCCTTATTGACCTCTTGCTGTTGTAGTATTGAAAAAAGCTCTTTGCATTAGTTTTAGCTCCAAGAGCTTTGTTTTTATTTCCCGCTTTGCTTTCCTGATCCCTTTCTTAAGATCTCTTTGCAGTTCAACATATTCTTTGTATTTTGTTTAGTCTCTATCCCTTTTGTATGCGCTATACATTTTCTTTCTCTTGATATTTGTTTGCATACTTTTATTAAACCATTTTGGCAAATGTTTTTTGGTCCTTAATTTGCAAAGTTTTGGTACAAATTTCTCCTGAGCCTCAAGTAGAATATTCTTAAAATATAACCATTCATTTTCAGCTGGATCTGTATCCAATGCGCTCCAGTCTACCTCTTCTAAGTGCCACCTCATACCTTCAAGGTTTGCTTTTCTAAAATTGTAGCCCATTGTTTTAGACTTGTTCCTTGTTTTTTGAAAGAATGCCTCAAAGCTAACCATATTGTGGTCACAGTTTGCCATTGGTACTCTAACTACTGTCCCTCTGACTCTATCTTGGTCATTTGAAAAGATCAAGTCAATGCATGCTCTCTCTCTGGTTGGTTCCCTGACGAATTGAGTTAGAAAGCAGTCATTTACCATCTCATCTCAATTTCTATTTCTGCTTCTGTAGTCCCAACTGGGCTTTCCAAGTCTATGTTTGGGAAATTGAAATCCCCCATTATAACAGCCACATCCTTGCTATATGCAGTCCTGATTACAATGCAACATCTTTCTGAATATCTGAGTTGGGTGGTCTGCAACACACACCTACCAGTAATCCTCCAGATCTGTTGTTCAAAAGTTTAACCCACAAAGATTCTGTTTCGTTAATAAGATCTAATTTGAGTTCTTCTGCCTCAATGTCATTTTGTAATACAACGTTTGTGCATGTGCATGGCAGGTCTGGTTTTGCCATGGTTCTTTATTAGAGAGGACCAACTCAATTCCCCCCATACTGAAGTTGTTTTCATGTTAGTTCCCACTGCTTTTCTGGTTCCCGACTGATAAGAAGTTTAAGTTATTTTCTGATTCAGTAATCCGATTGGCACTGTTTTAATCCACAGGGGGGAATGTTTGCACTGAACATTCCAAGATTACTCCTGAGAGCCCGTTGACAGAAGCGCGTGAATCCTACTGAGAATGCACACTGTTTTAAACTTTGATGTCACACGAAATCTTTCATTACCGCGGTTGCAGTATTTCCTTTGAGACTTTTTGTTTCTTTTTATTGATTGTAAATATGTTTATGTTGCTCCTGAAATATCTAAAATTCATGCAGGCCATTCAAGGAGACAGTGTTATAAACATGTTCAAACAGCTTCAATATTTTATTGTGAATTTTTGTGTTTTACAGGAGGTCTACATATTTGCTCGAGACATTTTGAACACCCACTTTGTTCATCGCAACGACAGAGACATCATATTTTAAAAAGGGACTATACTACTACAACTCAAATTGTTTTGAAGTCTTAGTATTCATGCAAAAGAGGAGGAGAATGAAAAATTAGGAGTTAGATGAAAACAAAAGAGAAATGAGAAATAAAACAAAAGGAAAAGGAATACAGGAAAAAGTGCACAGGGATCCACACTTCAATGCTTTTAAAAGCTTCTCTGGATTCCAGTGCAATTTCTTTTTCATTACTGTAGCTCCAGGTCCATAAATTCCCAGTCTCTCTGGAGCAGAGCCAGGAAAGCATTTGGCCTCCTTGAGAAAGGGAATTCTTCACCTCCTGATGTTATCCATGTACTGTGAGTGGAGTGCCACTGTAGGATATACAGCTTTAGAGATAATAAAGAAGCACTGACCAAAGCAATTCATGAACTGCTAGCAAAATCCATATCTACCAAGGGCACTTGTATACATGTAATACATTGGAGACCACTTCTAACACAAGCAAGCATGCTTGCCTGACTCTGGCCACGCGTGTCCTTTATCAAATTTAAAATGACACAGAACTGATGCAACAATGCCCCAGCCTTTGAAAGCTGTTTTCATCAGCAAATTATAGATGTTATGTGAAATGTTGTTACAATTTATACTGAAAGTTCTTTAGAAATAGCCAAAAGCTATCTTTTTTTTTCACCCCAATTCTAAAACACTCATACATAAAAGTGTATGTATATTACTACTTTCATTGGTATAACACTGCCTAAAGTTTATTATTTTTATTTTTATTATTATTACTACCCTCATGCAGTTTGGTCTCATTTAAAAGTTGTTGTCTGATCCCTGAAATAGCTATTGGGGTAACCACATATGATTTCTTCTGGATAGTATGTTACACAAACTCAGACTTTCAAATCAACCATAACAGACAGACCACCCTGATCCTATGTCACATGCTGATCTGTAACCATCAATCTGCATATGTTACTGTATAACTTAAAAATCTCTTAAAAGATAAAATACACACTGAAACAGAAAAGTAAATGAGTATCTCCAGCAAATATTGTTTTGTGTATTTCAGTATAGCACTGCAGACTAAAGTATTGTGGTTTTATCTTTACCAACATAATTTTCTTAAATTAATTATTGTGTTGTCTTTTTAGAAGCAGTTACAAAACCAGTGAGGCTAACGCCAGCCAACACAACAATAGAGAGTAAAAGGAAAAGTGAATGAGAATTAAGCAGATCATATAAACAAGCCCTTTAAAGGCCGTAATAATCATCATCTTTCTTGCACACGTTGTAATCGTTTCTACATGTATCTTATAATTAATACACAAGAATGCAATTCTATGATAAGCATATGTGAAACAATTATATATTTTATACACTCATTTGTCATTTTCTACAATGTTAATATTGGCATTTGTAATACAGGTTTGTGTGTGTGTATGTGTGTATGTGTGTGTGTGTGTGTGTGTGTGTGTGTATGTGTATGTGTATGTGTGTGTGTGTGTGTGTGTGTGTGTGTGTGTGTGTGTGTGTGTGTGTGTGTGTGTGCACATTTTGTTCTTGCAGTAACCGCTTTGCTTGATTCAGAAAGCAAGAATAGAAATATGAGTCCTATGCCAGAAGAGTGGACCATGAGAGAACAAGAAACAATGTCTAACAAGCACAATAACAAATAAACAGTTTCTCTTTGTCTATTGGAAAGACGAGGCTGGAAGGAATGAGCAAATTAAATGACATGGACTGCTCCTGTGGTTGTGTGTCTGTAAATTACAGCTTCTTACTACAAGTGTGCTCCATAGCAGATGCGTAGGTCAAAAAAAAGCAAGCACACTGACAAAGAAAAAATAAAACAGTTAAATAACACGTTCGAGATGTCATTAAGGTGACATTTCAAACAGCTACACCCCACTCCCGCTGTGGAGACTTAATGACGAATCCATCTGAGTTTGGTTTACACTGACACCAGGCTGCAAGGGCTAAGAATGCCAGTTTCCTCACAAACAGCTCAGTGCACTGTCAATATGGACAGATGATGTTAAGGATGAATATAGGAATGTATAAGGATTTAGGATAGAGATACAAAAATGTGCATTCATAGGTAAGGGGCTTTGTTGTCTTCATTTACAGAATAGTTAAGTTTTACATTCCTTCTTATTAGTGTATGTTTTCAATGTAGGTAAAATATCTCCTTGGAAGTTTCCCCTTGATTTATTAAATACAGTAGCTCTTTAAAGTCACACAAAACATACAATCGCTGCAGCAAAGTATGAAATACATGCAAATGATTTTAATTATAATTAAAACTGAATGAACTAATTAATGAATTAATTAATGAATAAATGAATAAACTGAATCAATGTGGATAAGTCCATGTGAAGACATCTTCAACCTTCCTGTTAGCAATACATCAGTAATAATGCTAATGGGGTGAAAAACAAAATGAGTATAATTGTAAATGACAAACCATCATTATAATATTGGGCTGGGCTGGAGGCAGTGGAATATGGTACCAGCAAGTCATTAAAAGCTGAGCCTGTGTAAGTATATGAATTCATAAAGCACATTCTGCAAGAAAAAATAAAAACTTATGGCCAAATGAAAATGTCTGGAAGGGAAAAGAGAGAGAAAAAGAGAAAAAGCTTTCTACCAACCAAGGTTATAACTATATTCTGGATTGCAGCAACATATATATACATATATATATATACAAACACATACACTATGTCTGTGTGTGTATTTTCTCAAATTTAACAACAAAGTTTGCTTATTATGATTATGTCTAAGATTGATATCATTGTGTATTTATTTCTGAGGCTGATGCCTTTGCTCACATTCAGCTGCAAATTGTATTTTAAAATTACAGAGAACTGTAAGACATTACATATTGTACAACGCTGCGTAAGTAGACTACGTGTCCAGGTTTGTCTGCAAAATTATAGCTGAATTGACTGGTAGCTGTGCAGGCATGTGATGTGTACGTGATATTGCTCTAAGCATTGCAATTACTCACATGAGTTTAAATTCATTCCTAAGCCTGCACAGAAGAAAATAAAAAAACAGTGAAAATGTATCTCTTAACTTCAGAAAAAGTATTCATTAATCACCCACTCCTGACAGTAAATGCTTAAATTAGAAGTGAGATTGGAGAAGCTTAGCTCAGATTTACCACTTCTTTCCCTGAGTGAAAGGTATTACTCTCTGGTTTGGATTTCGATACTGATGTTATGAAGGCAAGATCCGTTATTTGTTTATGCAAAGTTGATGATTTTCCCGTACTGTAGAGAATGTGTTTGAGGATGATTGTGAAAGAGATCTGAGATATTTAGGGCCTAGTTATTATATTCCAAGAAAACATCACTTTGTTTGTGTGAAAGGGAGCAAAGTCATTACAGTTTTTGCAATCCCCAAAAAAGTAGTTATGGAAACATAAAGAACAATTATAATTTTATAGACATTAACACTGACCACAGCTGAATAATATTCCAAGGGATGCTCAGAATAAGACTAAAAACCATGAAGGCTTCTTCCCAACTTTCTTGTCATGAGGTAAAAAAAGGAATGGAAACGCTTAGAGGCAGCCGGTTTCATTTACCATGATTTCAGAACAACACAGTAAAATAATTCACTTAGCACAAATTCACTTAGCACAGTCAAGGTTTCAGAACAGCCCGGAGTGGGAATGGGTGGGTGTGTGCTGACACCGACATCGACCACCCTGAACTTCACCAAGAATGGTTTTAAGTCACTCGCTGCATTCTCTCTCACCATTTTGGAAGTGGATTACATCAATTTTTTAAGGGAAATGATCTTACAAGTTTTGTTTATTATATTTAATACGGTATAGGAATTACACCCATTTGTATATGTGGTCCCCCCGATTTTAGGGGTTCAAAAGTAATTGGACAATTGTCTGCTCAGCTGTCTCAGCTGTTCCATTGCCAGGTGTGTGTTATTCCCTCATTAGTTAGAGGTAAGCAGATAAAAGGTCTAGATTTGATGTGTGGCATTTGCATTTGGAATCTGTTGCTGTTAACCCTCAATATGAAGTCCAAAGAGTTGCCACTGTGAGTGAAGAAAGCCATCATTAGGCAGAGAAATCAAAACAAACCAATCAGAGAGATAGCAAAAACATTAGGTGTGGCCAAATCAACTATTTGGTACATTCTTCAAAAGAAAGATCACACTGGTGAGCTCAGGAACACCAAAAGGCCTGGAAGACCACAGAAAACAACTGTGGTGGATTTCCCAGGTGAAGGAAAATCACTTTCCTTTTGAACCCCTAAAATTGGGGGGATCACATATAAAAATGGGTGTAATTCCTACACTGTTCACCCAATTTGGATGTAACTACACGCAAATTAAAGATGAAAGTCTACACTTAAAGCACATCTTGATTGTTTCCTTTCAAATTCATTGTGGTGGCATACTGAAAAATGATGATTATTGTGTCACTATCCAAATATTTATGCACCTAACTGTGTATATACACTCACCTAAAGGATTATTAGGAACACCATACTAATACTGTGTTTGACCCCCTTTCGCCTTCAGAACTGCCTTAATTCTACGTGGCATTGATTCAACAAGGTGCTGAAAGCATTCTTTAGAAATGTTGGCCCATATTGATAGGATAGCATCTTGCAGTTGATGGAGATTTGTGGGATGCACATCCAGGGCACGAAGCTCCCGTTCCACCACATCCCAAAGATGCTCTATTGGGTTGACATCTGGTGACTGTGGGGGCCAGTTTAGTACAGTGAACTCATTGTCATGTTCAAGAAACCAATTTGAAATGATTCCACCTTTGTGACATGGTGCATTATCCTGCTGGAAGTAGCCATCAGAGGATGGGTACATGGTGGTCATAAAGGGATGGACATGGTCAGAAACAATACTCAGGTAGGCCGTGGCATTTAAAGGATGCCCAATTGGCACTAAGGGGCCTAAAGTGTGCCAAGAAAACATCCCCCACACCATTACACCACCACCACCAGCCTGCACAGTGGTAACAAGGCATGATGGATCCATGTTCTCATTCTGTTTACGCCAAATTCTGACTCTACCATCTGAATGTCTCAACAGAAATCGAGACTCATCAGACCAGGCAACATTTTTCCAGTCTTCAACTGTCCAATTTTGGTGAGCTTGTGCAAATTGTAGCCTCTTTTTCCTATTTGTAGTGGAGATGAGTGGTACCCGGTGGGGTCTTCTGCTGTTGTAGCCCATCCGCCTCAAGGTTGTACGTGTTGTGGCTTCACAAATGCTTTGCTGCATACCTCGGTGGTAACGAGTGGTTATTTCAGTCAAAGTTGCTCTTCTATCAGCTTGAATCAGTCGGCCCATTCTCCTCTGACCTCTAGCATCAACAAGGCATTTTCGCCCACAGGACTGCCGCATACTGGATGTTTTTCCCTTTTCACACCATTCTTTGTAAACCCTAGAAATGGTTGTGCGTGAAAATCCCAGTAACTGAGCAGATTGTGAAATACTCAGACCGGCCCGTCTGGCACCAACAACCATGCCACGCTCAAAATTGCTTAAATCACCTTTCTTTCCCATTCAGACATTCAGTTTGGAGTTCAGGAGATTGTCTTGACCAGGACCACACCCCTAAATGCATTGAAGCAACTGCCATGTGATTGGTTGGTTAGATAATTGCATTAATGAGAAATTGAACAGGTGTTCCTAATAATCCTTTAGGTGAGTGTATATATATATATATATATATATATATATATATATATATATATATATATATATCAGGTGATACCTAGTATTTTCACTTTAATTGAAGTGTTCATCACTGTAAAGGACCTAAAGGAGAGAGCTGCCGCACCAGTCTGTACTGCTTTCTTTTTTTATTATATATATATATATATATATATTACAACCGAGGTATGCAGCAAAGCATTTGTGAAGCCACAACACGTACAACCTTGAGGCGGATGGGCTACAACAGCAGAAGACCCCACCGGGTACCACTCATCTCCACTACAAATAGGAAAAAGAGGCTACAATTTGCACAAGCTCACCAAAATTGGACAGTTGAAGACTGGAAAAATGTTGCCTGGTCTGATGAGTCTCGATTTCTGTTGAGACATTCAGATGGTAGAGTCAGAATTTGGCGTAAACAGAATGAGAACATGGATCCATCATGCCTTGTTACCACTGTGCAGGCTGGTGGTGGTGGTGTAATGGTGTGGGGGATGTTTTCTTGGCACACTTTAGGCCCCTTAGTGCCAATTGGGCATCGTTTAAATGCCACGGCCTACCTGAGCATTGTTTCTGACCATGTCCATCCCTTTATGACCACCATGTACCCATCCTCTGATGGCTACTTCCAGCAGGATAATGCACCAAGTCACAAAGGTCGAATCATTTCAAATTGGTTTCTTGAACATGACAATGAGTTCACTGTACTAAACTGGCCCCCACAGTCACCAGATCTCAACCCAATAGAGCATCTTTGGGATGTGGTGGAACGGGAGCTTCGTGCCCTGGATGTGCATCCCACAAATCTCCATCAACTGCAAGATGCTATCCTATCAATATGGGCCAACATTTCTAAAGAATGCTTTCAGCACCTTGTTGAATCAATGCCACGTAGAATTAAGGCAGTTCTGAAGGCGAAAGGGGGTCAAACACAGTATTAGTATGGTGTTCCTAATAATCCTTTAGGTGAGTGTATATCAAGCGCTATCAGTTTATACAATCATTTTACAATCTGGGTCAGTGGGGCCCTTGCACAAAGACAAGCCCATTATATGCGAGTATATAACTGAAATTATGATTATTCTTTTATTTACTTTGCTGATGCCTTCATCCAAGGTGACTTGTAAGGAACATAATAAGAAAATTGAATGTGTTATTAAGGACTGGGGGAAAGCATTTCAAATAACAGAAGTATAATAGTAAAAATGTCGAGCAGATTACATAGTGCAGTATAGCAGTTTAGATAATGCAAGATATCATTTAAATGAACAGATACAAATTTTGTGCAGTGATATTGGATCAAAGCTGTGCAGCTACCCTTTGGCACAACAGGAGGCTTCTTTCAACATACATAGAGAGGGTGATATATATAAACATATCTTTCTATACATTTCTACTTTATCTGAGAATAAACAAAATACATAAAACATAAAACTGGCAACATTAGAGTGTGTAGATATACTTAGGGAAGTAAAATCCAAAAGTCAGGACTGCATACAAAATTATTTGAGCATGGACTGCACATAGACATTGCCACAGGGAGTCGTGGAGTTGACCAAGCTCCACTGCAGCACATACACAACAGCAGTACAGATTTGGCAAGGGTACAGTAGATGTGTTCTGTATGTTTTTGTTTTGTGTGTCTGAATGTGTATGTGTGTTGGAGAAGTGAGGATGTTTTGGCTACTTTAGGTACTGCATACGGTGCAGGATTCCTGGACGTCATCCTGACAAGAATTTTTTAAAAGAAGGAAAAACTGAAAGATCGGCCTGGCTCCTGACCAAATGCTACTGGAGGTGATGATATAGCTAATTAGAGATGTGAGCCTTATAAAAATGTATCAAAAAGACCCTCTTATCAAAAGCATTTTGATATCATTCGTCAGTATTTTAGCTTACAAGCTCCCATTTTCCTTTCTTTTATTTTTAAATTAAACATAGCAGAACACAGCAGGTTGAGATTAATACATAAAATGTAGGCCTCATGTTTGAAAGACATTCTGTCTTTGTTGATCCTTGGTGGTGGTCTCCATTGTATTCTTGGCGTTGCAAGTAGTGCCCGAATAAGAAGCGGTAACTTTAACACCCCCAAATTTAACATTTTAACTGAGAACAAATAATATTGTGCTTGTTTCAGCCTGGTCAGGATATCAGGCTTCCATTTGACCTTGCTAAGAATTACATATATTAATCTGTGACCAGTTAGGTTTAAAAAAAACTGTCCTTTCCATTCTTTGTAACCAAATGGGTGTGACAACAGTCATAAGAGACTTGTTGAATTGTCGCTATTACTGCTCACTGGTGTTCACTAAATCCCCTTAAAACTTCCCTTGGCCTCTATTTCCCCACTTTTATCATGAGGTTATAGTCCATTTGCATTCTGTTTAATAAGTGATTTTGAGTTTGGCCTGGACTAAAATCAGGTCACTACATTAGTCCATATACTGAGATACTGAGACCTGCTTATTTGCGATCAGAATATGCTTGCTGGTAACATTTTTGGCTAATAGATAGAAAGAGCACAGGTTGCATATCTAATGCAAGAACTCTTCCCCAATCATTTCACAACAGTTAGGAATGAGATTGAGTTTAATATTTAATCACTTAATCTGAGAAAACATCCGTCACTGTTTGAGAATGTGGAAAATTCAGATTTGAAGTTGGCCTACAGCGCATACCGCAAAGGAAGTTGTCAGATGTGTTAGGATGATCCCCCAGGTAAGATTAACACTGGAACAGATTTGTCTTGCAAAAGAGTGTCAGTCTGAGAAGCTGCACACGCACAGCACATCACCTTGGCCAATGATTCTAACTGAACTTCCAAGAAAACCCCAGAACAAAAACCGCTGGACGAACTCGGGCTGTCACATGCAATGTTTACAGCTCACAGCCTCTTAAAGCGACAACCCGCTTGAAAATTTTCAAGACAGTAGGCGATTTAATCTGTGGAGCATTTAATAAACAAGACATTTCCTACCATATCGCTTACCAAGCGAGCCTTTATAAAGAGGGCCTAGGGCAAAGAGAACATTACATTTTTTCTTGGCTGCCTTCAGACTGCCTAAGATGGAATTTCTTTTAACAGCCAGGCTCCTCAGGCATTCAGCTAATCTCCCGCCAATTCTGGACCTTACCTGTGAGGAATCTTAAGCAGCCGAGGTCCGTCAGACCAGAGGCCGGAGGGGTGGGGGTGGGGGGGGGGATTCGTCACAGTTAATTCATCACTTTTAAACAATAGGAGGATGGAAACAAGCAAGAATGCAAAATCAGATATTCTTAGAATGCAGTTTTTTGAGAAGACATTGAAACAAACAGGTTTTCCTTTTTTACAATTAAGATACTATATATATATATATATATATATATATATATATATATATATATATATATATATATATTAGGTGAATAAACAGCTGAAAGTAACACATTTTCATGCCATACCAAAAGAGCAAAGGAGGTGATTGGGTCTGGGGGAAACTGTGATGAATGGGTTAGGATTAAGGTTTTAAGTTTGGGAATAAATCTGTGTTTCGTAGTGGAAGGAATCATCCCAGTCATCCAGCCATCCATTTAATACTTTACTGATGTAAACTTGCCACTCACCATAGCTTGTTAAGCATTGTGGAACTATATCACAGTCAAAAAGTTTTAACTTCAGTACCTCAGGGAAAACCAGGTGTAATTCTTCCTCTCTATCTTTTTAGCCTCAAGAGTAATATTAAGAACATATGCATTTCCCAGTTTGTTGGAGAACAGATGTTCTATAATGTCTTCCCATTCAATCTCCCTTCTCATATACATTTGATCTTAACATCATGTTGCTTGAACTTGTACCTCATAATCTCACCTTGGAGTGCAAGGTAAAATAAGGCCTTTGTGAAAGAATAAACATAAATATACTGTATAAATATACTGAATTCATTTGAGTGGGTTCATTGAGCATTTAAACCATGATTTATCCTATTTTTCAGAAGTGGTAGATCCTTGGAAGGTAGTGGATTGATACCCTGGACCAATGACCAGCCCTATCAAGTGTTCAAATATATTAAATCCATTTTGGACTACTAATGAGTTTTCCTCTGCATCTGGTGAATGGTGAACATCTTTGGAATTGTGACTTTAATATTGTTCTTATGTTTTATTATCCTCCAAAGTGTCCAAGTTGATATATTTTTTATATAAATCTATTGGTTGACTGTAAGATAGGGGGGCCAAGATTGCTATGTATCGATTGCTTAATACTTCCCAAAACAATGGCACAAAAGCAATCAATAAATGACCTGGCAATAACCATTTAAAAAGCATAAAATGAAACTTCATTCATCTTCATTAACACACACAAAAAAGGTCTGGTCTAACTATATATTTTGTGGTGAAAAATACCGAAAATCAAGGGTCAGAGAGAAGAATATTGTCCAGAAGAAACCACAGGGTAAATATCGTCTAATAATACGCACATACTTGAAAGTCAATTGCAAATCATTTCGATTTAATTCCAAATGCATTATCCTTTACGGGTGAATTTTTCCAGCTTGAATCAATATTCTCTGAGCTGTCTTTGCTTCTCCATGCTCTTGGTTTTGTTTCCAATTCAGTGCTGGCCTTACATTTTTAATGACAAGTTTGTATTACAATTGATTGGAGTTAGAATAGTCTATAGGGTTAAGGGTGCTGAAAGAAACCTGCATTTCAGAATTTGTATATGCCAAACTACAGGTCAGGTTTCCAAAGAGTGGTTACTTACATTCAGCATGTTTCTTGTCTCTGTGAATGAGCATTGAATGAAACATTTTGTTTCTACTCAAATTTTTCAAGCGATTATCCTAAAGAATATAAGACTACATGTTATCTGTTGAACTTATGACATAAACTGCCTGTTGTACATTGCACTGCTTACCTTAAAACTACTACAATATCTAAATTTAGTACATAAGAATGAGGCTATTGAGAAAAAGATTATTATTATATTTCATACTGTGCCTATAGACAGTCTATTCCCCCTTTAAAAGCCTGGAATTAAAATGCATTAACATTGCTTTTTATTTAATCTATGATAAAAATATTCTAGAAATCTTTAGACATTTTTGTAAAATTAAAAAACTGAAATAGCTTGGTTGGATAAGTGTCCACCCCCCTTGTCATTGCAATCCTAAATTAGCTCAGGCTTAAGCAAGCACCTTCAAAATCAAGTTAAGTGGCCTCTGGCTGTGTTAAATTGTAGTGATTCACAGGCGTTCAGCATATATTCAGCAGTTCCTGTAGGTTCCCTCTGATGGGTTGTGCATTTCAAAACAAAGACCCAACCATGAGCACCAAGGAGCTTTCAAAACAACTATGGGACAAAGCTGTTGAAAGGCACCGATCAGGGAATAAAAAAATATCAAAGGCCTTGAAAATCCCTTGGAGTACGGTCAAGATGATTATTAAGAAGTGGAAGGTACAGTGAGGGAAAAAAGTATTTGATCCCCTGCTGATTTTGTACGTTTGCCCACTGACAAAGAAATGATCAGTCTATAATTTTAATGGTAGGTGTATTTTAACAGTGAGAGACAGAATAACAACAAAAAAATCCAGAAAAACGCATTTCAAAAAAGTTATAAATTGATTTGCATGTTAATGAGGGAAATAAGTATTTGACACCTTCAACTTAGTACTTGGTGGCAAAACCCTTGTTGGCAATCACAGAGGTCAGACGTTTCTTGTAGTTGGCCACCAGGTTTGTACACATCTCAGGAGGGATTTTGTCCCACTCCTCTTTACAGATCCTCTCCAAGTCATTAAGGTTTCGAGGCTGACTTTGACAACTCGAACCTTCAGCTCCCTCCACAGATTTTCTATGGGATTAAGGTCTGGAGACTGGCTAGGCCACTCCAGGACCTTAATGTGCTTCTTCTTGAGCCACTCCATTGTTCCCTTGGCTGTGTGTTTTGGGTCATTGTCATGCTGGAATCCCCATCCACGACCCATTTTCAATGCCCTGGCTGAGGGAAGGAGGTTCTCACCCAAGATTTGACGGTACATGGCCCCGTCCATCATCCCTTTGATGCGGTGCAGTTGTCCTGTCCCCTTAGCAGAAAAACACCCCCAAAGCATAATGTTTCCACCTCCATGTTTGACGGTGGGGATGGTGTTCTTGTGGTCATTCCTCCTCCTCCAAACACGGCGAGTTGAGTTGATGCCAAAGAGCTCGATTTTGGTCTCATCTGACCACAACACTTTCACCCAGTTCTCCTCTGAATCATTCAGATGTTCATTGGCAAACTTCAGACAGGCCTGTACATGTGCTTTCTTGAGCAGGGGGACCTTGCGGGCTCTGCAGGATTTCAGTCCTTCACGGCGTAGAGTGTTACCAATTGTTTTCTTGGTGACTATGGTCCCAGCTGCCTTGAGATCATTAACAAGATCCTCCCGTGTAGTTCTGGGCTGATTCCTCACCGTTCTCATGATCATTGAAACTCCACAAGGTGAGATCTTGCATGGAGCCCCAGACCGAGGGAGACTGACAGTTATTTTGTGTTTCTTCCATTTGCGAATAATCGCACCGACTGTTGTCACCTTCTCACCAAGCTGCTTGGCGATGGTCTTGTAGCACATTCCAGCCTTGTGTAGGTCTACAATTTTGTCTTACAATCCTTGGACAGCTGTTTGGTCTTGGCCATGGTGGAGAGTTTGGAATCTGATTGATTGATTGTTCTGTGGACAGGTGTCTTTTATACAGGTAACAAGCTGAGATTAGGAGCTCAGCTCAGCTCGTTACCTGTATAAAAGATACCTGGGAGCCAGAAATCTTGCTGATTGATAGGGGATCAAATACTTATTTCATTCATTAACATGCAAATCAATTTATAACTTTTTTGAAATGCGTTTTTCTGGATTTTTTGTTGTTATTCTGTCTCTCACTGTTAAAATACAGCTACCATTAAAATTATAGACTGATCATTTCTTTGTCAGTGGGCAAACGTACAAAATCAGCAGGGGATCAAATACTTTTTTCCCTCACTGTATATGGCACCACCAAGACCCTGCCTTCCCTCCCTTCAAACTGGATGACCAAGCAAAGAGGCTACGAAGTCACCAATGGCAACTTTGCAAGGGCTACAGGCTTTTATAGCACAGACTGCTACAGTGCGCATTTGACAACAATAGCCCAAGCACTCCACAAATCTCGCCTGTATGGTACTCAAGAAAGCCCACCTTGAATCCCATTTGAAGTATGCAAAAAAACACTCAGGAAATTCTTTAGCCATGTGATAAAATGTTTTGTGGTCTGACGAAACTAAAATTGAACTTTTTGGCCTAAATGCAAAGCATTTTGTTTGGTGCAAACCCAATACAGCGCATCACCCAAAGAAGACCATCCCTACTATGAAGCATGGTGGTGGCAGCATGTTTCTCATTGGAAGGGACTGGGGCACTAAAAGGGAAATTTAATGGAGGAAAGTACAAAGGTCTTTGAGGAAAACCTTTCTGAAAGAAAGCTTGAACTGGGATGGAAGTTCAGCTTTCAGGATGCCAACGACCCGAAGCACACAGCAAAAGCAACACTGGAGTGGCTAAGGAACAAAATAGGTAAATGTCCTTCAGTGGCCCTGTCAGACCCCCAACCTAAATCCAATGGCAAATTTGTGTCTGGTCAATGCTTGCCAAGGAACTTGACAGAGATTGAACAGTTTTGTAAAGAAGAACGGTCAAATATTGTCAAATCTAGGTGTGCAAATTGGGTAGAGACCTATCCCAACTGACTCACAGCTTTAACTGCTGCCAAAGGTGTTTCTACCAAGTATAACTCAGGGGGGTGGAGACTTATCCAATTATGATATTTTGGTTTTGTATTTTTCATATATATATATATATATATATATATATATATATATATATATATATTTCCCCTTCACAGTGTGGAGTATGGTGTGTTGGTAAGTTGGGAAAAAAATCCTCATTCAAATGCATTAAACTCACGGCACGGTCACAACAAAATTTGACAAAAGTTCAAGAGCTAAGATTGTAATGCTAAAATTGAATTTTGCATTGATTTGTAATACTGCAATTTTGTAATGCATGTGTAAATTATATGGTACCCTGGATAAAATAAATAATAATAATAATAATAATAATAATAATAATAATAATAATAATAATAATAATAAAAGGGGGTGTAGACTCTCTACAGGCACTGTATAGTAATGCACTTGAACATCATTTTGCTTTTAGGGTAATATAGGGCCAGTGTATGCTTGAAAGTTAGCCCAAATATATGCTTAAATTCTCACTAGATAATTTCTGAAGCACTCAAGTGAAAATAGAAGAACATTTGATGAATATAGCCAATCTGTACTTTTATCAGTATATTGTAAGATCTATGCCACAAAGAAAAATTTCAAAGCCATAAACAAAAAAAGAAAGATATTAAAGACACAAAGTTATAAATAAACGTGTTGTTTTGTTGACTGCAAGGATGGAACCACTTACATTTAGCTGACAGGCCCATCCTAGAAAATTACATGCCATCAAAATCTGCCAATTCCAGCCTCCTTTTAGCTTCCGACAATCACAAGAAAAAAAGACACGAAAAGACAGAATACATTTAAGTTGTTTGAGAAAGAAATATGCAAACAGCACAACTCCCTGGTTGCCATTTATTAAGATTAACTACTTGAAATGTTACCCAGAATTGTGTCTGTTATGAATCAGACTACCTAGTTATTGTAAAAGGTTTATTTTACAAAAGCAATTTCTTGCAACAGAGGTAAATTTAGTAGCACACAAACAAAAAATAAAAAGGGGGGTGCTTTTGTGTGTTGGTTCAGTACCAAGATGCTTTGATTTGTAGAATGTGGAGCGCATCAAACAGCCGCATAACACTGGGACGGACAAAGAAACTGACCACACCAGCATTGATTACTTTCTGTCAGTACTCAGTACAGATTCTGTGTCAGAATTTTTCCAGTAACAACCACAGTGTTACAATGATAGTATCAATACCAAACATGTCTTTATATATAAGACACTGGAAATGAAAAGACCCTGGCAGTAGG
Source organism: Amia ocellicauda (assembly GCF_036373705.1). Classification (NCBI taxonomy): domain Eukaryota; kingdom Metazoa; phylum Chordata; class Actinopteri; order Amiiformes; family Amiidae; genus Amia; species Amia ocellicauda. Next base: position 15,153,533 of record NC_089852.1, read on the forward strand.
TGGTTAGAAAGGCCAAGAGTGCAAGTCAACTGAAAATAATACTTTTTAAAAAGTACAGTTCAAATTCCAATGGTCTGACTTAATTGTTCCGCAGGGCAAGATAAGACACAATGGAGGCAGAGAGGAGAAGCTACTGCGGTTCATGAACTCTCCCCTCCTCAGTGCTGGATATATTATCAGGGCTCCAGGCTCATGTTGACCTTTTCACACCTGCACACTGCATTATGCTTCTTATTCTTCGCCAAGATTACTATTTATTTTAGTAATTTGCTTTAATAGCCTGTAACCCCACACTGATTTATATATATATGGGCAATAACATTACAAGGCTACCATCATGAGTCACATTGGGGCGCTGTAACTGACACCCACACATTTTATTGCATTAGTGAGCTAATGCGGCCACCATTTGTCAGGAGACATTCTGTCTTTCCTCGTGCTCCCATTACAATATGCCGGTTTGATTCAGGAGGCTCCATCTGCGGGTTTATTATTTTCTGTTTGTTTGTCGTCGCATGTTTATTTGGTCATTTAACAATTAGCCGCAGAAGGCAAAATTGGCAACAAATTTTATAAGCACAAGGAATGACATTTTATGGAAATGTCTGTAAAAAGGTTGCACTTCGGGTTGGAAAACCTCTCTGAGCCAAAGAAAAGAGCGCAGTCTGGCAGAGTACTAGGAATATAGCAGCCGATTTGACCATTTTGATTGGCAGTGTATTACAGTATGCATTTTTATATATTTAATGTAAAGGAAAATTACATTGAATTGTATTATTTTATTGTATAATATATTTGCTTAACAATAAAATGTATTCTGTATATACACTACAGAATCCCATACTACATACTACAAACTATTGCACTGTTCACTTTCTTTGACATTACAATGATTTTGTTGCATATGTGTAGATAAGTTGTATTTTGATAAATGTAATCCCTGTAAGTGGTTCTGCATTCAAAAACTATATCTGTGTATGGATCTGCATGCATATATATAATTGTATATATATTCCACGCATTGAACATAAAATGCAAAATTAGACTGTAGGCTTTGAGCTCCAGTGTCGTGATCAGGATTACAATGATGAATTTCCCAGCCGCATACAGAGTTAGGGGAGATGGATTCAATGGGTTTGATGGGAACCATCGACTCCCTTGCCGGGATAAATGGGGAACATTCATCAGTGTATTTGACACTTTACTGCAGCACAGTGAGAATGAAACACCCAGCATTTCAAACTAAACCCCCATCAAAGTCACAGACTCACAGAAATTATACAGTTTGAATTTGCGTTAATATGTTGCATTTCTTTATAAAAGGGAAAACGCCCCTGCACAGAGGTTTTGAAATTTCAAGGAAAAGGGAAACCTAAGAGGCCACTGAGAAATCGTTAACGTGTTTTTCTTGCTTTAATCATCTTAATTGGTTTGTTTGCATTCCCTGTCCTGCACTACTTTGGGGTCCAGTCAAACAATCTTAATTCTTATAAAGTGAATGCTGAATTTCAAATCTCATTGCATCCATCATCCCTGACTGTCAACTATCTTCTAATTATTTTTATTTTTACTTTTTGATGACTTAGAAATTAGCTTCATGTAACATCTCCATTCCCTTCCCCATGGAAGACTTTCACTAAGATATCTGTGAACAAGGGATCCAGGCCTCCCTGGTTACCCAATTAAAAACCTGTCAAGAAGCTACTATGTGAATGCCTTTCCTAGTCAACCTAGTCTTCCTATTATCTCCATCTTTCATGGTTCTTTCTAGGTCAGCCCCATGCAATAATACGGTTTGAGTACACAGTCATTAAGAGCAGAATACATTCAGTCTATCTGCAGCAACTGTCTCTGATTGAGACTTTCTATCACAGGGGCACTGTACTCAGTGAGGGAAAGAGAGACCCTGAGCACCTTATTAATTAAAAGAAACTCAAAACCAAAACACCAGAGAAGCCAGCCTTCAATGATTATATAGGAATCCATTAACTGCCCACTGCTATTTGCCTATTCAGAGGCACCTAAGAAAATAGCTGATTACTGAATAAAGGCTTTTATGAAAGAACACCAATTAACAGCAGAACCACTTGGTAAGCCCATAAAAACTGAAAGCTTCCTCTTTTTATCATAAAACGCTGCACTGATGAATCGCTTTTTAGATGATTGTGGACTGGTCCTGAGGAAAATGGTAACTTTCACTTATCTATTAACTCTTTTATTTTTGTATAAAGTAAAACACAAAGCCTCGTGGTTCAACAGATTCAAACTGCTGCCTGAGAAGCAGTGAAGGAAAAACTACTGGTCTGACACTGTCCTGCGCGGTTTTGGTTGGTGCATATTGTGCAAAGGAAGAACGCAGAGGTCAAAATGCAGTTCAAATGTGGAAAGAAGACATTGTTCTGATTTTGTACTCCAACAGTGAATAAGACTCAGGAAATGATTGAAGGGTATCGTGAATAAATAACTAAGACAGAACATGTACTGTTCATATGGACAGTTGTAATGACAATAACAAAGGACGGGTTTGCCAGTGATTTCCTAAGAATAACAGGAACTTGGACCAAATATTTACAAGTGAAGTGCTCCTGCTTTCCCTGTATAGAACATTGATGAAAATGTTAATTGCATATGAACAGGTTTATGGCTGAGCCCAGCCGACTCGTGTGGAACTTTATACAGGGGAGGAACCTTGTAAGCTGTGCACACCATCTACTCATCATTATTAATTATTTTACTTCAATGCCGACTCAGCTCCAAAAAGTTGTATTTGTTACTATTATTTTTATTTCAATTATTTTTTTATATGAATGTCTCGTTCTGAACAACCTGTCAGACATTAATCCCATTTATTACATGCATCATTTATTTTATTGACTGAGGTGCATAAAAAAAGATAAGAAAATGAAAGCAAAGAAGTGGAGCTTTGAAAAGCAGCATAGCATTACATAGGCTGCTTGCTTAAAGAGGAGGCCAACTTGTGTGAAAAGATATTCTAGAGGATCTACATTCCTATTGTTTTTTTTTTGTTTGTTTTTTTACTTTTCCTGTGTAGATTGGCCCAATAAACTAATTAATTAACTACACACATTCTGTAATGGCTACCCTCCAGGCAGTTGTCAAATAAATTACACTAACGATTTTGTCATTATCAATAACTGAAATTTCTGCATACCTTCAGGACTTTCACAGTAATGCAACGCTCTAATCATTTAAGAAATACTTGTCTATTAATATTATTATTATTATTATTATTATTATTATTATTAGTCTGAGAGTTTTGAATTGCTATTGAAACAGTCAGTGGCACAAGCAAACTGCAGTCACAAAGCTTTTTATGGCTTTCACACTTAAAGCAGACTGTCATTGCCAACTTTGTCGCTGTCAACTCTCACACACAGGGAGGCGGATAATGTCTATCAATCTGCACGCTACGTCAATAAGAAATGTCAAAAACTGTCAATACACCCTTTCAGCACTTCAGTCCACTCCCACCCAGGAACGCTCAGGAAAGTATCAATGATAATGATAAAATGATAAAAAGAAAACATAAGCCTTTCAGAAAAAGGGGTTGTGGAAATATATGCACTTTGCCAGTGATACTTTATACTGTATACTTGTTTTCTAAGTGCATGGCATTTCAGCAGGTAAATACATATGTCTTTGTATGTGCACTATATGAGAATATATATGATATCTTGCTGAAGTTAAAGATACAATTTCACAAACGTATTCAACTTTTCGCATTACTCTCATGTCTATCACAAATAAAAGCAGAAAGTGAAACTGTTGGCAATGTAGATATGTATTGTTTTACTTAGTCTACAACGGTACATTTTGATTATTTTTTTTTTACTTTTGACAAATTGGAGATATAATTGATTTGGAAATATCTCAGGGATATAGGGAGGTACTCATACAACAAGCAACAGCTTAGAAGTTGCAAATTTGGATAATGCAGATTATACAGACTTCTCCTCTAAAGTATGGTGCTGTCTACAAACAGGCCTAATTTGAAAAATGTGTTATGTTCGGTGCCTTGGCCAGCCTCCAGCATAAAGACAAATCGGCGGCCGGAATTAATATCCCAGAGTGCTTCTCCTCAACTCCTCAAAGCAAGATGTTGCATTTCGGAGGTGCTTTGCTGCTTAAGCATCTTCCAACAATTTACATATACATTTACCGCAAGACTGAGCTCTGTCACTGGCTCTCGCTGCCCAAAATCAGAGTTTTGGAGTTTCCAAGATTGATGGCATTACTCCGGCAGCAGTAATGACAGCAGTGCAAAACTAAATTTCCTCGGCGGGTGCTGGGAGTTCTAATGATGTACATTACAATTGTTTGCCGTAAGCCCACACGCCTTAGTAGCAAATTGTAACTAATGTCTGGATGGTCCACTGCATCTATCCTGTCCTGTTCTCTCCTAGGACACCTTCACAGTATGAGGATTTATGAAAACTAAACAGACACAGATACACTGACAGATAGACATTTAAACATTTACAGCTGCCCTACACCAGGGAGTATCAAATCCCTGAGAGCCTTAGGGTGCCCTGATTTTGCATCTACCTGAGATCTGTTATTAAATTGAACACATTATTTGGATAAGTAAAAAAAAACATTCTGGGCATGATTCTGTTGATTACTGAAAAGTTTGAAGAAGTCCACACTATGGAACCACACCTTTGATATGTTGCTAGGTTTTTTTATTTCCTTTTCATAAGCAACCTATGGTGAATTCAAAGTGGAAAATGTGTTCACAATAAAGAGATTATATGTGGAAGAAGCCAGGGATCTCTCTCTCTCACCCAAAACAGAGAAATTGAATTGTGATGCTGCCTGTATAGATCCAAGCAGAAAAAAACACATATTTTGCTACGCATAAGAATGTGTCTGAAAAGAGAAACACTGTGTGACTCTACAGACGCCGATCAGTGCTTTTAACCTCTCATTGATTACTGGTTAATATTCAGCCAGTTTTTGAAAGTTCAGGCAGGCTGGAGCTGTGAGGTCATTACTTTCTTACAATGGGGAAGAAGGGAACAAGGAAATGGGCTTAATGGAGGACTGAATATACTTTCAAGTGTACCGTGCCCTGAGGGGGGGGAACTTTAATTAAGTTAAACAATAAACCATTTATTAAACAAGCCATTCAGACAATGGAGCTAGCATAGTGAAACCGCACAGTTTTTAAAGTATAAAACTGCTCCCCACAAATGGAGCAGTTAAGGTGGGAGTACTCTCAGCTCGGCTTGACTGACCTTTGTGGCGGTTCAAAGATGATCTCCTCAAGCACTGTGGTTTAAACAAAGAGGGAATCAAAATATAAATATATAATAAGGATATGACTCTGCAGCTTTTAAACTGATACAATTCAAATAGATTCAAATAGATTGCTGGACCAATGGAGACCCAGGATCCACGCCTCCCTGTAAATCCCGCCCTCACGACAAAACAGCGCCAAAACTCGTAACGAAAAATAAATAAATCGAAAGCAAAGAAACTGGCGGCGAAAGCAAAGATCGCAGCATCGCAAGCAAAGACAGGGACTGCAGGCGAGTTTTGCTATCTTTTTTTTTTGCTTTCAATACATTTTTTTTGTTTACAATTCTAAAAATGTTGCATTTGATTTTTGTTTTATCTCAACATCAAAAAAAATAAAAATTGAATGTGATTATTATTTTTTTGAATGCGATATTTATGGCTCTAATTTGAGCCCATACATTTCCCCTTGATATCAATAAATAAGCTGAGTGGCTTGTAAGGCAGCCTCCAGCTTTTCTTTCTTCAAAGACTTCTGCTTTAAAACTTCGTAAGAATATTACAATTGCATAAAGAAAAACCTTTATCCTAACACTATCCCTTATTTCCACAGCACTATCATAATGACATAATTCCTCAACTTGGCAGTGTTGTCTTATTTTACCAAAGGCCTTCTGCAGCCATGGTATAAACCTTGATCTGTGCATTACGGTCTATGTGCCAAGGCAGCAGATATACGTTTTTGCTTTTTATTGTGTTGAAAATGTATTTTGATTCTGGTTTTTGTGAGTTTTCTCTGCAGTTTAACCTCTGGACTTGATTCTGTTGTTGGGGTTTGCACACAAGCACCTCTGCTGGATAGATACTGTACTGCATCTTAATTTAAGGCACTGAATGAGAAAGACGATGGCACTACCACAGGATTAACAGTAAATTGAATGGTATAACCAGACAGAAATTTGGAAATACATTGAAAGGTAGCATTTTGATTACTTCTAGATGTCTTAAACGGGCCAGGATTTAAACCCACCCAGCTATAGACAGTTGCAAAAGTCTCAATTTGCACGCTGGAATATATTTTATCTTGGAGAATTCCTGATTGGATGTCAGCTGTCTTTTATTAACATGCCACATTTGGTGCATTGGCAGAACAGGACATTTCTCAGCCTTTATTAATAAGTCCAAGAGAAACAACAACAACAACACAAATATTGCTCCACCTATTAAGGGAATTTGAAGGGCGTGACAATCTAATTGCTTTTTCACTTAACAATGGAAGAGAAGCGAAATATGTTATAAAAGTCTTGTTGAATTAAATGTTTCAGGGAATGTGTCATTTGTAGATTTTTTTCAGCAACAGCAAAGCAAAAGTATTAGAATTATATTACTAAGTAGGTCATACATTTTAGCAATGAAATTGATTTTTTTATTTTTCAGTGAGTTCATATCACTATATAATACATAAATCAATGCTGTGCAGTATCTCTGTGCTCTAGTATCTGTAGAGAATTAATTCTGTAGCATAACCAACACAATTTAGCCGGTTAGTCTTGTGCTGAAAGTTACTTTTTAGTCCACATATTGTTTCTCACTTTTTTCTCTTCATCACCATCTATATTCTATCATTTCCTACAGTACATCTGTCACTTGGCTTCTGTTCATCAGCACTGTTCTTCAGCTGCTGCCATAAGTCTTTAATTGCATTAGCATTTGGGCCAGGAATTTGCTGATTTCCTTTATTCTAATAATAACACCAAATTTGCAAAGAACAGAATTGTTCTGACACACAATACACGTTCTAGCAAACGATTTTCCAAATCCTTCTAGATTTGTCCAGAGAAGCAATGCAATTTCTTTACTTCTTATTTTGGGTTGGACACATTAATGTGTCATGTAGTAAATTAAATGTGTCACACCAAACAACTCCTTTAGTTTATAAATGAATCTATGAAAAGCACAAGGAACCATCTAATTCCTGCACTTAGTTTAACTGACACCAAGTGGAAAAGGGCCTTGTTTTGGGGAACTTCCTCACCAAAATTAATCACAAACAGGAAAAACTCCAATCCTTAAATTCACCATTACCCAGCTGCTGAATGACCTGACTTCAGTGATGTAAGGGATTGTATGAGGCCAGTGTTACACTAATCCCTAAATCCAAGATAAGAGATGGAAAGTTTTTTGAAGGTTTCACATGTCTAATCTAAAACAAATCCATTTGTATTCAAGCCTCTTTGTGTAGACTGGTATGGGCCGGCGCTCTCTTCTTTAAGTCTTGGCTTTCATTGTGTTACTGCTTGATAACAGCCAGCACCCTCAGGGTGTTAAGAAACAACTGCCACACATGCGTGCAAAACAAATTAGAGGTCTTTGATTAGGTGAGCTGTGAGAGAGGCAGCAGGGCCTGATAGCTACATGCTCTTTCACCTGCGTTTGGAAAATTTTGCTTCTGTAGTGACCAGGTGTAGTGAGATTCATTTAAAAGTTAAAAATTCAAGTTACATTTAAAAGTGGCCCCAAGACATTCAACAGAAATGTGTACAAAGAAAAAGAGAGATGTTTCCCTTGTTTATCCCGTCTTTGTGACCTTGTAGAAAAGGAGAATGTGAAATGTTATTTTATTCGACTTGCACGCAAATATGCTTGATATACTGAATCTAAACAAAAAAAATACGGTTCTTTTTCCAAGAAAGTCCTCCAACTACACATTGATATCAGCTTCTGTCAATCATTACATTTTGTATGTAAGCAAACTGCATTTTACACATTCTGAGAAAGGCAAGGTGGTACTACCCATCAATATCTGTGACTTGAAAGGACATGCACGGTGTAGCTGTTGAGATAAAAGTAGCTTTACCAAAATAAAAATAAAAAAGTGCTTTCAAATTATTAAAGTTAAGCAGCACCTTAAGCAAATTCTCCAACCTCTCTCTAGAATAGAGCTATTCACATTAATGTTCTCACTCATTTGCTTAACATTAATTAAGGCTTGCATCTTGGGCAGCAATCAACAGGCATAGTCTTGCTTCTACTGCTTGTGCACTTAGAGACACTTCATGCTTGGAAAAAACACTGAATTTCCTATTTAAGGCAGCAAATGTCATTATATTATTATAAGCAGTAGTAGAAGTAGCAGATGTAATAGTAGTAGAAGTAGTATAATAATAATAGTAGTAGTAGTTAGTCATCATCATCTTGAAAATAATAATCACAATTTCTACCCATGTGGCAACGTATATTGTTCATATACAGAAGGTGTGATCCTTATATTATTTTTGTTCTAAAACTGACCTCTTTTTTTGTATATTGTACAGTATAGGGGATGTATTTTCAACATATTTTAGTCTGTCATCCATATATTTATTTTATAGGTTAATGTCTACAATATTTTAATTTCAACCTATAAAATAATACAGGGATTACACACTAAAATATATTTTAAATCCCATATATTTTAAATATACAATAAAGGGGCCACTATATATTTGTTCAGTATGGGTATTACTACATTTAACATTGTTACAAAGTATGTGCTTTCATTCCCAATGGGTTTGCTTCACTTGCTCTTAGTCTCTAGATTCTCAGCTCTGAAACCTGACAGAAACATAGAAAAAAAAAAACCCACATCAGACATGCACATTGCCCTCAGCAAACACTTTTAGTCTCAGAGAGCACGTTCCTCAACCAACCAGCCTTTGTCTGGAGAAGGCCTTCAGCTTCTACGATAGAAGCTGTAGAAGCGAGGCAGCTCACAATTGTTTGAAGGCCTTTTTCAATCATTTAACATGAATATAAACACTGCAAGTGTACAGCTGATGCTCCCAATGGAGATGCAAATATGCTGTTTACACAACAAATGGACAGACCAGCACAGTGCCAAATGATTTTAAGTCACTAAACAGTTCTCAAAGTTGATAGAAATATGAAAACAACATTGTGACAACATTGAGTACATTTCAGCCTTCCTGTTTGATGACAGCTGGGGCCACTGGAAATGTTGTGGTTCCCTAGTCATATCAAAATATAGAATCTGGCTACCTCTCTCCTCCCAGTCAAAACAGCCCTCTTTGCTTTGGTTACTGAGACAATTTATCTCCCCGCCACACTACAGTTTTTTGTATTCTCAAAAGATCAAAGATTGGCAGCAATGAAAGGTGAAGGTGAAGAGTCAGTACACAGTTCAGAGGGGGTTTCGTCGATTTGTGTGCCTGTTATACTGCAGTAATCTTGAATTGCTATTACCCTGATATTTGTTTAGCCTATTTACCTTCTTATATAAAAACAATGATTTTCTTGTATGCTTTTCATTTTCCAATGTTTTCGTTGTTTCATTTTTAAACTATATCTATACATGTACACAGAACACACATAAATCACTTGGAAGTGCCTTTGAGTGAGAGATCATATACATATACTACTATTTCCATACATACTAAAATGGAAAGGTCAATACCAAGTCAAATGGAAGTATCTAAATGTATGGAAAAGTGGTGTGTGTGTGTGTGTGTGTGTGTGTATGTGTGTGTGTGTGTGTGTGTGTGTGTGTGTTACCTTGTGTGCATATCTAGTAAAACAAGAATGTCTGTTTATACAGTGAAACATTTGAAGATATGGACTTCACTGTTTAAACAAAGATCAAATATACCTGAAATGTTTAACAATATATGTGTCTCAGGAAGGAAAAGTTCTGGAGAAAAAAATAATAATCTTAAAAGACAGAAAGCATTAAGATGTTTACAGAAATACACGCACACTTACACACACACACATACACACACATTATATATAATTATTATGATTAAAATACAGGACAGAATAAATGTCTTTATAAGTTCAAGCTGATTGTATATGAGCATCACATAATTCCACCTATTTCTTATTAAGAGAGATTTACAAAATGCTAAAAAGTAATATCTGCAAAGATAATTTTTTGAAATTGTGCTTAAAAACTTTTAGCTTAAAAATCTTCCAATACAAAGCTTGCAATTTTTTCCCCATTACATTCTGACTGATTTTGGACTGACCTCATCTCATTATTTGGGTTCATTGTGGAGAAGTACTGGGCTTTCAAAAGAGTGTTTTAAAGTGGTGTGGGCTTAAACTGTATATGCACTACTGAATACATAAGAACAAAATGGTGAAAGAATTCCCGGGGTGTTTTTGTTGACTGTTTCAATGCCCCAAGAGGGAACAAAATTGAATTTTCAAATGGCCTTTTCCTTCAATTCAGCAATAGGTCGATATGCAAGAGGCAAAGGGGAAAGATGGCTTAAGAAATCGATTTGCATTCTAAAGAAAGAAAGAAAAAGAAAAAAACACCCCCAAAAAAACCCACACCAATTACTTCTAAAGATACTGCTTTGTGAAAGTCCTTTATTTTTTTATTTTTACATGCAAATTCTTAGTTAACCATGTCATGCCATGCTATTTTAGCAATGCAGATTATATGCATTTACATTCTACCTGACTAGATTCTAGCCCTTCCTCTCCTATTGTAAATCACATTACGAACTGAGCACATCCTCAACACATTCTCGCCCGGCAGGAGAGCTGCAGCCCTTCAGATTGACCTGTTGTGTTATATAGTCATGCTCCTTCCTTAAACTGTCCGTTCAACTCTTATTCTGGACTCCTGGGATATTCCATTATTCAATCACAGAAATACATTGTTACAGCTTTTTATCACTTTAGTAACCTCCAAAGCAGGTGTATTCAATTGCCAACATGATACATTTTGTAGATGCTGGAGGGTCTTGACTATTACTGGACATATGGGAAAGTGGTTACTGTAACAGGTAATAGTAGGCACTGACCAATGCAGTTCGAATTAACTATTGTCTTTGGGCCACAGAAAACGTAGTGTTCAGTAGCCTGGTTCAACTTCACAGGCCCCAAGTCTCTGTCCATGTCTTAGCTTGAGAATGGACAGACATCTCCAGTCTGTCACTGAGGCTTTCAATCCATCCGACACTCTCTGAATAGCTTACCACAAAAATTTCTAATATTTAATTTTAACACAAACAGAGTACTCGGTACCACTAAACTCCCAAGGTTAGTATGAATTATTATTTTGAAATTACATCGTAAATTCCTCCATAGAGCTCAGCACCCTCCAAGATTGTAAATACTGAAGTGAAGTGAGCTGTCATACAGTTTAATATATACTGTACTTTTGGCTAATTATTTTTAAGGGAGCATGTATTTTATACATGTTCTGGTCATTACAATCATATGTTTTAAGTAGCTGCCAAGTACTGAAAGGTAAAGCTTCATAACTACTAATCCTAATAATCTTAAAATAGTTGGAATTTTATATGTGTGTGTGTGTATTCAACATATAAACATCAGAGCTGTGTTTTCCATACCCGAATTCCCTTTAAAACATTGAGTGATCTGTCATTTTCTTCAGTTTTAGTTGTAAGTGTGCGAGGAGCAGGTTTGTGTGACATAACCTAAACAATTTAAATAACATATAAAATAAATAATGATAAATGGGAGAGAAAGGAAGAAAGACAGAAAAAGAATGAAAATTAAAATGACAGTCAAAACACTCCTCGGCTCTGGAAGGAATTTAAATGACGAGTGTGTGGGAAGAGTTCTTTTTGAGAAAAAATCTTGTCTCATTTATGATGTTTGTCAGAAATTGCGTTTTTGGTTGTCATCTTTATCATTATGAAAACCATAAAGATCCTATTTGAGTTTACCTACAAAGAAAGGAATGCTTTTAACTAACATCTAATGTGACACTATCAGCTCTCCACTTTTCTGGAACAGCGTTCAATTCAAAAGTCCAATCAGTAAAATACACCTTTAGTATTCAGTAGTAAAATTAGTTTTTTTTTAATTTAATTTAATATTAATAATACCATTTATCTAACATTCAAATAAAGCCACTGTCTTTGTACAGTTCTGAATTATTTCTACTCACATTTCAGGTATTAGAAAAATATTATGATTCATACTTCATGTCACTTTACATTTCACAACCACTATTATGACTTGTATGACTCCCTTCTATACTGTGAACCATAAATGCCAGCAAAACTAAAAAAAACTAAAAATGTATCAGATTGACAATATCAATATTTTTCAAATTCACTTTGTACTTTTCCTTTTGACATTAAATGTACAAACACAACAAAAAATGTAAAATTTGTATCTGTGAACACAAATGCTCTTTGCAGAAATTGCAGGTTATGTAACGGGCCTATAAGGACTCGAAACAAAAGTGCAAACCTGATAACAGCAGCATATGCTGAAAAAGCCCAAGACAGTTCGCTTACCTAGAGTACTGACAGAGTGTGGTTATTGAAATAAACAACAGGAAAGCTGCTTACAAAAACAGAAACTTGATTTGAAAAACAACGTTTTCTGAAGGAGAGCCACTTGTAACAAAGGTCAAGGTAACAGACACTAACTGTGCAGATGAATTGTGGAAAAAACTAAAAAATCAAGTATATTCACATAGTGAGCAGTAAAAGGGGGCGTCATATATGCAGGATTTTATTTTTCAGGTCTTCCTTTTAAGATAAAAAAGATTTTGTAAAAAAACCTTTTTTGTTTCTTCTTTGTTCTACTCATGGCACCTAGTTAACTGCAAAATTCTGCTGCAGTGATCCTCAGCCCTGACCCAGGAGAGCCACAGGGTTTGCTGTCTACCTGGATTCTTAAAACACTTAATTTAATACATTTCTTGACTTAATTGGTCTTCAACTCAATGTTTCCAGGTCTTTAGCCATTGAGAATTTTATATTCCTAAAAGGCCGTAGGGAAGTAGCTCCTCAGGATATAAAGCATAATTAAGTGTGTGTGTGTGTGTGTGTGTGTGTGTGTGCATATACAAACACACACAGTGTATATTTATAATACATACAAACACACAGTGTGTATATATATAAATATAAAGAGGAGAAAGGCAAGCTGTGTGAATGAGGAACATTTCCGCACGTTGAGCACCATCCCTCAGTTGTCATGTTTATGAACAATTTCTGATGCTGAGTTACCTTGTCATTACAGTTCAGCTTTCATGCCAGCCTCCTTCTCTTCCTGAAACAGCAATCAGGCTTGGAGAACCGCAGTTACCTATGAAACAGAGAAATAAAGAAAGCATTTCAGAACCACCTATCAACTGTAGTTGCACACACCTAACCTGATTGTGTCATTGGCCTAGACATAGGCATAGACAATTTGAAATAGACCATAATGACAAATGACAGTATATCACTATAATAAATGATTCATTATTCCATTCAAATGAAGACAAGGAAATACAGCTAATGGGTTGAATCACTTTCAAGGTAAATGATGAAGGCAAACTTAAAGGGGGGGGTGATATATAAAAAAATAAAATGCCACTGGTCACTCATCCACTTGGAAGATCACAGTTTGGAGCTTCTGCATTGTGGTGGTGAAAGCTCTGTTCAGATTTCAATGACTTTCAACAACACGGCCGTGGGATTTGTCTCTCTGCACTCTCTCTGAGATACGGCAAAGCATTCTTTCCTTTAGAGAGATAAGCCAAGATATGTTGCAGCTTTTCAAGTTCATTCCCACAACTGAGCACTTAACACCACATTCCACTTGCTCCCCTGGTTCTCCGCGGTGTGTGAGCTTCATGTTTTCACTGCTGGACCATGTGAAGATGGACATTCCAGTGTGCACAGAAGTGCTCATGAGCCACGATAGCGATGAAATTGAGGCCTACACTGACAATAGCCAGCGCAGCAGTGAAACAATCTCCAGGGAAACTGAGGCTAACATGATGTTGCTACCAAAACAATCAGTAATAACATGTTTGTCATTGTTTAAATTTTTAAAACTGTCAAATGTTGAACCGTAATATTTTAAAATATTTTACAGTGAAAGTCTATCACACTCCCTAAGTGCTACTTGATCCCTACATTAAAAAATGATACTATAAAACCCTGCTCCAAACAAAACAAAAATGTGCTTTGGAATGGATTGGCAGGTTTAACAGTTGATCATATCAAAGTGCTTATTTAATCAATATAGAAAAACAAAACAATAAATAATAAAGTTTGTGTAAGTTTTGTTACATTTTTGGTTTTTAACAGGAAAATAATGCCTTAAAACAATATTTGATTTGCTTTTACTAATCAATGTGCAGAAAAATAGGCAGAACATCTCACAAGAATAAGATTTCCACATTGATATTTTCTTAAAAAATAGAAAAGTGACTTAGCTTGTGATTCACTGCCAGATGCCCATCACTTTGAAGTGATGAACATTATTTGACAGAATAAGTTTGAAAATGATATACTAGTCTTTGCATGTATCACAATTCATGCAACCCCTTTTGAGTCATTTGCCTCATGTAGCATCTATTCTTTTTAATCATCATTACAAGTTAATGCAGCATAAAACAAATCCCCAAAGACCACAATAGCAGAGTAGCGGTGCAGACAGACACACACTCATCAAAATAAACACAAACAATGAAACAGATCAATTTAGAACATGATAATGTGTGCAGTAATTATATTCTGAAATGTAAGGACAAAAAACAATTAAACACAACATCAATCTGTGAAACTCTATAAAATACATTGCTCTTAGCATGACATGGAGGAATACTGAAGATTACTTTGCACATAAAAAGGTCACTCCTCTTATTACACTTAATTCTGTGTGTAACCCATGCTATTCCCATTCTAATAAAGATAAGTTGACATGCATTTAATAAAGAGCAAGGGAATCTATGAACAAACACACAGCACGACAACCCTGCGAGTCCATGTCTGTTTCATAGCAAAGACTTTAGGTTTCACAGCAGTCAGTCTGTTATATAGAGTGGAATAATGCAAGAGCATGAATGCACCCATTAACCCCCTACCTTCCTCTCCCAAAAACTCTGAATACCAGCCAGTTTATAATGCAAACCTCTGAAAAAAAAGGGGAAAAAGGAGCATCTCCCATCTGTCACCACACAGCAACAGGGAGTCAATTTAAATAAATTACTTGTAAAAACTGTAGTGTTGCAGCCTGACATTTATCGACAACTCCAACTAGGTCTTTACACATTCTTCCCTGGTGTGTCTAATTGATGTGACAACCCCACTATCTCCTCATCGCTGCATTCACTCCAGTTAGCCCATTTGCTCACCACAACCCCAAAACACGCCTGTCCTTATTTTACAGAAGAGCATCAGCTATTCAAGAAACGGCTGCGCCTCTTGCCTCGCCTTCCCTTTCTCAGGGAGAGTATCTACAGATCTGAAGTGTGTTCTGCCGCAGTTATCATAGTTGGCTCTCAATGTGGGATGATAAAGTCCCTTTCTCCCTTGGGTTTACTGCTGCCGAGCTGACAATAAAAGTCAATACACAGAAGGCAGGGCGAATTTGTTTTCCGAGCGGTTGGTGAGAAGTGTTTTCATGGCCGTCTTTGCTGAGGACCCATGGGCAGACATCGCCATGGTTCTCTGGGGAAATTAGATATTACTGTCCCACGCTTACTGTCCACAACCAGTTGCAAGCAGGCAAAAGGAAGTCGAGTAAATGCAACTGTGGGGAGGGAGCCTGATTATGTTCTTCAATGCTTTGAAAACTTTGCCACTTTGAATTAAACAATTACCTGCAGATCACAGGTAATTTAAATCAGACCAGTATTAACCTGAGATTGAAACACTTGAGAATTTCTTATCAGACTATACCAAGTGTCAGTCAACCCTCCTAACTCACTTCTAGATTACAGTATTGTAGTGGCTAGGATGTTGAGGAATTTAAAAAACGTACTTCAATGAATACATCAAAGGCATTTCAAGAAAAATGACACCCATGGATATGAAAATTCCCCCCCTTCAAAGGGATGAATGCTACAGGTTCAACATGGTGCCAAAGTTACAAGGATATATCCAGATTAAAACATATGTGTACATGCATAGATAGCTGTGCTTTAGGCAGTGCAGAAGTTTTGATGACTTATGATTTTATTTGCCATTTTGTAAAACGTATGCTAATTAACCCAGCATGTTTTTAAACCAGAAAAGATGCATATTGACAGTCTTGGTTTTCCTCTGGGTCTTTAAAGATGGGCAAAATGAAAAATAAAAAAGCAAGTACAGTATAAAATAATAAATCCATAAATAACTAAATAAATAAATTAAACTCAGCGTACTGGAAATCGGTATGATTCTTTCTAATGTGTTTAAGAAGCATGCCAGACAATAGTTCCATTATGTGCTCATTCTCTGGGATGACACTGTATGATAAAGAAGTAAAAGGAGAAATAATTGTGAAATTATCATAAGAATGCTGTTTACTTGTTTCATGCTCTTTCCTGTGGCTCAGAGCCAAGTGAGTGGGTCCTCTCAGCATGTGGGTGACCAGCTATACAAATAAATAAAGACAACTCTCCTCTTCAGCATTTGAATGATGTAAGTCTGACATGCTATTTCAATATACAGATATACATATCTGCTTATCAAACAGGTATGTATTTTTCAGCAGTAACCAGTCTAGGGGCCAGATTAAATCAAAACTTTGACCCACCCGCTAACAGAAAACTACAGAATTGTACTCAGTTGCGGATTCAGTTTTAGTAAGATGACACTTTCTTCTAATCATAAATGTAACCGCTATGATGAACAGGATTGTAGTTTGCTATTAGCGGGTGGGCCAATGTTTTGATTTAATCCATCCCTAGATCTGATTTTATACCTATTGAGATCATTCTATTAGCCATTTTTTGCCTTGCTCATATTGGAGTTTTCAATCAGATTGAACTGGATAATTAACTGCATTGATAATCAATTAATTATTTCGCTACAGGTATTCCAACTTGGATAACAGACTTGCCATTAATTAGACTCTTCAAAACCATTCCAGTGTGTTTTAATTCCGTTATATAATCTTATCCTTTATTGAATATCCATATTCTGACATAAACTAGACCTACTGGTACTTCTATAAGTCTGGTAAGCTCATTATTTAGGTTCCACACTGCTCCTCTCTCCACACAAATGTGTGTTTTCAATAGAGATGCAACAGAAAGTTAGCATATCTGTTTCGGGCGGGGCGTAATGAGCCATTTGCAGTCAATTAATCACTGTTTATTTATTTATCTAATTTAAAATTCACTTAAGTATTGTTTTGTGCACCATTGGTTTCATGATTGTCTATTTATGACGTATGTTTTTTTTACTGCCTTATTTTCTACATTTGTGGTTTTTGGTGATTGGGTTAATTATTGGTTTATCTGATTGATTGGCACACCACCAGGTTACATTCCACATGGACTCATCTTGCACGTCATCTCAGTGATTGATCCCAGCCTCTCTTAAGAGTATTTAAAACCAGAGAGACGGTCAGTCGGAGTGCAACCAACCATGGAGTAGCACATATGCCCAGACCCAAGCCAAGGTGCAGTGCAGGAGGGAGGAACACGGCCGAGAAGTGGAAGATAAGGGACAGCGGCAAGCATCGGAGATCTCCTCAGAAATGGATTATAAAGGAAGCTGGGGAAGCAGTGGACATTGCACTACGGGAGCCGACAGAGAAACTTCACGGAGCGTTAATTACTGTGCATTATTTCATGAGGAAAGGGAAGAGTTAAAAGAAAGAAGCCACACAAAGCAGGAATTGAGCTTTCTTAATTGACATTTTTCGTTAGGGTGTTTCAGTTTTCTGTCCACCTATTGAAATAGGGTGCCTGTATTGGGGTTGCAGAGACTTACCTGTACCGGCTGGCCTGTTTTTCTGCCTGCAATACTGCACTCTCCTGTGGATAGGAGCCTGTAAACCTTGGTTGCTACTATATGTATTTTAGATTAGGAAATTGGTTTTTATTATAGTTACCTTTTTTAATATAGGTTTTAGATTAAAAACATATATTTCTAATTATTCTACACTAGTGCAGTCTCCATGCCCTGTCCTAGCTAAATAAAATTAGTTATTTCATTTTACAAACTTGCCTTCTGTGTGGTGGTGTTCTGGGGTCCAGTCGAGCCTGCCCGGGGAGAGAATTGACGGGGGTGTACAAGATCCTCCCTCGTTAAATAAAAGAGGTGGCGTGGTCGTGAGCGTGTCGCCCCTAAGTATCCCATAGGTGGTGACACGTTTATGGCATAGCGTCGGCAGGATCCCAGACACCACACATGGAAGGGCAGGTTTTGCAAGCCCCGGAAGCAGCTCCTCCGGTGATGGGCACGTTTATGATGCCATGGTTCATGGGGCCCCGTAGATCCCCAAATTTATGGGGAAGAAGGGGAAAAATATGGGGATTGGAAGGAACAGGTCCAGGCAATGTTAAAGGCCCAAGAATTAAACGAGCAACAAAAAGTAGATTTTTTTGTATGGAGCCCTTGAAGGCCTTGCAAGGAGGGAGATTTCATTGTTAGAGGCAGGAGAAAGGGCTACTAGTCAGCAGATTTTTGAAGCACTAGATACCCTATATTCTATTCGTTGCTCGAAAGCTGGGCTGTGTGCACAATTTTTTCAGACTAGGCAGCACAAAGGAGAGACTCTGGGGGCCTATATTCCTGCAGTGTGGGGGAGAAGGGCTTATGCCTCGGCATTGCTCTGTATGGCGAAGTAGTGAGCCGGCGTTAAACTCTTATCCCCGACCATGGTAGGGCACGTGGGCGGGGCTCCAGCGAGAGATGGTGGGGGGACTGTCCAGGGGTGGAGGTGATGGTAAAAGGGGTTTCCCTCCCCTGTGTGTTATACACAGGCTCACAAGTGACTTTGTTTAGTGAGACTTTCTTTAAGAAATATTTTGGATCCCATGCTATGGCGGGGTCCGGAGGAGATTGCCTGGTTGAAATTGTGGGCCGCGAACAGTTTGCAGATCCCTTATATTGGTTACGCCCTCTTAGATTTTGATATTGGGGGAGTGATTGTTCCACAAAAGGGGGTGGTTACTGTGGCCGACAGAAACATTAACCCCACCGAAGGAATACTGGGGATGAATGTGATCAGGCCGGTTTGGAAGCAGCTGTTTGAGGGCCAGACGACCCAGTGGGCAAAGTTCCGGAGAACAGCCGGACGCACTGAGATTTGGGAGCAGGCATGCGGTGTGTCGGCGTTTGGATATGGAGGCCAGGCGAGCTGTCACCGTAGGGACGGCTCGACTGACTCGTCAGGCACCTGTACAGATCCTTCCCTGTAGTGAGATAGTGTTGTGGGCCCACGTCACTGAGTTTTCCCACCGGGCTGAACATTGCGTCCTGGTCGAGGCATTGGATGACACACAGGAGTGGCAAGTAACACGGACGGTGGCATGGGTTCGCCAGGGTAAGGTTCCCGTTAAATTATTAAATCTTTGTACTTACCCCATAGATATGCCTCAGCGACGTCTGCTTGCCCGGTTGTCCAGCCTCGACCCTGCAATGATACACGAAGAACGGGAGGTAGTATTTCAATATCACTTCCCGGATGTAGTGGAAGTGGACGTGTGCCCTGTCCGTTCTACTGAGATGGGAGGCCCGGTGGAGTGGGCCCACGGTGCGGAGGGACTGTCAGCTGAACAGCAGGATCAGCTGGAAGCACTGTTACGGAAGTGGCACTGTGTGTTTGCAGCTCATGATGAGGACTTTGGCCGAACTGAGGCAGTTAAAAAGAAAGACGGGTTGCTTCGTTTTTGTGTACACTATCGACACCTAAATTCGGTCACCCGCAAAGATCTCATTCCGTGTATTGAGCAGTCTCTGACCAGCTTGACCGGGGCTGAGTGGTACTCAACCCTTAATTTGGCCAGCAGGTACTGGCAGGTGGCGTTAGACCCTAAGGATAGGGAGAAGACAGCCTTTGCGACTCCAATCGGGCTGTACAAGTTTGAGAGGATGCCGTTTGGCTTATGTAACGCTCCCGCTACTTTTCAGCGCCTGATGCAACGATGCTTAGGGGATCAGGTGAACAGTCTTTGTTAATATATCTCGATGACATTATTGTTTATTCACATAATTTTTGATCTGTCTCACCTAGAGCAGGTCTTGCAGATGCTTCTTGATTACAGGTTAAAGTTGCAGCCTCGGAAGTGTTGTCTGCTGCAGAAAGAGGTGGGATATCTTGGTCATAGGGTGAGTAAGGCTGGGGTGGCCCCTGACCCGGAGAAGATTGCGGCCATGGAGAATTGGGTTGCTCCCGGGACTCTGCGGCAGGTGCGGTCTTTTCTGGGTTTTGTGGGATATTATCGACGGTTCATCCCCGCCTTTGCCAAGATCGCCGCCCCCCTACATGGGTTGTTGGTGAGAGCAACGCCCTTAAAGACAAATACCCCCATTATGTGGATGCCACAGTGCCAGGCGGCTTTTGAGCAGTTACGAGCTGACTGGTGAGTGCCCCTATCCTTGCGTATGCAGACTTTGCCAAGCCTTTCAATTTATATACTGATGCCAGCCTGGATGGGCTGGGGGCAGTTTTGTCTCAAGTACAGGAAGGGAAGGAGAGAGTTATTGCTTATGCTAGTCGTAGCTTACATATTGCAGAAAGGAATGACCAGAATTACAGCTCTTTTAAATTTTAAATTACCAGGAAATTTAAAGATTATCTTTGGGGGATGACCTTTATGGTCTTCACGGATAATAACCCTTTGGTACACCTTAATACGGCTAAGTTGGGAGCGGTTGAGTAGCGATAGGCTGCCCAACTGGCCAATTATGTATTTGATATTATGGGTCCGGTACCACGAAGCCACAGGTCATGCTGGCAGTGCTCGTACCCTCTCAGTACTGCGGGAGAGGTATTTCTGGTATGGGAGGGGTGAAGATTTGAACTGATGGGTGGGGGAGTGCCCTCAGTGCTCCTGGTCAAAAGCACGTCCGGAAGCGGGGGCCCCCCAAGTCTCAATTAAAACCTCTAATCCTTTGGAGATAGTGGCCTTAGATCATTTGTCCTTGGGACGTCCTGACGATTATTACCCTTATGTGTTAGTGATGGTAGATTTGTTCTCTCGCTTTGCGTGGGCAGTGCCAGTGCGCACCAGACCGCCCCCACTACTGTAAAAGCTTTGTGGAAGGCTGTTATACAGCCATTTGGTTGTCCAGAACGCCTTCATAGTGATAGGGGGGCTAGTTTCGAGTTAAAATTGATGGCTGACCTGGCAAATATGTATGGCGTGTGTAAGAGCAGGACCACTCCCTACCATCCGCAGGGCAATGGGGCCTGGGAGCGGATGAACCAGACCCCTAAGTACCCCATAGGTGGTGACATATCAAAATATATATTTTGTGGATTATTGTCCCCCAAATAATGCTATTAAACATTAGGAAATAAGACCTGTGTGTCATCAATTGGTAAAGGAGACATGGAAAGTAATACAAAGTAAATATGATTAATTATTTCTTGTACCCCCACCTCACACAATACTCTACAGACCATCTACACCATTGGCCTATCATGACCATTGCACGAGGTGGAATTCAACAGGAATCTCAAACTTGTCCCGACAACTCTGTCCACAACAAACCCACCCATGATTGTGGACACTATGGAAACACTATGTCTTAGCACATCCTTCTCTTTCAAATATTTGTCAAGGCAACATTGAGAAATCTCAACAAGATGCAAAACAAAGAACAGTCCCTCTTCTCACAGATGACTCTTGACAAGACACAAGTTCACATTCTCTCCCTCTGCTTGTTTGTCCGGTCATGGGTCTTGCTGCGTTGGTTTGTACAGTGCATTCTACCTGAATGTGTGAGGGCAAATATACAGTCAATGACTGAGAGTCCTCATAGCTATCATTTTAGGAAATTTCTACTCTGGACATAAATGGTACATGGAATAATAATAACACTATAGTCTTCTGAAAATCAATAAGAAATGTTCTTTCTCAAAGTAAATATTACCTTAGTCAAACATAAAACCTGTCTATCAAGGTGAGCTGCAATAATGTTCTATAGTTTTACCTGTTTTGATCTTATGAAAAAAGCAAAAGATTCACAATAGCCTTGGGAAAGAAGCGTTTCTGCCAGTGCTTGTTTTTTAATATATGTGTTAGAGCCAGTGAGAGTTTATGGAGGGCACAGTAACCTATGCTTTTAGTTTCAGCTCAAATTTTCAATTAACTTAATTTGTTCTAATAATTTGATTAATTAGGATAAATGTAACCTTAAGCTCCGAAGTCCGAATTAATGTTTTGTTTTTGGCCAGACTGAAATGCAAATACTAACTTAGCATCCATAAAGGAAATTGAAAAAGACCTGAATGTATCGAATTGGTCATGTCATTAAATCTATGTGGTTGAGAGATTAACAAAGCAAATCAGTCTACCCTTTGACATCTATGATCTGTGAACTTTAATAGTTCAATACATTTCTTATAAAGCTGAAGAAAAAAGGTAGAAAAGAGAAGGAAACAATGTCCTATATTTCCCTTTCTAAAACCAAGTGTGATATGATTATAAAATCTATGTCAATTTCATATTCAGGTACTTCACAATTTGATTTCTAATAATAAAAAGTGGATATTCTGAACTTTTTTGATGAGCAATATTCCATTCCACTACTGCATTTTTCATATTACTTATTTTCTGTGGTACGAGTTGTGCTTTTGTGCTTTGATGAAAAAGTTTTTGATAAATCTATAATATGCTTGAGTCCAATATGAAGGTAACAGAGGTAACATTATGAAAGGGAACACAATACCCAAATTTGCAGAACTCCAACTATCTTTCAAACTCGATCAATCAATCACTCCCTGCACGCCTCCCCGCAAGAAAAAAATGTCACACAGCTTGACCAAAGACATTTCAAAATGTAACAGTCAGCCACCAAAACAGCACCCATGAAAGACATTTTCTGTAAGTCTAGTTTGCAGAATGTGCGACATTGATGTGTTTGTAAGCAAACAGGCCCACAAATAACACATCCCTCTGTAAATCTCAGGGTCAGGATTTGATAAAGTACCTCACCATGCACTCATGCAGATCATGCAGCCTGTAGTCAGACATGATCCCTGTCAGAACAGGGGCAATACTTCATCGTTATTAATGGTCTGTTCTTTGCAGATCTATATCCAGCAGCCACATGCTAATATTCATTTGAATGACATAACAGACGCAAAGGTTGTCTGACAGCAGCAATAATATTACTTCTCATTACATATTAGCTCCCAATACACCCTGTACTACCAGTAATAACAATATAGAACTGGACTGATAGGCTGCGACAGGGCAGAGAAATTGCACCAGCCATATTGAAACCTCTTACAGTTTACGTTGGCCTGCATGAAAGATCACAGGGATCGTAATTCACTAATCAGTATTTACAGAAGGTTTTTGCTGGCTGACCTCGTGATTTTTGGAAATTAAAATAAATTTGTGGTGATTTAAGGTGTACCTTCCTTACAGGGTTCACAGAAACAGATGCATGCAGTCTGAATGGATTAAGAAAATAAACAGCAGTAATGACAGTTTAACTGCAGGATTAATTAAATGGAAAAAATATGATCTGCTCATGTTAATTCAGTGACCTTTAGAGAACAATATTGAAACCATCCTCTGGTTTCAGAAAACATATTTTATATGGACGTATTTAAACTTGCTGTTTAAAATTTTATAAAATAATATCCTATATCACAAGAAAACTACACTATTACAATTTTAAAAGTGAGTTCTGATCTTTGCTGGAACCACTTAAATTATAAAAAATATTAACTGCACAGTGAATTGATAGTTTGTCGTTGTTTCATGCAGTGGCTCTTAATGCAGAGGCACAGTTTAGATCAAAACCCAACTGCCAATCAAAAATCCAGAATCCAATATTGGATGTTGGCTCTGGGAATTGATTGGCAGGGCTGGTTAAAGTTTTAATTTAAATCAGGACTCAATACTCTAAAGGCTGCATATGGTACCAATCATGTAAATGTACCACATAAAGAAAAATGATTGATAGGGCCAAATCTGCAAAATCGCTGCCTTTACACCAGCTCATCTATATAATTAAGCTTTCCAAATAAGTTATAATATTTACTGATTGATTGGTAAAAGATATCTTGTCTGTTCTTAATACATGCATACTGTACATGCAAACATACATACAACATATACACAGAAAATAGATATAAATGCTAATTATGATCATCCTTCATTGTGTATTATATTTTAATTCAGAGAGGAAAAAATGCATTTCTGAAACACAAACAAAAGCATTAGCAAGCAATCAATGAACAGTGTGGTGAGTAATTGCATTTTGGAACAACATTTAACTTTGCTGCAATTCATTTTCTCCAGTACCTGTACTTTCGTCAGCTTATTTGTGCAAAATGACAAACGGTAATACCTTGAGAAGAAGGCATGTATATATAGAATATCCTACATAATTATTTTCATGTTGTTTGCAGATATGTGGTGTAGTCAAGTGCTTTTGATTTTCAGAACTGTTTAAAAAGAAAAAAAAGATCTACTACTACAATTGTCTATTCATTACTTATATTAAAATGTATATCATACATAATATAATTCCTTAAAAAAAGAAACAGAACCTATTTTGAAACAAGCTTTATCATTTTCAGAGTTAGCATGCCTCAGTTTCCCAAAAATCCCTCCATCAATGGATACAGAAAAAAAAATGGTAAGCATGAAAGACAAAAGTGTCTAGGGCAGAGAGAGTAAATATACAAGTAAAAGACAAGAGAGACTAATTATCTAAATTAAATCTGACTGCAAATGCTACAACAGCAACTAATAAACTTAACATATTTGAATCAAAATCAATAGTTAATTATGATGCTTCAGCTCTTGGTTGAAATTCAATAAGCATTCCAGGTGACCTTATAACAGTTACCACCAACTGACTCCTCACATACTGACAATGTGTCTATGGGCTTTTATAAGTCTTGAATTCCTGCCTTTCTTCTAACTTCCCTGCAAATAATAACACTGAATTTAAGGAAAGTACTTTCACATTCATCTGTAGTAAATATAAATTAAATTAAGCGAATAAACAGAAATCATGCTTCAGAAGTCACAATTATGCTGAAAAACATGTTTGTATACACACAATATCACATTATTTATAGATCAGACATCATTGCAAGATGCCACACAACAGATGAAAAGGTTTCACAATATTTGTATCATATTAGTATGAGTACAGTAGCACTCAACTTGCTTTTGAAGACTGAAGAAGCTTCAAGTGTTGTTATTTTTTCTTTTTTTTTAATAACTCTAATGCTGTTTGAAGTGTTTTTAATAAGGACAATCAGTAGATATGTTTGTGTACCTAAAATACACTTGTGTTTACATACAAGAGTTAAAATATGTTTTTAATGATTTAGAAATAAGTCGAGATAATGCTTAAGAAAATACAAATGTGTTTAAAAAATCTAATCAAACCAACAAGGGGAAAAAAAGTAGGCATATACAAGTTATTTTAATAATATTTCAGTAGGTCTTGACAGTAATAATACATAAGTATGAATGTATTACAGTTGGGCACCCATCCCAGTAGTACAGAATTTCTCATCATGGTATGTGAAAGAAAAATAGCTGAAAAACTTCAGCATCTATACCAAGGTAAGTGGCATATGCTGAGCAGTAGAGGCCTACCATGTTGATATTGATTAACAGGAAAAATCTTAAATCAAGTCCTTGAATCCATAACCCTTGGTCATTTGTTTTTAATAAACCCCTACTCATATAGAGTATTAGTAGTATAATAATATAATTAATCTGAGAAGCTGTACACTTGAAGCACAGGGAAATGTTAATGACAACTTGGTGCAGAGAAGAAGAAACAGATATAGCTTAAGAATTGTGTTACCTTCAATCAAAGAAAGAAGTGTGAAACCTGAATAGCTAAACCAAAGAGAATGTGTTTTACGGTATTAGTGTTATATTTTGTGAAATTATATATAGCTTCCAAGACATAAAAGAGTGTGTGAACAGTCTGATGTAATTTGGTATGTGGATCATTAAACTTCACTTATTGGCAGCTTGCAAGTACAAATTAGTGCAAAACAAATTAGCAGTGATGGCCTTTTGATGCAGATGCAGAAAGCAAAACAACCCCCCCAAAAATGTACTGGTAGCGATAGAAACCAGATAATGCTTCACTTTTCATCAAAAAGGGGAGACAAGGGGAATCAAATACTTACATGAAAGGATCCCATTTCAAAGCGATGTCCTTTATGCTCCAAAAAAAAACCCAACTTCAATTCAAACGAATATCAAAGGTCACCAAATTGAAAATCAAAGTCAAACTGAAAGTGAAGACCTTGTGCTGTTAGTCAATCACCAGTCCTGTTCCATCCCATTGCTGCATTGTAATGATTAATTTGGACTAACCGCACTGAAATACATTTACATTTGTTTATCACCTTCAAGCATCACATTTAAGATACTTGATCAATAAATACACTCACCAAGGTACAGATATATTCACACACCAAAACAGCAAAGCAAAATATATTCTTCATACTTTTGATATTGTGAAACCTAATGTTAGGAACAGGATCAAGGGAACTTTAACTAGGATTTAATAATGGGTTGAATATAAAATATAATGCTATATTAGTGACCTGGCCCTTGGCCCTTAAAAAGAGCAGGATTCTTTGACAACATAGCGTCATCTTTATAAACTAATTAAAAAGTAAAAAGTAAGCACACATGTTATTATGTATTATTTATACATTACATTCCAATAGTAGTTATTGGAGTATGCCAGAAAATAGTTATTGTTATTATTATTATTATTATGACTATTATTATTCAGTTCGTTTTTTTGTCCCCAAGGCAAAATGTCTACTCAAACTCTGCACCTTTTTTTCCTGTCAATTAAAACCATTAAGGGCTCAAGTGTGCTAGGTTTGTCCCTGTTCCTGGGTGTCAATGTCAGGCAGTATTTTCCAGAGGCCATGAAGAACGGCATCATGCAGCTCGCACAACACAATCATAACACCTGCTTATTTGCAGCAATTATGCTTCGCCACAATTCAGGTCATTTCCAGTCTGAAGGATCTGTTCCCTTCCTTTCTTTTTATTCTTTCATTAAATGGAGAAATGACAAGAAATGTCAGAGCTGCTGGTAGAGTTGGGCATCGCTTGGTGCAGCATGACGTCAGTGTCACAGCGCAGTCCCCCAATTCAAATTACCTTAAGCCCCATCTCCCAGCATTACCATCACCGCTCCTGTGCACATCTCAGATCTCTATGCTATAATGACATCTACTAATCTTTCTCTACAGTGAGACATGGCAGTTTTAGTGGCAGTATATTGGTGGATACATAATAATAATAATAATAATAATAATAATAATAATAATTACAGTAATATTATTTTTATTATTAACAGTAAGTATATATAGTCATCATCATCAGCCTATATTGATCCACTGCTGGATGAAGACCTCCCCACATTATTTCCAATTGCTTTGATCTATATCTACAGCTTTCACTGACAACAACGTATGCACAATGCTCAAGGAGATGTAGACTTTGTATGGCCACTATGTGTGTGTATATATGTGTAGATATTTCTTAGCAGATGCCCTTATCCAGGACAATGTACAGTTTACACAATGAACATTACAAAAGTGCAGTAATACCGTCAATACAACATACAATGTAAGCATTCCAAAATGCAGTAGTATAATTAATACAAAATACAATACAAGTCCCAGGTAATAAAGGGAGGAGGGGCACAGGAGAAGTCGCAGTAAAACAGCAGACGTGTCATATTGTGAAATGAAATGAAGGAAGCATATCCCTTCAAAATGGAAAATGAGCTAATCAGCGGAATTTGTTTCACAAGAAATACCCATATTCTAACAAGCAGCAAACCATAAACAAGGTTCAGACTATGCAATTTATGGCTTAAATGAGGCATGAAGAAGAAAAGTATTTCAAAACAACATTGTATGCCAACTGGAATTGGTACACGAACCTGAAAATGTCTACAGTATGACCATTTTTACTGAAGGACTTTCAGTAAGGGCATTTGGTGTTAAGCCCTCTTTTTTTAAAGTAGTAGGGAGTATGTAATAGTAAATGTATAACAATATTGTTCATTCCATTAGTAGAAGATATTTTTCCCAGATCATACTTTTTCTCATGATTCATTTTCTACGACATGAAAAACAATTAGTATTTTCTAGAAGGAGTCTAGGAAGAGTCCTGTCCTACACGACTTCATGCACTAGATGGGAAAGGTTTATTGTATCTTGTATCTTATATAGCTAATAGACAATTTCCTGTTGAAGCTCCAAAGTGCTTTTGATTGTATTTGAACAACTCTTATGTTGTTTTAAGTGTCTTTTAATAAGAAATGTCAGTGTATGAAGATAGCAGAGGAGAGAGGGAGAGTACAAATGATCAGTGACAAGAGACAGATCCTGTTCCCTTTGAGATCTGAGGTGTTGATAGCAGCAAAAATAAATCTCTCTGTAATTTACACACAGGATACAAAACAGTCAGCCCTGGAATGAAATATCTGAATCCCTTGCAATAAATATAATTAGTCATGCTGTATTATTTTTTCTTTTCTTTCTTTTATATAAGCATCTCCTGGAAATTCCACAGGGCTCTTTATCTCATTAAAACTTGCAAATGTCCCGCTGTCCAGTAAAATACAACCATCTGTGAAATCCTAATACACAGCTCTGAACAATCTACCTTAAGACAGGACAGTTAATCATCGAAATGTAGGTGCTGAGTGGATGGTGTAACAGTCCGGAATTATTTATGGAAAATTTCAGTAGTCTGAAAATATATGGCTTTGTACTAAAGAGCGGAGACTTTTGATATGAGGGTTTTAAATGTCCGTTTCATCAATCAAATTCAGTCAAAGTCAATGCATCTCACCATTTCACGATAATCTCAGAGAAACTTAGAAAACACTGTAAAAGTGGACCTGCTATTTTCCCAGTATTATTAATCTCTAACATATTGATAATTGTGAGTAAGCTTTGACAGATTTTTGTTTTTGTAACCTTTGATCTCAGGGCTGTGCTGACCATGGATACATGATACGTGTAGCCAAGTTCACAATTACAATAAATAAGGTTTAATATGATTCACAAATAGATATCAGTTTGATTTTACAATTCCAACATTTGTATACTCTTTAAGATGTATCCATGTTTCTTCTAAACTTATCAAAATCTGAACTAAAGAAGAACAGAGTTCCTGAGTACAAAAACTATAATAGAACTGTGTTTACTTTCCAAATTCTTGTTTTAGAATATCATCACAAAGCTGTTCCCCCGAAGCCTTAGCATAGACTCTTTCTTGATGCTAGACCCCCTGCCAAGCAAATTAGTTCAGCAATCAAATATTGCATGGAGTATTGGCAAACTGGCAAGACTACCACTGAATTTCCCTTCACACCACAAAACCAATTAAATATATATATATATATATATATATATATAATAAAAATACTAAATTAAATGATTAAGAACGAGCTACATAATGAACAAGCAAATGCTGGCAAGAGGCAGCTCCTAGTGCACGTTTCAGAATGTCAGTAATAAAATTACACAGGCTTTCAACAGTTTTATTCAAAAAGAAAAGGCAAAATGCAGGCTGTTTAAAGAAAATCCCTTGTACTATGCAAATGTTATTTTTAATGAGTTATGTAACCAGCAGTCAATGGAAAGCATTTTTATTTTTAGTGGAAACTGTCGTGTGAGCATTTGATTATTCCGTGTATGGAGAGACAAACATTAATACATAACAAATAATTCAATAAATACATACATAAATAAAATAAAAAAGCTCAACGCATATCCTGACATAAATGCTCAAAAATAATCTTGAAATACCAAGGTCGGGTATTTATTGCAGGGGTTTTGTTCCTGTGTTGGTGCTGTTAATGCAGGAAGCCAGTCAATGGCTCCGCTACTCACAGGGTATAACGTTACTGTTCTCAGGAGGGCAGCAGACTGTGGGCTAGATTAAGCTGTCACCCATCGCACTAAAGAGTGAGGGAGCCCAGCAGCTGCTGACACAAGAGGGACTGCCGAGACTGAGAATAAGTACAGTTCATCCCGGCAAATACAAGTTTACCAAGCATGCAGCAGGTTTAAGAAACACAAACACTACCTTCTAATGACTGAGCATGGACTAGCAATGTCCCGCTGTGCACAAAAAAAGGGGAGAAGAGAGGGAGAACATGCTCAGATTTAATACTATTGATTTATCTTCTCTCTCAGTAAATTACTTTCTCAGGACTATTTATTTATCCCAGTTGGAATTCATGTAAAAACAAAAACAAGTCAACACACAACTTGGAAAATTGTACATTTATATATTCATAACTCCAACTCCAGTACATGATCCACAATGTTTTGATTGATTTCATTGGAGCTTGTTTTCCAATCTCATTTTCAAAATGTGATGGATGTTCATTATTAACGAAGTGCCACATGCTCAGGACTAATCGATGGTGGGACTGAAGCATTTTCCGATCATCTGGATTCGCTACTTCGGTTCATCTTTAATTACTTAGAATTTTGTAGTTCAGCCATAGATTAGTGTATGCCTTCTCCATAAAGAAGATTCAAAACGAACCTGTAAAGCTCTTCTCATCAGTGATCCATATGGGTGGGATAGTACCTTATTAACACACAATAAATGTAAGCTTCAGTTAGCAAAATAAGAGTGTGGGTGAAATACACAGAAGCAGGCTTGACAAGATTAAAGCAATAAAACAGTAACACCGTACAGCCTAAAACAGTGAATAACAACACTGATGGGGGAATTGGAAAAAACATTTAATTTATTTGTTTGAAGACAATACAATGTACAACATATTCTGCAGTAAACCCTCCCCTCTGATGGCAACCCCCCTCCATCCCAAGAAGGACCCTGGTAGATGGTAGATCCACTGCAGCAAAGAAAGGGCTATCATCTTTGTATAGCTGCTGTGCAAGTAGACTGTTTTAAATGATACCTCTTTGTCATATAAAATCATCAAGCATATATGGATAATATGAACATCAGTATACTCTGATCAATCACTTTATTTTTCTTTTAGTTTGAAAACAACTTCAGTTGAATTAGAAAGAAACAAAACAAAATGTATTAGAAGAAAAAGTTAAATCTCCACCCAGTTCATATGAAAATACCCCACGGGTACATTGCAAACACAAAGCAATAGCCTAAACCGGAACAAAGTCACTGCCGCCACTGCTTCAAAAGACTCCTTATCGGAGAAGTCAATATTACTCATCAAAATTCATTAAACAAGTTGCTACAGTGGTTAGCGAGGAGATCGCGGGCACATCACAGGCCTGAACGCACAGTAAATAACAGCCGCTACAACTTTCCCATTATGCAAATGGTGTTTGATTCCATGGTGTCCTCTCACCCCCAGGCATCGCAATTCTTGTCACAGCTTAATAGGACGGAATTTCAACCAAAACAAAAAGATAGAGATAGAGAGAGAGAGAGAGAGAGAGAGAGAGGGACAGGAAAAAAAACTATAATAATGAAGGACTGCTTTTGTTCGAGCGCTCTCTCATTCCCTTGGCGCAGTCTGCGGCGTCTGGGACAGTAATGGCCCCGCATCACTTAGTTACAGGAAAGCACAATTGACTTGCTCCAGTTGGGGGCTTCTTAACAGTGCAGCTAATTGTGCCATTTAGCATTATTATACAGATGATAGTCTTCAGTGCCAAGAAGGTTGACAGTAGCTAATCAAGCATAATTAGGCATATATGCTGCCATGGAAGTAAGCGCTCAGTCAAACAAATAGCTCCCTGGGTTACGGAAATAGGAAAGTTCTTTACGATACTGGCTTTCGAAACAAAATGCAAAACCACTAGGCCTACCTGTTCGTAGAGAGAGAAAGAGATTTTAGTGGCCCAAAAGAGTTCTCTCAGAGTTGTTCTTTGCACGGAGGATTGATTTTGCACGTAATTAAAAACGCTTTATTAGCAATTCCAAGTTTTTCTCCACACAATTAAGTCAACTGCCGAACTTTAGTAACTTTTGATAAAAACAACAATAAAAATAAAACATTTTACATTTAGCCATTTAAGTACTTGACAGTTTCTTTTTGACATAATTGTCTCAACCTTTTTTCTTTTCAAAATAAATGCATCTTAATGACTTCTTTAATGATGGAAATTTCTACCTATTACACGATAGTCAACTTATCAATTGTCAGGGTCTTTAATTAGGGTGCACAAAAGCAATAACTAGCAATGTTTTTTCATTGATCCTTGCAGCACTTTAAATGAAATACCATCATGAACAATGTACATAGAGTTCAATGCCACTTTCTTAAAGGCATGGCAGTACACAGTCTCCTTGTTCATTGAGTTCTAAACAAGCACTTTGGCCAGAGAAAGGTTTTGCTCTGGTACTATTAGGAGCACCATCCATGGGAATGTACAGCTGGGAACTGTAACTCAATACATCAATTTAAAAAGAACCCAAACACTCTGTGGAAAACATAGATACAGGGTCTTGTTCAACAGATGTTTTCAGCTGAGATTAATTACTGGTCTATAGGAGTAACTGTCATTAAAACATGTGAACAGCTGTGACAGGTTTTCCCCCCCAGTCCTATAGGTAGCAGTATTGTTTATGTTTTTTTAGCATCATTTTCTGAGGTTCTGAATCTGAGGTTACACAAATCAAGTATTCATTTTGAAAATCTAAATTGTATTTTAAACATTCCCAAACTGGGAGCTAATTTAACTGTGGCTCTGTGTAACACTCATACATACATACCTACATGAATAAATACTTACAAAGAAACACATCACATAATGCATCTGAAAATTAACCTGACATTTAGTTCATATACTCTTTCAAGTGGAATTAAAGTAAACACAATGAATCTAGTAGAAGTAAGCAATTTTGTGTATACATCCAGAAGGTTAAGTACAATCCTGAAAGGAAAATTGGCTTTTTGACAAAAAATGTTTTTTGACCAATTATCACAGTGTTGCCTGTGATGCTATGTAGATGTAAAACCCAGAGCCTGAATGCAAATATGGTTCAAAATCTACAACATGACCAAGGGTAATACAGGCAGATATAGGCTGAGAATAAAATAACAAGCAGGCAAAATGGAAGGGTCAGAGCAAAGACAAAGGCTTATGACAGGGAATGCTAGCTTCCAGCATGGTCTATCAAATTAAAATGGGCCACATACCCCAAAGGTCTTGAAGATGAAGGATGAGGGCAGTTGCGGACAGAAGTTTGGGGAAGAAACTTTGGGAGGTCTTCAACCATCAGAGGATGCATGAAGGCGGAAGAAGGAACATGAAAATTTGCATTTTGCAACAATAATAATAATAATCAACATCATCATCATCAGGAGCATTCCTTTCAAGCACAACTGATCAAATTAGGCTGGATTTGTTCTTTCAAACCACCTGTTATCATCACAGCAAGACTCACAGCCTGGGCTCCAACTTAATTACATGTCATCTTTACACAGAAATATAGAAAACCGTGACATTCCAGATGACAGTTCTTTGAGAATTAACTTTATCTGTGGCTGCTCATAACCTCTTACATTTTCCAAAAAGATTAGAACCTGACGAATGGATAATAGCTAATTGTGGGGAATTGCAGGGCAAAAAAAAAAAAAAATAGCATCCTGTTATAATGCAAAAAAAATGAAGTGACACGCCAAATTAGAACAAAGTCACTGCAAATTTTACTTCAAAAAGTCCTTTATCTGAGAAGTCAATATTACCCATCAAAATTCTTAAGCAAGTTGCCAAAACAATTAGTGGTACAAATGTAGCAATCTCTTGCTGGTGTGTCAGGGCTCTGAGAGAACAGTAAATAGAAGAGACTTGAATGCAAAACTAGAGCTTTCACATTATGCAAATGATTTTCTGATTCCACCGGGTCTTTTCACCCACAGTAACTGCAATTCTTGTCAGAGTTAATGGGATGCGATTTAAACCAAAAGAACAAAGTTAACAAAGCAGATATTTTGTTTTAGCTATCCCCTTTCCCTTGACACAGCTCACAAATGTGTATGTCAATAAACCGCATTGTTTATTGGACTTATAGTAGCTGTTGAAAACAGTTTCATATTTTGAAAGCACACCCAAAAACAGAACAAGCGATTTTCTGGACTGCGACACAAATGATAATACAATGATAGAATGATACAGCATATAGACCAAGAGATTCCTAAAAACTATCATAAATGTTTATAGCGGCTCTGTGTGTTTTAAGTTGGGAATCTTTGTATATCAATTGGAAATCAATGCCTGCTGGTGAAAGTGTTAGAAAAAAGAAAACTAGAAAAGTATATAAATATATTTTTAATACAACCCTGCATTATTCTTTAGCATTAGTAAATCAGTGTGCAAAGAGCTCTAGCAGAATTCAAGGTTTTCTGAAAGATCACTGATGATTGATTAATCAGTATACTATATCCTCAATACGTTCACTCCTTTACCTTTCCCAGAATCCAATTTTTATTTAAACTGCTTCTTGGTCCTGGGAAAATAGGAAAGAAAATACCACTTCTTACTGACAATTTCAGAGTTAGGTCAGGATTTGCATTAATGACTATAGTACACTGCAATTTAACATAGAAATTGATTGGCGTTAGCATGGCATTGCCATCCAATACAACACTCAGATATCAATGGAACATATGAAAATGTATTGTTAAAGGCTTTAATACTCTGAGGGTGAGAAGGGAATGTGCAGCAGGAGATGTGGCATTTTATTGCTTCAATGTTGGCAAGTAAACCAAAGCCTGCTGTGATTGTGCCTTGGTTTTACTTAATCTTCATTTCTTTAAAGGGAAGCTGGGGGAGAGAGGTGGTGGAAGGAGCAGTACTGCCTGTTCCAGGGCTGAAACATTCAAAACAAATGCAACATTCCAAAGACAATAAATTCCCAGTTCAAGTCTGGCTTCAATGTCATTTCTTATTTTAGGCTTTATCTCCATTTAACTAGCACTTTTTCATGCTCCAGTGCAGAACTGTCTCCATTTTTCGAATGCCCAAGTATGAAAAATATGTTTAGTGTTCGACTCATTTCCAAATGCTGTTGTTTTTGCTTTTTTCCCCAATACTGTTCAGAACAAAGCGAGTGCATTTGGCACGGGAACACAAGGCCTTAAAAATCCTCCTGTAGGTTTCCACTTGCTTGACTTCTCACTGTTCCCATTTTATACAGTACTGTGCAAAAGTTTTAGGCAGGTGTGAAAAAATGCTGTAAAGTAAGAATGCTTTCAAAAATAGACATGTTAATAGATTATATTTATCAATTAACTAAATGCAATGTGAGTGAACAGAAGAAAAATCTACATCAAATCAATATTTGGTGTTACCACCCTTTGCCTTCAAAACAGCTTCAAACATACAACATACAACACACATCTGTGGCTGTCTAAAGCTATATAAAGGCAATCTGCACCCTGATAAAATTTTTGCCAGTATGGCATATGGATTAAAACTGACAGCATTTCAATGTGGAATGACAGTTGGTTTTGATACCATGTGTGTAATAACACTATGACTGTGTTTGGTTGCTGACACTTTACAGTTCGATGCTCCAAATTCGATGCTGAATACAGTATATCGTACTAAAGGGGGAAATAACACTGCAGGCATTCAAATCACTTTTACTACATTCAGAGAAAGAAATAGAAAAGTACCTTTTACTCTCCCATCCCATTGGTAAATGAATAAGACCAAAAAAGATGAAGAAAAGATCCTAGGCTGTCACCTATTGATTTCTCTGCACCCATTAAGTACACTCGCTGAAATAGACCCATTAAATGTAATTCCTCAGCTATCCAATATTATATACATTTCTATAAGAATCCTACCCACACTCCTCTGAAGTTCTCAGCTTCACCCTTGTGTTCATTCAGACCCATCTCGGATTCAGCAGATTCAGGCACTGTTGAATCCCCCCCAACAGTTCAAGTACAAAAGGCTGCAGTACGTGGAATCTAACATGGTTCGCAATGGATCCCTTGTGGAATCTGACATGGATCGGGGTCATCTTTGTTTGCCAAATGGAAACAAAATGTTTATTTGCTAGCTCATGCAGAAACTAATGGTTTGGCCAACAGAACACAAGCTCCTTTCAGGGTACATTGACTCTCAGGTCAGATTTTTTTTTTTCCCGACAGCTTTCCAACTGGATATTCCAACAACAAACAGTTTGTTTAGAAGCAAATCATTCTATTGAAAAACACTTGCAATTAGTGCAAACTGGCAAAACTAAATATTGCTCCACACACTCCTGATGGCATATTATGTTCTAGTTCTATGCCAGAACACATTGGTCTTCTATCACATCTTGTATTGGCTGAGTGACAGATGCTTAATGCTGGGAACATTTTGCACAGGTGGTAAATATTTAATGGACCATGTTTAAAATGTCACTTGCTAAAACAGGTAAAATAATAATAACAGGTAAAATGTAAAATAATACATTTAGTTGATTTCTACTTCATGACAAAGCTATATAGGTGGCATATATGCTTACATTTAAAAAAAAAATGTTTGCCTGCCAACAGCATTTGTGCATCATTCTTTTATATTACGATTTATCTGCAATCTCACTCTGACCTGCTGACACAGATTCATTCCTGTCTTCAGTGCCTTTCAATTTGTTTTGTGAAGCCCTGTCTATTTTGCAAGTACTTGTTCATTCTTGCTCCCAGTGGAGCTGCTTTAAATATCAATTTCATTATGTGCTGGTGGAGAAATTAATTTAAAACCAATTTCATCTCATTGAAAACAATGTACATGCTGATGATGTTGGTTGTTATTATTATTATTATTATTATTATTATTATTATTATTATTATTATTATTATCATCATCATCATCATCTTCATCATTATTAAAACAGGAGAAAATATAGTCCCACTCTGTTACTTCAATAAACAAAACATGTCTTTGTAGGTCTGGTACAAGTTGTAGATTGTATTTGTAATATTATGAGCATCTCTATGGTTGTCAAAGTATGATGAATCAGTAATATTGAAAAGAGATATTGCATCCTTGTTCAAACAAATCATATAATAATAAATAAATAAATAAAAAACTCCTGGAAGTGTATTGAGAAATGTGACTTTGAGGGGGAGAAAATACAAATAAAATAGTATTGCTGGTTTCTGGAGGGTATTTAGATTAAATATTTTTTCATTTCTTTTAAAACTACTCAAAAAGGTTATAAACACTAATATAAAACACGTTTAGCTTCTTTAAAAGTTTGTTTTTGCAGGTATCTATTATTCTTACAGAAGAAAGGAAAGCAATATTATCTAAAGTATACAATTACTTTTAAAATAAACACTATATACAGTCATATTGTCAAGTTCACTGTATTATTACAGTATTAAGAAGAAGAAAAATATGTTGATAATAATAATAATAATAATAATAATAATAATAATAATAATAATAATAATAATAATAATAACAACAATATAACTTTCATATAAAAGTAACACATATGAACTCTGAAACAATGTATGCTGTTCAAATATCTGTTACAACAAATCCCAAAAAGTCATTATCTATGCAACAATATAGACACAGTTTCTAGGGTATTGTTTTCAAACTACTGAAGGATTCTCATTAAGTATTCAAAACTTCACTGCAGCAATAGAGTATATCTCTTTGTCAGAGTTTACTTACAATACATGTCTCATTACATTAAAAGGGAAAGCGAGTGAAACACAGTTCTACAGATAGTTGAACGCCTTTGTGCAGAACGAGGAACGTGTGAAGCAAATTCGTTTGGACTTCTAAATGCATTTACAATCAAAGCTGCTTTATAATCCTATCTAATCTTATCTAAAAAGAAAAGTTGGAAAGTAGAACAACTGCATTTGAAAAGGATTCACAACCCTTAACATAAATCCCAAACTCAAGGAAACGGTGTCATCGTGACTTGAGAACAGATCGATACACACAACCTCCATCCACATGAAACAGTCCCTCAGAGAATCTCTCTCGCAGACCGCCGCTCCAGCTGATGAACCACACTGATTTGCAAAGGAAAACAGTGGGAGCCCATGATATTTGTTTGCACTATGTATGTCCATCTATAAGTACCATTTGCTGGCATTTTTTCCCCCCTCAACATAAAGGCAGATTTTATATATTTTAATATATGCTATTATTGTACTTTTGTATATGTACAAATATGAACATTGTATGCTATTACTTTATCATGTTCTTATCTTCATCTTTTTTCATTTCCTTTCTACTGCACTTTGCCTTAAATTGCTATGTTCCCTGATGTTTTTTTTCCCCCATGCCCAGTAAAATGAAAAGCCTTTGATGAATAGATACAATCATAGTTACCTTGTACTATTGTGTAGAGTTCCCAAAGATTTTCTTAACAAAAACAAAGAAAAAACAAATCAAGTGCATGCGATACAAAATACCTTACAGGTATCACAAATTCCTTTGATTTTAGTTGCACTGCCAAAGGGTCATGTTGTACACAACACGAATGTTACACAGATTATTCATCATTGTTTTAAAGGATTTAGAATCCTATTTTACACACATTTTACACAAAACAATTATTTATAATCCTGAAACAAAGTTATAAAGGTTATCTATCTGGACAAAAGAGGGGGAGAGGACTGTGCAAGGGAACATCCTCTTGTATCCCAGGCAAGGACCTGTTTACTAAACCTGGCAATATGGAGCTGAGAGCTTGACTTCAATTTCCTCTGAGCCCATGTCAGCCAGCCTCAGGCCCCAGCTTGACAGTTACACATTGATTAGCTTATGAGGAGTGAGCTTAAAAGCCATGGATATTATTTCCTTTTACCATTTAAGACAATAATAGAGAGTAAACTGCGACTTGCTGACAGGGATAATTAATTTATGTTCCTTCAGTAAAATGTGTGCACATGCACAGGTCATTAGTTACATCACTGTCTGGGGGACAATCGTATCAGTCTGTGTGGGTGTCTAAACTTTCATTTGATGGAGTGCCGAGTGTATTGGTTGTCTGTTACTCCTGACTGGGGGGTTCAAATCTGGCCTGGCAGGCTGCCCTGAGAAGGGAGACAGGAGTCCTACGCACAAGGCTATAACTCTTGTGTTATTTAAATGAGAATTGATCCAGATCCCATTCAATAGAAAAGAAAATAAGAGAGGTGATCAGAGTGTCATTTAATACCTTCAGACCACTCTGTTCAATTTTGTAGTTTTTTGTTTGACTGGAGAAGATAACCAAAATAGTTGCGGATCTGATTCCAGGATTATTTGTTTCAATTTCATTGGATCCAATACAAACTACCTGATTTTTACTCTAGACAACACACACAAGGCACAATAAATAATTTAGCATTGGTTTGTTTTGTTTTGTTTCTGGGCTTTCCGCTGTCTGCTTGTGGTTGTGGGAGTCAGACACAACATCAATGCTCTGCAGATCTGTGTCAGATCTGCAGATCTAAAGAGATTTGTTTTCAAGCACATTAGTCCAGCTTTTTCACAGTTTCGAATGTGGTGCATTAAATGTATTAATAAAAAAGAGCAAACAAACTCCATGGAAATATAATTGCAATATTGCAAAGTTTTTAAAGTGTTTGAAATGTCTCTGTCAAAGTTAAGGAGCAGTAATGTGTATACAATGTAATGGAAATGGCTTTTCCACATAAAGTAAGTAAATCATCTACTTTGCAATAAATGTCCCTTTTGAGCTGCAGGCTGCATGAAGCAAAGCATGAAATGTTAAGAAGTTCACCAGCAGATGGAATAAATATGTTGTCTTGATTTCACATTAAATTACGTATATATATGTTCAATGTATTTATTTATTTATTACCATCTGTATGATATATATAATATATATATAGACATACACACATACTAACTAAAGTGAAAATGCAAGATATAAAGGGGAAAATAAGGTTATATTCAATAAGGCTGCTGTAAATATAAAATTCACAAACAAATTCTATCATGTATGTTGTTTTCAACACTGGCCTGATGCTTGCTTATTATACTAAAGCAAGAAGCTTGCTGGTACATAAACATGTTCATAAATCACAGAAAGCGATAAACTGCAAATAATGAAGGAAACAACTGTCTATCAAACAACAGTTTAATGATAAAGTCATAGGGGTAAACCACATATTGTTTTCAGTACAGTTTTATTGCATTTGCCTTATTGCATTATTTCAGTACAACACTCATAAAACAGGCACAGGTCTAAATGACTAGTGACGGTATTCAGATTTTCTCAATTGCAGTCTATATGTATGTAG
The DNA here is from genome assembly GCF_036373705.1 of Amia ocellicauda. NCBI lineage: Eukaryota > Metazoa > Chordata > Actinopteri > Amiiformes > Amiidae > Amia > Amia ocellicauda. Next base: position 15,193,933 of record NC_089852.1, read on the forward strand.
CTGGTAAACTAGTTTATTTGATGTAGATTTTACATCATATAATAATGGAAAAATCAAGAATACTCCAGTAATGGCTAACATGTTACACCAATTATGCACATAATTTCAAAAGTGTATACAAAGTTATTTATTTTGATATTTGAATATACATCCATCCAATCCAAACTTTTCAGAAGGATTTCAAGGAACCCAATTTCTTAAGATGTGCCACTTAGTGGAACTTGGATTTTAAAGAAGCATTGGCAAAACATTATTGCAAACCTGTCAATCATAAAATAATAGCAAGGAAATGTAATACAATTGGCCAATTCATTTTATTTATAAAACACTGTGATACATGTATTTTTATTTTTCTTGTTTCATCTTATTAACTATGCATGTTTTAACAGAAAGAGTTATGCACAATGAAATCTCCTTCAACTTCTTGGCTGTGTACACAGTGTCACAGGCTTTTTCTGCGGAAAAGTGTAAATTAAAGTTCTCAAAGAAACCCAGATATGGGATATCAGCACTGGATTATCCAGAGAATGTTAATCACAGATACTGGATTGACAAAGACTAACACCTTTCCCCACAGATAGCAATTAGATTTTCAACCATCCTATCATCTGAAGATTTATATCCTGAAAGCTAGTCTTGAAGTTTGCTGGTTTTCTGAACAGCATTCTGAGGTAAGTGGCCAACAGTGAGATGCTGCCGACAGAAAGAAGAGTGGCTTGGAATTCTTACCACCAACAGTGCGGCAGTGTTCATCTCACATGTTCCTCTAGATTTTGAAATGTGACTTGTGTTACTCTTGTGCCAGAGCCAAAGCATTGCCTAACCAAGTGAAGGCGACTAAAGTCATTAAAAGGAGATTATCAGAGAAGTGTAAAAGAACAAAATAAAGTTTCTGACCAAATCTGTTGCACCACGTTGTTTTTGCACTTCAGATATATACCTAGCAACGGCACCATTTCTAAAATCAAAGATAACAGAGTTGTTCCATCATGAGTGTCCTTACCAAGTATGAAAGGCAGAGACGAATGATTTCTCACAGTGCATAACTCAAGCATGCCGTACATTCATGTTCGTTCTGGAGTCCTTGGGAAATTAAGGCAGCTGATTTTAGATCGCTTTCATTGTGCTCCCAGTGGCAGGTGGAAAATGAGGCAACAGGCTCCTGGAGATGATGGACTGCGTCAGTTCAGACAGCCCTGACGTCTACTCCATGGTGCATGTCTGGCCACTTCTCCATTGCCATGATCTGTCAGCATTTTTTGGCAGCCACACGCAGATTCCCCATTTGATTGACACTGATATGATGAGAGATGCAATGGAACAGCTGGTCAGGCTATACAGTTGAGCCCTATCAAGTCTCTGGAAGAGCCGGGGCGGCCATTCTGCATGCATTGCTCTGAAGGCTATCTGTGATATAACCAGGGGTTCACATAAAACACACACTGCACTGAAAGTTCACCATGCAATTGCGTACCTATCACTGGCTAAGCAGCTGAAAGTAAACCCAGGACAAGTGAAATGATTAGCTGGCAGAACAGAGTAGCCCTCCTCTCTCTCACACACACATACACACAATTTGTGATTATAAATCACATATGAAAAACCAGCCAATCACAGAGAAGCATTTCAAAACATTCCTATACCTCTTATCTTGTGTATCAATGTCATCCCATTCAAAGAATTATCAAGATTGAAAAATTATTCACAGCAACCAGCAATATTTCAGGACACTTAATGCAAGTGGTGTCAGTTTCACAGGAAGTACAATTGTTTTAAAAGTTTAATTAAGAAAGTTTACAAACAAGAGGAGGCCATTCGACACACCATGCTCGTTTGCTGTCCATTAATAACTAAGTGATCCAAGGATCCTATCCAGTCTATTTTTAAATGTTCCCAAATTTTCAGCTTCAACCACATCTCTGTGAGTTTGTTCCAGATTGTGACAACTCTCTGTGTGAAGAAGTGTCTCCTGTTTTCTCTCCTGAATGCCTTGAAGCCCAATTTCCATTTGTGTCCCCGGGTGTGTGTGTCCCTGCTGATCTGGAAAAGCTCCTCTGGTTTGATGTGGTTGATGCCTTTCATGATTTAACATTTAACCAGCATGAAAACACAAGATAGATCACTTACTGTAGGTCAGTTACAGTGGATCCTGGAACAGAACATTTTTAGACAAAGAGAAATGAGCTTGATTGTTAAATTTAACCTTTTTTTTAACAATTTAATACATTTCACACATTTTGTGCAGCCAGAACCACACAGCTTTGCTTCACGGTCCTCTAGTCCAAACTGCATGAGATGAAATCTCTTGTACAATAAGAAACCACCTTCACACGATCTATTAAGTGATATATTTGTTTTGTTTAGTTCTAAAAGGCAAGCATGCAGGAAGGGCAGGCAAATTTAAATATTATAAATGGACACGTATCACTTGGGTACGCATGTGAACATTTTTAGTTAATAAATACACTACATGGCCAAAGTATGTGGACACCTGCTACAACATCTCATTCCAAAACCATGGGCATTAATATGGAGTTGGTCCCCCCTTTGCTGTTATAACAGCCTCCACTCTTCTTGGATGGCTTTCCACTAGATATTGGAACATTGCTGTGGGGATTTGCTTCCATTTAGCCACAAGAGCATTAGGGAGGTCAGGCACTGATATTGGGCCATTAGGGCTGTCTCGCAGTCAGTGTTCCAATTCATCCCAGAGGTGTTGGATGGGGTTGAAGTCAGGGCTCTGTGCAGGCCAGTCAAGTTCTTCTACACCGATCTTGACAAACCATTTCTGTATGGACCACGCTTTGTGCACGGGGGCATTGTCATGCTGAAACAGGAAATGGCTTCCCCAAACTGTTCTTCTGGCATCTGCCAAACCCAGAGTTGTCCGTCGGACTGCCATATGGCGAAGCATGATTCATCATTCCAGAGAACTCGTTTCCACTGTTCCAGAGTCCAATGCCGGCAATCTTTACACCACTCCAGTCGATGCTTGGCATTGCAAATGGTGATTTTAGGCTTGTGTGTGGCTGCTCGGCCACGGAAAACCATTTCATGAAGCTCCAGACGAACAGCTCTTGTGCAGACGTTGCTTCCAGAGGCAGTTTGGAACCCAGTAGTGATTGTTGCAACCAAGGACAGATGATTTTTACACTCTGCAATTGGCGGTCCTGTTCTGTGAGCTTGTGTGACCTTCCAGTACGTGGCTGAGCTGTTGTTGCTCCAAGACTTCACAATAACTTAACTTACAGTCGACCAGGGCAGTTCTAGCAGGCAAAAATGTGATGAACTGACTTGTTGGAAAGATGGCATCCTATGACAGTGCCATGTTGAAAGTCACTGAGCTCTTCAGTACGGCCCATTCTACTGCCAATGTTTATCTAAGGAGATTGCATGGCTGTATGCTTGATTTTATACACCTGTTAGCAATGGGTGTGGCTGAAATAGACGAATCCACGTATTGGAAGGTGTGTCCACATTCTTGTGGACTGCTGTATGAGAACTGCTGTATTAGAACTGACCTAACTTACAGGACAGGCAATAAAAGCATAATGTGGTCAGTTTAGCTAATGAAACATGCTCTTTTTCCTTCACATACAGTCACTGGCACTCAGTTGTACTCATATTATGTCTTCCTGTCTCTCCCCTAGTTGTAACATTTGCATTTTTCATTATGGTATGTTTAGCTAGTTCTAGAGCATCTTCACAACGTGATTTTTTGAGGCTCTCCCAGCTAACACTAATTCTCAGGGTGATAGAGATTATGCCTTTCTATTTTAAATATGTGAAAACACTGAGGAGGATTTAAAACATCTATCCAGTACTAAAATCTAGGTTAATAAATTCCCTCCTGTACAATAAAAACTGATAGAACCTTCACGCCTCCCTCTCTCCCTATCCTCTAAACCACACAACCACACAAAACAGATGCACTAAATGTTGACCAGTTTAAGTTGGAGTTTGTAATGCTTAACTTGCATGACCTAAAGGCACCAGTAATATGTTGTTTTCTCCAACCTCCACCAGCGCTTGGAATGAAGCCCAGTTAAGCCAGCTTCGCTTCTGTCTTGCTTCAACCGGTGCAGAGAAGTCAGGGAACATTGGTCCGACACAGGTAGAGGAAGCAATTCTGCCTGACTGTCAGTTCAGATTTGTCCATCTGCCTTAAGAAGAGCAGAAAATGTAGACTGACATGAGTTTATCTGGTCAGAGTTCCCCCCCCACCCCACCCGTGGACCCCATCCCCCCACCCTCTCTGGGCAGCTATTGCAAATGCTAATAGACCGCAGGCTGGAGCTGACAGCTCAGGAGTTAGGTTCAAGTTTATTCCAGGGCACAGATTGGTGGCAGTAATGGACCGAGCCTGAGGGGAATTGTTAATGACAAGTGGAGATGAACACTGGCCTTTAAGATACAGGATCTAGATTTTTTTAAATAATTTGTTCTTCAGTTTTTTTTCCAGCAGCCTGGGTGCAGGATCTATCATCTTATTCTCTCCCTATTTTTCTCCTTCTCTTGGTCTCTATTTTCCATTTCACTCACACTATAACATTAATTTAAAAGGGTGGTGTATGCTGAGGAAACATAACAAAAAAAAAGTATTTGAGTGGGAAGCAAGTAAGAAGTGTTTAAAAAAAAATTACCAAGAAAGAGACAACATCTGTTCTTTTCCCATGCTTACACTACAACCTTCCTTAACTTTAAGCCAGGGAAACATGAAAGAAGCAGAGCACTCAAACACTTTTGCCTCTGTAAGAAAACTTAAAAAAAAAATGTGCCTACTAAAACAAAGAACTATGTGATAAGGGCTTTCATATATTGTCATCAATAGTAAATGCAAAGAGAATCATAGAACTCAATGTTGAATTTTTTAAAGTAATACATCTCCTACCTCTAGAACATAGTACAAACTCTCTATGAAATCGAATTCAGAATAAATTAGGCAATTACTGATTTCTAAGGGATATTAAACCTGAACTATTTAAATATATAATCACTTCACCTCTCACTCTGATGTAAAATAGATAACTTTCTTACTTTACCCTTCTGAAAGCAGCATGAGCATCCCCTTATGGGAAATTGTAGTTGAATTAGTATTCTTCAGATACTTTAGGTTTACTTTGCTGGCTCAACAGACTGATCTGAATTGAACTATCTTCTCTGAAGCATTTCATAATGTGGCAAAATAAATTGCCAACAGACATAAGAAAATTCTCATTGTCATCTGCCTTTTTCAAGTTTGGCTTCAGAAAACCAAACTCCCAGCTTGTTGCAAAACAACAACATTTGGTTGAGTGGGAAACCTAGCACCTCTCTTAACTATGTACAGCTTGTGTATGCATTGAGGTAAAAAGTAAAAGGGCTTAAATCTACACAGCTCCTAACAACAATTTCAGAAAATCCAAACTAACTGAACCAATTCCAGACGCGTGGCAATGAACAAAGAACATAATTCACAGTGAACATGACAGGTAGTTTTTATTTATTATATAATATAATATATAAATATAATATTATTATATTTAACTTAACAATTAAGCATCAAACCTACATTAAGACCCGATATATGTTTATTTAGGACCCATGCATAAGACACTGTAAGCAAAATGTCACACTTAACTATAAGAGCTCTGCAGCACATACTGACTTAATAACATGTGTTAGTTGAAGCTACCTGTCTGTCTATCTGTCTAGCGCTCCCTCTCAAACTGCTTTCAAGGGAATAATGCACACCCCTTCATCACTTCTCACTTAAAAGCCATAATACGATGGTCTTCCGACACATTGAAAAGGCCCGATCTAACATCTTATCAATCCAGTCTTAAACTGTACCAAAGAATGCAGAGTTCTCTTTTGTACGAGTAGGAAATAGATTGTTGGAGAACAGAAAAGTTTGGATACAGGAACGTGGTCATTCTTTTTACAGTTTGAATGTGGGGTCAAACAAACTAATCATATCTCATTTGCAGTTCAGGAATTAGAACAACCTTAGAGATGGAGAGAGTGTGGAACAGGAGAATTTATGATGTAACAACATCATGATGTCTTATTACTCTCATCTGTATTTCACAGCTTTATCCACCACTAATTGTTTCCCTTCACACACATCCTTTACTCATCTTGGAGAAGTCATTTCAGAATCTACCGACACAGGAACAGTTAGCCAGCTTCACAAACAACACTGGAATTGAAAGACAATGACCGAGAACAAAGGATGAAAAATACTATCCTTTGTTCTGCTTCCCCAATATGATCCTTGATTACGAGTCTCTGTTTTTAAATCTAGCTTGAAACCTCACATATTCCAACTGGCATTCTTTTAACTCTGTGTTCACACTCTGCTTGCGTAGTCTACTGCTATGTTTTCTTGATCACAGTATGTTTGTTTTCAATACTATTTTATCGGTTTGCTCCTTTGTTTTTATGAAATATATTTATTAAAAGCACTATATAAAATAAAGATTATTATTATTATTATTATTATTATTATTATTATTATTATTATTATTATTATTATTACCAAGAACAGAGCAGATACAGATGGATCCTTCAGAACACTGTTAAACACTTTCCATGTGGTCATCTGGTGCCACTCTCCCTTTATAGAGAGTCTTAGCCACTGGCGGACAAAGGGGTTGAGATTTCCAAACTGTGTTAGGAAACATGCTGGGTTCCATTCCCATTCCAGATACTAATGCCAAAAGGAGTTAGGCCCTCATTATAAACAAAGAAAGAGATTGTGTTCAGCAGTTCTTTTACAACTCATTATTCACCTTGATAGAATCTGTCATTCACATTGCATAGTGCATTTCATTTTGTATTTATTTATTTTTCCATCTTTTTATGATTTGATTTGGTTTTCGAGGATAACAAATTATGGCATATATATATATATATATATATATATATATATATATATATATATATATATATATATGTGTGTGTGTGTGTGTGTGTGTGTGTTGTGTGTGTGGGTCAACTAAAAGATACTTACATTTAATTGATCCATCAGACCAATGCAATCCAGATGTCTGTAGTGGGTTTCCCGCACTGCTCCATTCGTTTTGTAAAATACAGATTTAGTTTTGCATAATATGTATCGCTTGATACTTCCACAACGAGGGAAATCTAATTAAAATGTCAGCTCACATCTTCCACTCATACCAGACTGAAGTACAATTAATAGCAATCCTACTATGGGGTTTCCAATAGACAACAGTGCAAATGATCATCATTAACAAAAATGCTGACAAAGAGAGCCTAAGTAATATGTTACTGAGACAAGCAGAAAATACAGAGTAAAATGTAAATACTGAAAGCAACAGATGATGTACAAAATGACTACATGTGTGGACTATTCCTTGTTCTTCACTCACATAACTGATTTATTATCTATGTGGATGGCACAGCAGGAAATGGCAATATCCTTATAAGAAAATGTACGTTGGTGATGCACATTGTAGAAGATAATATTTAGAAGAACATAATTGTTGTAGAGTAACAGAATGTTCTAGATTGGTCTTTGACCCTTTTCAATATGAGCCTTCATTGTATTCTAGTACTTGTAGAAGCTTGCACGGTGTGCCTGCAGTTTCAGTCAGTAGTCATGTAGGGCAGCTGCTCAAATTGGAGATTCAAAAGCCAACTACAGAAAAGAAACCTTTATAAAACACATGTGGCTTTTGAAAATAAACAGGTGTAAGTAATGGCACTATGATACTATGAGCAATACAGCCATGTCCACTACCCTTAGGGGATCCTGACAGACCCATCATGAACCAGAACCTCTTAGTAGAGCAGAGCAACAGAACCGTCCTGATTAGGAGACGTGAAGACTGCTGTGTCAGGAAACACACACAATAATTGGTCTCTCAGTCTTCCACACCTGCATAACACATGAGCACTGAGGTTTACCTAATGCTCCTTGTTCTCTCTAGAGAGCTGATTGCTATTTTTGGTCTTGTGTCCTCTATGCTTTCCACAGGAGATCAGCTTTTCACATTTCCAGTTGATCCCATTCACCTACAAGAGAACCATTGGAGGTGGCTTAAACATTAAATACAAAAAAGTGATGTATTATTACAATAAAGATACCAGGTGTTCAGCCCCAAGGGATCACAAGGTATTTATTTCAAAGCTAGGAATGTTTTTTTTTTTTCTATTCTCCTTTAACACAAAGAAACACACACACACTAACACATACCCATATATACACTGATCAGCCATAACATTATGACCACCTGCCTAATATTGTGTAGGTCCCGTCGAGGCATGGACTCCATGAAGGTGTGCTGTGGTATCTGGCACCAAGATGTTAGCAGCAGATCCTTTAAGTCCTGTAAGTTGCGAGGTGGGGCCTCAATGGATCGGACTTGTTCGTCCAGCACATCCCACAGATGCTTGATTGGATTGAGATCTGGGGAATTTGGAGGCCAAGTCAAAAAACCTTGAACTCGTGATTCATCAGACCAGGCCACCTTCTTCCATTGCTCTGTGGTCCAGTTCTGATGCTCACGTGCCCATTGTAGATGCTTTCGGCAGTGGACAGGGGTCAGCATGGGCACCCTGACTGGTCTGCGGCTAGCAGCCCCATATGCAACAAACTGCGATGCACTGTGTGTTCTGACACCTTTCTATCAGAACCAGCATTCACTTTTTCAGCAATTTGAGCTACAGTAGCTCGTCTGTTGGATCAGACCACATGGGAACACCCCACAAGAGCTGCAGTTTTGGAGATGCTCTGACCCAGTCGTCTAGCCATCACAATTTGGACCTTGTCAAAGTCGCTCAGATCCTTACGCTTGCCCATTTTTCCTGCTTCTAACACATCAACTTTGAGGACAAAATGTTCACTTTCTGCCTAATATATCCAACCCACTGACAGGTGCCATGATAATGAGATCATCAGTGTTATTCACTTGACCTGTCAGTGGTCATAATGTTATGGCTGATCAGTGTATATATACAGACATATACAGTACTGTGCAAAAGTTTTAGGCAGGTGTGAAAGAATGTTTTCAAAAATAGACATGTTAATAGATAATATTTATCAATGAACTAAATGCAAAGTGAGTGAACAGAAGACAAATCTACATCAAATCCATATTTGGTGTGACCACCCTTTGCCTTCAAAACAGCATCAATTCTTCTAGGTACACTTGCACACAGCTTTTGAAGGAACTCGGCAGGTAGGTAAGCCCAAACATCTTGGAGAACTAACCACAGTTCTTCTGTGGATTTAGGCAGCCTCAGTTGCTTCTCTCTCGTCATGTAATCCCAGACAGACTCGATGATGTTGAGATCAGGGCTCTGTGGGGACCGTACCATCACTTCCAGGACTCCTTTTCTTCTTTACACTGAAGATAGTTCTTAATGACTTTCACTGTATGTTTGGGGTCGTTGTCATGCTGCAGAATACATTTGGGGCCAATCAGATGCCTCCCTGATGGTATTGCATGATGGATAAGTATCTGCCTGTACTTCTCAGCATTGAGGAGACCATTCATTCTGACCAAATCCCCAACTGCAGAAATGCAGCCCCAAACTTGCAAGGAACCTCCACCATGCTTCACTGTTGCCTGCAGACACTTATTCGTGTACTGCTCTCCAGCCCTTCGGCAAACAAACTGCCTTCTGCTACAGCCAGACATTTCAAATTTGGACTCTCTGGACAGTAGATGGGTGTACCAGGGTCCCACTGTTTTCTGCCAATTCTGAGCTGATGGCACTGCTGGACATCTTCCGATTGTGAAGGGAAGTAAGCATGATGCGTCTCATCTGCTGCAGTAAGTTTCCTTGGCCGACCACTGTGTCTACGGTCCTCAACATTGCCCGTTTCTTTGTGCTTCTTCAAGAGAACTTGGACAGCACATCTGGAAACCCCTGTCTGCCTTGAATTTCTGCCTGGGAGAGACCTTGCTGATGCAGTATAACTACCTTGTGTCTTGTTGCTGTGCTCAGTCTTGCCATGGTGTATGACTTTTGACAGTAAACTGTCTTCAAGCAACCTCACCTTGTTAGCTGAGTTTGGCTGTTTCTCACCCAGTTTTATTCCTCCTACACAGCTGTTTCTGTTTCAGTTAATGATTGTGTTTCAACCTACATATTGAATTGATGATCATTAGCACCTGTTTGGTATAATTGTTTAATCATACACCTGACTATATGCCTACAAAATCCTTGACTTTGTGCAAGTGTACCTAGAAGAATTGATGCTGTTTTGAAGGCAAAGGGTGGTCACACCAAATATGGATTTGATTTAGATTTTTCTTCTGTTCACTCACTTTACATTTAGTTAATTGATAAATATAAACTATTAACATGTCTATTTTTGAAAGCATTCTTACTTTACAGCATTTTTTTCACACCTGCCTAAAACTTTTGCACAGTACTATATATATAAACATCCATATTATATATACATACATATACACATAGACATAGAAATACCTGTAAACTCTAACCAAATTAGTTATATTATTCATGCATTCAAAAATGCATTGCCTGACAATATTACACTCTCCTTGATCCCTACAGCAACACGGTGTACCTTCAGAATAGCAAAGAAGTATGACCGGCCATGACTGCACACACAGTTTCGTCATATTAACTTCCCATTAATGCTGAGGCATGTCTGAGATTGATCTGTGTCCCACGGCAGAAACAGAAACGACATTGTGCATCTTGATAAGCACCTGCCCCGTTCACCCATCACAGCATCAAAGCCGGGGTGCAGTAAATCTCCTCACATTAGGTTTCTCACACTGATTAATAACCAGGGGACATGAAACCCAAGGATCTAAAGTAGACATCCTGAAAGTCTCTTGATGCAAATCCTCTGGCTTCAGGGCAAATAGCCTCCTAAAAATGCCCCTGAGACAGGAAGTGTGTTTTTTTCGACGAGGTGTTCAGGTATTCAACAGCACAGCACAGCACAAAATTATTCATATACAACTTGCCTTAAGAGGCTAATTTACACCTAAAATGTATGCAGAAACAAAAACTGACATAAAACACCACCGGGGTCTCGATTGTCAAGCTGGAAGGGAGGCATGCTGAACGGGTAATAAAGACGGACTGTGGAAGGGGGGGTAATAGAATTGTCTGGAATCGCGGGACTATTTTTAAATTCCATAATTCAATATGTCAATGCGTTTGAATCGTGTTCAGTGATATACTGATACTTGGTAAAGATGATTTGCAGGTGTTTTCAAGTTTTAAAAGAGAAAAGGGAAACGTATCATTAAATCTAATGTCATTCACAGAAAGGTGATGGGAAAGAGAGAGGTGAGATTGTGGTTTAAACTAGTTGTTTAAATCACAATGTGATTCTGGACTGATATTCAAAGCAGGTGGAAAGTTCTTGCCCCCCTACCACACACCACCACACACACATTTCCTGTATAGCTACAAAAAATACAAAGGGCATCCATATGCTAAGTAGAACCTGCCATAGTAAAAATTAAAAATAAATCTCACATGGAGCCACAATTTGGAATATCAGACTGCTTTTTTTTTTTTTTTTTACTTGAAACACTGCACTGACCTAGTTGTCAGAGACACTAGACACTTCAATATCTTCTGAATCATCAAAAAGGATACTGCTGACAGTCTTGGCAACTGACAAACACTTTCAACAAAAGTAGATTAAAGAGCAATCCCTCTGTCACAGAATGGCAGAAGTCTTCATTAGCAACAATTAATTATGAACATTTGCTCTCTCTGTATGAAACTAAAGGTCTTCTATGTATACCCATCTGGTAGAAATATATATATTTTCCCCCCTCACAAATAATGAGCTGTAAGGGAAAGTGTTTAACAAAAAAATTATCTTAGAAAAGCATTTAGGCCTTAAAAGTTGGCAGTCACTTTATTGGCAAAGATGCTACAGAGTACTCAATGAGATAAATTACTTTAAATCATTACTGATATCTCAATTTACTAATATGTATCTGCCATGTTTTTTTATTTTATGTTTTGTTCCTTGATTTTTGAAAACCCAGTAGTTCTATAGGTAAACATTGATCAGTCAGAAAAAGGCTAGCCATGTTTCTCTGCATGATGTCTCAAAAGGTGACATCAGTTCAATGATGGGCAAAATGACAATTTATACTTTGCAGATTAATATTTTGCAAATATTTGCAAAAACACATGAAAACCTGCAACTTCACATTCAAGAACTCTCAGATGCAGCAAGGAAACTGAAAATGAACCTACCTACACTACCAGTGCTCACTTATGGCTGTGAAACCTGGTCACTTAATACAAAAATGATACAGAAACTGTGGCCGACACATAGGAGTATGGAAGGATGTATAGACAGAAAAGGAAATGAATGGATTTGAGAACAAACAAAAATATGTGACATAATTGAATGAGTGAACATGTTAAATTGCCAATGGGCCAGACACACTGCAAGAACAGATCAAAGATGGACAAAGCAAGCTTTCAAAAGGATCCCAAGACATGAAAAAAGATCTAGAAGAAGACCACATGAAAAAATTGGAAGATAAACATTGAAATAATAATAATAATAATAATAATAATAATAATAATAATAATAATAATAATAATAATAATAATAAAGAAATAATAAACTTTGCAGGCATGACATGAAAAGAGAAGCTATAGATAGAAGCAAGTGGAAACATCTTGGGGAGGCCTTCATCCAGCAGTCGATCAATATGGGCTTATGGTGATGATCTTAGGTAAATAATACTATCTGTAGTCTGTTTGTAAGTGCTATCAATCGGTCGACAGCTTTACTCTATATATACATAACAGTAGAATTAGTGGCAAGCATTTTTCGTACAAAATGTGCATCTTTAAATAAAAAAACAACCTATTTCCAACAAAACAGAATAAAAACAAGATGCAAAAGGAGAAAATGGTCCAACTTCTTCAGTCCTGTAATTGGTTTTAAACAGTTAAATGGAGCTGATGCGGGACAGTGACCTTGGCAGGTATTAAATCAAAACTGTGACCCACCCACTAATAGAAGACTACAGAACTGTACTCAGTTGCAGCTTCATTTTTAGTTAGATGCCACATTCTTCTAATCAGAAATGTAACCGCTATGATGTACAGGTTTGTAGTTTACTATTAGCAGGTGGGTCAAAGTTTTGATTTAATCCAGCCCCTTGTCGAGATGCCAAATATATTCTATTTGCACCATTGTTTCCAGCAAACCAATGTATGATTTTCAGCACCGGGCAGGCCAGGTTCAGCACAGTTTCTATGTAGCTGATTTGAAAAGTATTTTATCCAAGGCCATGTAGAGTACAGGAGACAAAGCAGTTGGGGTATCCCATTGACGCTGATCAGCAACCAAGGGAGTAATCCTTTATATGATAGTATGTTCTTTAGGAAAACTTTAGATGAGTCTTCCTAACTAGCTAATAAACTACTTTGGTTTATTCAAATGGATCGGACCCTGAGTATTCCGTGTCTGCCTGTCTACTGAGGGAGTATATTACTCCCTATCAGAGACAACCCATGAACTTTGCTAATTCTTTAAAAATTGGAATTTGCATCACAATCCACATGATTAAGTATATCATTATGAAATCCCTGCGGCAGAAGAGATTCTGGTAAAATACAATTTATCTTTTGAGCTGTAATTTATCAATTAATTTGCTAATAAAAAAATAAAAAAATAAAAAACTTTTTTGCACTGATTTGAAAGGTTCACAGTTGAAGTGTACATCCAAAAGAAATCCATACCTCAGCTTGATTCAAAATTACACCAGTGACATAAGCTTAATGGTAGGATTTGTTCTTTATTTATTTATTTCCCCAGAGAAAAAAATCCTTATTTGAACTCCACATAAGGGATATATAGTTACTGCCTTAAATGATACTCCTTATCTGGGTTCCAGGGCTATAACAGAAGTGTTGGATGTTATATATATATGTTCTTCCCCCCTATATCAGTGGAAGTTGTGCCCAAACATTTCAGTACAGTTTAAAAAGTTTTTTTATTTTAAAAAGGCAAGGAAAAAAAAAAAAAAAGATGAGGAATTCAATTACAGCTTTGGTCATGGCAAGACTTTCTACTGAGTGACACGCGATGTTACTGAGCCTTTATCAGCCCGTGCGAGAATAAATTCTGACTTCAGATGTAATTTTCATGATCGCTTTGACAGCCTGAGATTGTTAGGCTTGTCTCTTTGACCCCCGAGGCATTTGATTCAATAAACTTTCTATTTTTAAGCTTATCATTCTAAGCTCCTGTGGCATGGGGGGGAGGGGGGCATAAATAGAGGTTATTAATGTCACAAGCATTTATTAATGTTTCCAAATAGCACACAGACAGGCCAGCAAATACTTGTGCTATGGCCGACAAAGGCCCTTAATATAAACAACAGGCTTTCGTCTAGTAGAAAGACAGCTGACAAACTGGACTGGGCACACAATCAGGCATCCCAGAGTCATGCAATCTTGGAGTACAGATCTAGAGAAACTTACAGCCAGCCAAACTAGTGCAACACATACAGTGTGACTCAGAAACTTCACAACCAGTATCACTCACTGTACCGAAAGCAATCTTTCTTTCTTACTTTGCCACTATCCACAACTGAAAGTAAATCTTGTAATCAGGTATTCCATGTAAATGATTAAGTCATATACTGCTATTATTTCTATGTTGTAAAATAAGCATAAATAAAATGTTGGTGGGATAGATTTGTATATTGTATACTGCTGGCATAATTATAACTCTTGCGGTTTATTGACAGATTCTGTATAAAATACACCTAACTCTAAATAGGTAACCGCTTCACAGCTTGACCTTAGTGTGAGTTACATAAGCATACTGAACCTAATTATTAGCCTACTGGTGTCTATTTTGGTCTCTGAATACTTTAGCCAAAAGAGTGTTAATCAAATTCTCAAAAAATAAACTTAAATTAGGATTTTGCATTTCGCTTTTCTGAAATGACTAATACTTGACATTCAAAACATTGTGCAGATCTTTACACTCGAGGAGTCTGTTTAATGTGGTTAGATCCTATTGTGTCACTCCAGCATATAAATGTCCTTATAGTAATGCACAACACAAGGGCAACCTATTGTCTGTAAATGGATGAGCTTCAAAGTTTAGTAATAAAGAAAAGAAAACTTAACATGAGGCACATCCCGTGTCAAGAGTTTGATAAATCTTTCCTACAGAGGCATAATCAAATAACTTTCAGACAATCTGTTATTTACCCCTGTTAAGAGCTGAAGAGTTGGATTTGAGACTTGTAAAATTAACAAGCATTGATTTTGGTGACTGGAGGCTGGAAGAGGAGGTTCTGAAAATAGGTCCCATTGTGCAAGGGCTGAGTCTTCATTACAGGAGACAGAACTGATTTTCAGCATATCATGGAAAGGGGGAGTAATACCCTTCATAAATCCAATCCAGATTAATCCTTGATGTCAGCTTTTCCCCCTCTGGACATTATTCACATCATTAAAACAAGTAATATGTTTCCCAATGCAGACACAGAAATAAAAAAGACAGCAGCTACTTACATTGAGGTAAGGAGTATAAATTGAAGTACTTTACAACTTGACATAGCTGAACAGGGTTGGAGATGAAAGACTTGCAGTTTGTGCAGTACTGTGGCATCAAAATTGGGCAAGCAAAGAAAAAAAATATTCCCTAGTCTCAAGAACAGAGTTTTATGTGGGTCCATTTACCAGACTGTTCATTTCTCAAAGATGGTACCACTCAGGCATTAAAATAGCGAATATTTCAAAGTTCTCTCCTTTTTCTGGCATCTGGCAACAGTTGAGAGGCCAATGCAAATTTTGGAACACTGTCTTGTATTTAATGGCATTTTTTAATCCTAGAAAGGAAGCAGCATATTATTGTCAGAAAAATGAAGTTCCTCCAATTTGATTTTCAAAACAAATCATTAATAGGATTTAAGCTTTTGGCACTTTTCAAATCTGATATGCCAGGAAAAGCGAGCCAAGACCTAGAACATGTAAGAATTGCTACCGATATATAGTCAGATATTCCCCCTCCTGTTTATGCTACAAGAAAAGATTTATGTAGATAATGATGTTGAATTTGATATACTACATTTTAAGAAAATCTTTTGAAATAGAGAACAAAATATAGTACAAACTATAGTATAACATAGTATAATATAGTATAGTATTGTATAGTACTATACACTTCCAGATTATATGACAATTTAGGGAATTTGTATCAAGTAGTTTCAACTAATTAGTTATTTATTTGTTATAAAACACTACTGCCTAACAAAACAGGTTCAGAAACAGACTTCTGAAACCAAAATCAAATACAATACTTGTGCTCAAAGAATATTTTGCAATGATATTCAAAACCAGACATGATGCCTCCTCATTCTCATTCTGCCATACTTCTTCGACATACACCATACTGCTGCACTAATAAGTGTTCAGTTTTACAAGGATGTTGATTTGGTGATAAATAACCTCATCTGATAGAGGTTATCTTTTCTTGCTCCCACAGGAAACTTAAACTTTGCAGTTGAATAATGTATCTGATGCATTAAATAAAAAAAAGCCTGGTTTTGTGATACGCCAACTAATTTTTCTTCGTTTGAAAAGCATAAACTCCTCAATCCTCTCATCCTAATGCAGACTTTTTTTTCTTTTTACTGCCACCCACTATTATTAATATCATGCAGCAATTTGCTTCACTGATCTAGGTCAGTTTTGCCTGAATTGCCTGGAATTTAGCTTTTCTTTAATCCAGGTAATTAGCACCCTGCAGTAACAAAGAATTATGTTCTGTTAATTGTACTTCTTCCCCCTGAGCCACTGCAGGGAAACAGTGGGAAGAATTCTGATCCTTCAAACAGAACATGCAGAGATTCTTTCAGTTGTTGTTTTTTTATGTGTATCCTAAGTGCTCATAAAGTTTGCAAAAAGACGGGAGATGACAAATGTTCCCTAAAGGAAAGAGTAAAAACAAATTGAATTTGTTGACGTGCATATTTTATAGATGTGTATATATATATATATATACACTCACCTAAAGGATTATTAGGAACACCTGTTCAATTTCTCATTAATGCAATTATCTAACCAACCAATCACATGGCAGTTGCTTCAATGCATTTAGGGGTGTGGTCCTGGTCAAGACAATCTCCTGAACTCCAAACTGAATGTCTGAATGGGAAAGAAAGGTGATTTAAGCAATTTTGAGCATGGCATGGTTGTTGGTGCCAGACGGGCCGGTCTGAGTATTTCACAATCTGCTCATTTACTGGGATTTTCACGCACAACCATTTCTAGGGTTTACAAAGAATGGTGTGAAAAGGGAAAAACATCCAGTATGCGGCAGTCCTGTGGGCGAAAATGCCTTGTTGATGCTAGAGGTCAGAGGAGAATGGGCCGACTGATTCAAGCTGATAGAAGAGCAACATTGACTGAAATAACCACTCGTTATAACCGAGGTATGCAGCAAAGCATTTGTGAAGCCACAACACGTACAACCTTGAGGCGGATGGGCTACAACAGCAGAAGACCCCACCGGGTACCACTCATCTCCACTACAAATAGGAAAAAGAGGCTACAATTTGCACAAGCTCACCAAAATTGGACTGTTGAAGACTGGAAAAATGTTGCCTGGTCTGATGAGTCTCGATTTCTGTTGAGACATTCAGATGTAAGAGTCAGAATTTGGCGTAAACAGAATGAGAACATGGATCCATCATGCCTTGTTACCACTGTGCAGGCTGGTGGTGGTGGTGTAATGGTGTGGGGGATGTTTTCTTGGCACACTTTAGGCCCCTTAGTGCCAATTGGGCATCGTTTAAATGCCATGGTCTACCTGAGCATTGTTTCTGACCATGTCCATCCCTTTATGACCACCATGTACCCATCCTCTGATGGCTACTTCCAGCAGGATAATGCACCATGTCACAAAGGTCAAATCATTTCAAATTGGTTTCTTGAACATGACAATGAGTTCACTGTACTAAACTGGCCCCCACAGTCACCAGATCTCAACCCAATAGAGCATCTTTGGGATGTGGTGGAACGGGAGCTTCGTGCCCTGGATGTGCATCCCACAAATCTCCATCAACTGCAAGATGCTATCCTATCAATATGGGCCAACATTTCTAAAGAATGCTTTCAGCACCTTGTTGAATCAATGCCACGTAGAATTAAGGCAGTTCTGAAGGCGAAAGGATGTCAAACACAGTATTAGTATGGTGTTCCTAATAATCCTTTAGGATTACACACAGCCAAGACAACAAAGGAGTGGCTCAAGAAGAAGCACATTAAGGTCCTGGAGTGGCCTAGCCAGTCTCCAGACCTTAATCCCATAGAAAATCTGTGGAGGGAGCTGAAGGTTCGAGTTGCCAAACGTCAGCCTCGAAACCTTAATGACTTGGAGAGGATCTGCAAAGAGGAGTGGGACAAAATCCCTCCTGAGATGTGTGCAAACCTGGTGGCCAACTACAAGAAACGTCTGACCTCTGTGATTGCCAACAAGGGTTTAGCCACCAAGTACTAAATCGAAGGGGTCAAATACTTATTTCCCTCATTAACATGCAAATCAATTTATAACTTTTTTGAAATGCGTTTTTCTGGATTTTTTTGTTGTTATTCTGTCTCTCACTGTTAAAATACACCTACCACTAAAATTATAGACTGATCATTTATTTGTCAGTGGGCAAACGTACAAAATCAGCAGGGGATCAAATACTTTTTTCCCCCACTGTATATATATATATATATAGCATGGATTTCAAACATTTAAGTCTTGTGCACTGTTCTGCTTATGGCCTTAAGTTGAATATAAATGCACTAAAATAACCAAAGTATGGGATAACAGACATAATACAAAAGCCTGCTGTTAACAGTGAATTAAACAGTGCACAAGCACAGCCTTTAACTTAATGACAGCTGCAGCATTTTTGATGGGTGGCCAGAGAAATACTCACTATTTCTCCCACTGTGCAGTTTTTACTGCAGAGAGAGAACTTAATATTTTCCTGATTTGCCCTTTCATTTCATCCCGGGGGTGTTCTATGCGATAAGGAGTATGAAAAAGCAATGCCATTTTTTCAATGCTTTTTTTTTTCCCTGACACATTACATTACACTCCCAGGTTTGTCAAATGATGCATTGTGTTGGCAGATACACAGACCCTTGCCATAAAATTCCATCAACGTTGGCAGTACCCTATTGTCCAAAATATTGCAATATGTATGAGCAATCTTGCTGCCTTCTCTCTCTCACACACACACACACACAAACAAAAACACTTTTCCTCAGCACATGATATCTGGGACACTGCCTTTCCAGCAGTGCATTGTTTCATTTATTTAAATAGTACGGTGAACATCCAAGTAATGTAGCTGGTTAATGTCACTTTTCCCTCTGGTTTGAAATTCTGCTTGGCCACACTAACAAACATTTAATAGCAAAAGCAGTATCCTCCGGCCTCATCAGCAAGCTCCCCAAAGCTACATTAAAGACCTTTTATGAGCTTCAAGGACATAACCTATTACAAAGAAATGATCTTAAGGAAAGATAAAACAGACTTTATTAGCATTGATCAACTCCTCCTTAAGAGAATTCAAAAAATAATGAACTGCATAAATCGCGAGGCTTCAAAAGACAATCCAGTTAATTATCATCATTATTAGCAGTAGTATTATTTGTATTATTAGTACTAGTATTAGCAGCAGCAGACACTGGGGTCTCCAGTCTGTACAATTCTCACACAAACCATGTGGTTTAACCCACCACACCAGGTAATACACATCAGGTCTTCTAAGCCCAACACGGGTGGGCAATATGGCCCAGAAAATATATAACGGTATTCTAGACGTAATAGGCGATATATGGTATACTGTATATCATATTTAATTTTTTTGTATGTATTGCATCCTTTTGTTGCCATGGCTTTCAAACGCACACACACACTGAAGATGCTCCTTTCTTCCCATACCCACTAGAAGGAGATAAAAGTTTTGCTGCTTTGCTTTTTCCACATTCACTGACACCTGTCACAATTACTACTAATTCATTTGGACTGAGAAACTACCCGTAAAATGGTCCTCACAATACATAAGCAATCAGGAGTGTGATGGAGCAGAGTTTAATAAGAAGGTGCAAGAGCAAGAGTGCTGAGTCCACACACAGAAGGGGGCAACGGCTATTCTCAATGTAGAGGTGCCGGTTTCCATAGCAGCATGCCACACAGCCACACTGTTCAACAGATTTCCCAACATGTCTCCCTTTCTGAGGAACTCCCAAAGTGACTTTGATGTGGATCTTCCCAGACCCTTTCCAAACTAAACCAGTAGGCAAAACTACCCTGCCAGGTCTTCAATGATCAGCCTTCCCCACCTGCACCCCCCAGTGTAATTTCAGTAAAGACTGCAATAGAACCGACAATAAGCTTGTAATTGACAAATTAAGCAGCATGATCATTCACAGCAATTAACATTATGCTGCATCAGTTCAAGTTCCATATCTCACTGTTATCTCTAAATTAAAATCAATACTTCATGATTTGGTTAACTATTCACATTACCCCATGCTACCAAAGTATCATGAAATAAAACAAAAATGAGCTGGCCAAAATGGATGGCAATCAAAATATATTTTATTTATATATATATTATTATATATTATATATATACACCGATCAGCCATAACATTATGACCACTGACAGGTCAAGTGAATAACACTGATAATCTTGTTATCATGGCACCTGTCAGTGGGTGGGATATATTAGGCAGCAAGTGAACATTTTGTCCTCAAAGTTGATGTGTTAGAAGCAGGAAAAATGGGCAAGCGTAAGGATCTGAGCGACTTTGACAAGGGCCAAATTGTGATGGCTAGACAACGGGGACAGAACAGACGAGCTCCTGTAGCTTAAATTGATGAAAAAGTGAATGCTGGTTCTGATAGAAAGGTGTCAGAACACACAGTGCATCGCAGTTTGTTGCGTATGGGGCTGCGTAGCCGCAGACCAGTCAGAGTGCCCATGCTGACCCCTGTCCACTGCAGAAAGTGCCTACAATGGGCACGTGAGCAGCAGAACTGGACCATGGAGCAATGGAAGAAGGTGGCCTGGTCTGATGAATCATGAGTTCAAGGTGTTGACTTGGCCTCCAAATTCCCCAGATCTCAATCCAATCGAGCATCTGTGGGATGTGTTGGACAAACAAGTCTGATCCATGGAGGCCCCACCTCGCAACTTACAGGACTTAAAGGATCTGCTGCTAACATCTTGATGCCAGATACCACAGCACATCTTCAGAGGT
Source organism: Amia ocellicauda (assembly GCF_036373705.1). Classification (NCBI taxonomy): domain Eukaryota; kingdom Metazoa; phylum Chordata; class Actinopteri; order Amiiformes; family Amiidae; genus Amia; species Amia ocellicauda. The sequence goes on from NC_089852.1 coordinate 15,215,203, forward strand.
CTAGTGGAGTCCATGCCTCGACGGGTCAGGGCTGTTTTGATGGCAAAAGGGGGACCTACACAATATTAGGCAGGTGGTCATAATGTTATGGCTGATCGGTGTGTATATATATATATATATATATATATATATATATATATATACACACATATTATGTAATTAATTTTGTAATATTTTGTATTATAAGTATATAAATATATAAGTATTTAGCTAACACCTTAAATGGTTTAAAAAAACACATACAATATTCTGCAGTGTGATATTACAATTATTATGTGTGTGTGTGTGTGTGTGTGTGTGTGTGTGTGTGTGTACAAACATACACAGACAGTTGCTGAGGGAATAAAGAAATACATGCTGAAAGGATGAAGGTTTTTTATGACCAGGGCTGGAGACCACTGATATGGCTAGTTAACAGTCAGATATGTGATTACTATACTTAAGTAGGTGGAAATATTACAAAATATGATTACTAAGATTGGCTACTGTAGTCTCAAAACATGATTCACTACTTTTACATAATCTCTCGATTTACAAAACAAAACTGGTTTATGTATTTATGTCTAAAGAAATAGCATGCTGGTTATTTTGTAGCTCCATACAGCCCTGGGGCCATTGTGTTTTTACAGAGAGGGCTGATTCCAATGGAGACAGAGACGGGCTGAGGAGAGAGAAGGGAAAGACAGGAGTGGGAGGTAAGTAGTTGAAGGGTCAGTGAAAGGGAGAGAGGGAGGGTGAGGGAAAAAAAGGAATAAACGAAGCTGAACAGCCTAAAAATAGGACAGTAGGGAAATAGAACCAGCCGATGCAGAGGTGGAGACACGTGTGGGCTTGGGGGACCATTCGCGTGATGAGGCATCGAGAGAGGAACGTAGAAGAAAGAGACAGAAACCATGATGTTCATCTTTCATCAGTTGCACCTCATTGATAGTGACACGACTGTCTAAACCGACATATCAGAGATTGTGTAAGTGGAGCTATGTGCTCTGGAGGTCACCACTCTAAAGACTTGGCTGTGGGGAGCCACATACTAATTCTTCAGACAGATTCTACGTTTGAGGCAGGGAAACCAGCCATTGCATTACAGCTGATGCATTTTAAATATTTTGTGAAAAAGAATAAAAAAACAAATAGCCTTCAAAACACAGTGTAGCCACAGTGCTGGATAATGAAAAACATCCACTTTTAGACAGCAACCCAACACATCAACATCACTTGCTGGGCAACTATTCTGGCATATAGTGATAATACAAAGACTGCCTCAAGATTTGAAAAGAGGTCTTTGAATCCCTGAACACTTGGTTGTTTTTGCAATGAAAAGGCCTTTTGAACTCTGCCACCCTTCCCTGCACTGCTGACAAAATTCACCAGTAATATAGCATGTGCTCTCTCACCTACACAGTTGTCTCAGATGGATGCCAGGAACAGAGATCAAAGACCCCACCACCACTCCAGCAATTTTCAAAGCAGACCTGTGCAGGGTAAGCGACAGGCTGAGGTGATGTCTGCGCGTGACACTGTGGATCAAACGGCCTGCCCACGGACACAATCAGCGGCACTCCAGCTTACTTCATCAGTGACAAGTCTCGAACGCAGGCAGAGCATGTTATTCAGGGTCATTAGCATAAATCTATTAAATATACAGGCTAAAACATTGGGAGGCAGCACTGATTATCATTGAAACCCATTTTCTGCCATATCTACTCTGCTGATGAAAGCCTTGCACGGATATCAGAGCAGTTCAGAGCACTTGGTCAAAAGTATTATTTATTAATTTTGCCATCCTTCATAAAAAAGAAGTGGGGGAGTTGTCTGAATATGAGATGCTGTATCACTGTGATGTTCAGAGGACTGGGGAATCCAGACAAAGGCATTCAGTTGCATTGCTTTTAAACTGGACAAACAAATACTCAATAATAAGCATGCTTTGAGGAGTATATAGTGCACTGAAGTGATGCCGAGGTTGTGAACTGCAACTCAGGGGCCACACTAGAGCAGTTTTCAAATGCCTGCTTAAATTGTTCTCGGCTTCAAATGTAGTGGAAAGGGTTACAGCAGTTCAATTAAGCCAGTAACTAGTTAAATTAGTTAATTAAGATTAAGCCACAAAATCAAAAGCTCCTCTGTGACTTGCAGTTGTCTGACCCCTGGATTAAACCAAACAAGATCCAGATCTACACTAAAAGAATGTGACACCACCAAGATAAATTAAATAAACCTCCCTTTGGCTCCAGAGTCAAATAATCTGAATAGATGAAAAAAACATTAAAAAAAAAAATGAAATTAAACTTTAAACTTTTTAATTACATGCAGTCAAAGCCATAAACTCCTGTTCAAATTCTAATTAATCCTGAAGCATGATGCCACTACATCCTGGCAGCAAATCTACCATTTTCCCCCATGGTCATGGCCCAAGCTTAGTTACACACCACATTGTACTTTAGGAACACAATCTAAAAGAAGCCTGTGCTCCAAGGCAGAGAAAAACATTTGCATTTCTTATGAGGAACGCAAGCCGGTGACTGCTCCCACAGTTGAATATGCCACCATAAACAAGCACAGTGGCTTCCTTGATTTATGCCATGTTTTTCTTTTTATTTCTTTTTTTGTTATTTTTACCCCCCCTAACAGATGGCTACTCTCAGATACTGGTATAATTTCGCTTTTTGAGGTATGAGAGATTTCTTTCCTGCCATCCTCCAGCCTGCTGGCGGTCTGGCCGGCTCGCCTGATGACACTTTTGCTTTTTAGTGCCTTTTGAAACGCCCCTGCAAGTTCCCCCTTCACCAGCCATATAATTACTGATGAAGACAGCTCCACCAACCACAAACAGACACTGCCCTCGAGGCAACCAAGAGCAGTCCGTTTATGTCACTGGTCTCTGTTTGAAAGGCCACACGCAACGGTGCGCTTTAGAAAACTGTCAACATCACTTACCCAGGGAAAAATACAAAAGGAACTTCAGCTTATTTTCTTCCCTTATTTTTAAGTTATTTTCTTAAATAATTATTTTCAGCAGTATATTACCAACCTGTTTGTTTGAAATGAAATCTCTCAACAGTGCTGAGGTTCAGTTTTTTGGCATCCCAACAGAGGGGCTCTTATCAATGGTTAATTCCAAGAATCCTGAGGGTCTTCAGGTTTGGCTCAACTTAGGGTCTATTTGACTATCTCAGATTGCCTAATTAAATACCTGATTATTTAAAGAGAACTGTACAATCATATGGGTCTCAAGGTTCGGAACTTAGAGACTGTTTAATTGTGTCAGCTTTTGATATTTTTCTTCACACTGATTAGTATATTTTTCATACTTGTTGTGGCTTTAAAACATGAATATTTTCTGTTTCTCTAAATACTTCTTATTTCAATCAATCAATTTTTATTTGTATAGTGCCCTTCGCAGGGTAGCCACAGAGCGCTTTACACACTGGTAAACATACAACAAACGTACAGCAAAATAAAAAACATAAATACAATAAAATCAAATATAGACCTGTAAACATTTTACATGATCTAGAATAAAGTGAGTGAACATTTAAGTAAATAAACTATTTAGGCACAGAGGAGAGAAAAACTAAAAAACTCCTATGGATGGCATGTAGGAGAAAATGAATCTCTGGGGGTCCACGGCTTAGCGCCTAGGCCTAATGGTTGCCTCTCCTCCAGGAAGTATAGTTATTGATCGGTGCTGCTGGCTGTGCTCTTCCCTCTGGAGGAGACCTCTCGCTGGCCATCGGGGGTGGAGGGTTTGGACCATCAACAGGCTATTCGTGTAGCAGTCAACTATATCACAATGTCCCTACCCTGACCAAGTGTCATATATATCTTATATCTATAAACAGTTGACATGCTGAGCTCCTTCAGTCTGCACAACACTGGAAAACTCCCAGGTCTAAGTGGAGTGTCTACAGCTTGATTGACAGAACAGTGAACTCGAGGAATGTGACTCCTGATTGGGCAGTCAATCAATCAGGCTGTCTCTCCCACTGACACCAGCTATGACAGGCCTTAGAGAGAAAGACTTAAGAATTCACATAGGACTCAGAAGACAGAATCGACCTCTGTCATTGGGAAACTCTGGTAAATAAAGGAGCAGCAGATCATCGAGTTCCAGTCTAGTCTTTGGCAGGTTTTGTTTGTTGGGGCTACTGTAAAAATTCCTATAGCGCATTATCGTGTCAAGCCATCTCAAAGCACTTTATAACAGGTAACAATAATAACACTTAGTCTGCAGAAACAGATTCAAAGATGGGAAAAGATACCACGCCTGGGCTTATTTGTTGCTGGTTGCCCCCTGCCACCAAGGGTCAGAGTTAAAGCGGATTTATCCATATACAACTTAAGCGAAGCAAAGACGTGCAACACGAAGCCAGGGAAAAAAATGTCTTATGTGTATTTCTATGAGTCAACATTATTTATTTTCAGCAGTGTAAACCTCATGAGCAAATACATGGAAAAAAAACTCTCATTGCTCCCCCTCATTCAACTTGCATGGTGTAAATCCTGCACCTTGATCAACTATTTCATCAATGAAATGTTAATGTATGCCTTAATTAATCCTGAGACTTGCTACTGCTCATGTTGAAGTGGGTCATTTTGAGATACCTCCTAACAAAAAATACAATGTCGAATATCAACAAAAATACAATTCTTGGAGAAAAAAAAACAACGAAAAAACAGTTGCTGTTACTATATAAACATCTTGCTCCAAACAGTGGAAATCCCCTATTTATAATAAAACAAACAAAACAAATATAAATGGATCTCTAAGATATTATGAGCAGAGTGGACATGTTCATACAATACAGACAAAGGAAAAATAATAGTTACATGTACTGCAGAAATAATTCATATACAAATATTGACTTATTTATGTCAGGGACTGAAGATAACAAAACAAATTTAACTTATAATTATAAACTTATCTGGCAAGCAAAACATAAAAAAAACAGTCCTTGCCCTTAAGGAATGACCCCACAAATATAATAGATGTCATACTGTCCCATTTGTTTGTGTGACTTGGGAGCGATTAGATGTGTGCGCTGTGTACATCAGCCCGAGGGGAAAACTTACATCATTTCAATATTTCTGAATGCACACTAAGGCTTGATCTTATGAGATCATAATCAAGTCGATTACTTCACACCCTATTGCTCTGATCTGCAGACAAGTGCGGTCTGTACAAGGAGAGACTTCAGAGAGTGTGGCTTTGCACATGACTCCACAAAGCCAATTAAGTCACTAGGGTGCTTCTCCCAGCGCAACTACAGAGTCCCACAGAAAACATTCAGTTTACTTGTTAGAAAAAAGAAGAAGAAAATAAAAAAAGACATGCAGATTTGACTTGGGTCATCTGCTGCTTCCTCTCTGCTGGGTCAAAATCGGCTAAGCAATAAATCACCCAAGTCAAGTCTATGCTCAGCTCTTCATGCTGAGATATCCAGAGGGCTCATTTCATGTAAGCAGATACGTCTCCGATGAAAGTAGGGAAGAGCTGCAGGTTTTTCTCAGGGCTGTAGTATCATCTGTTTGCAGCGGAAATCTGGAAGTGCTTCAGGGCCTCCGCAAGTGTCAGTTTCAATTGCCAGTCCTGATGTGATCACCCATAATTGTCTGAAGCTTCTTGAAGTCTTTCCGAGAATGTAAGGCTTAAATACACACATTTTCTGCAACTTTACTTTTGTATATACAAAAGTATATACCTGAGGTGGAAACACATTTGTCTGTAAATGCATCTCTCATAGGCTCTACACTATTCAATTCCATAATAAAACCAAGTCAAGGAAGGAAAAGTGGCAAGATATAAGCTATGAGATTAGAGATGTGATTGAATTTGGCTTGGGAAAGTGATTCATATTCTACTGAGTTTCACGTGCCTAGCTAACATTGTCATCGGACAAAACTAGTGAAACAGTATTCAATCTGATACATTTACAAGTTTTAGTGATGTGTTATTAATATGATAATTCACCACAATATTTATGCTATGATTATATCCCAAGAAAAATAACAGCACGCCTGATTGTGTACAGAAAAATTAATAAATTCACCGCCCAAGATTGTCTCTGAGAACGAGCATCTCCTGGTTTAGACAGCCTTTAGTTTATACAGAATGCCCATAACTCTACAAAACCCAATAGACAGTCTTAATATTGAGACCAGCAGCATGTGGATTTCATCAATAAACAGTGAGCAGGGTGCAATGATAACAAGCTGGGACGTCAACAGAGCTCAAAACAGTAACTCAAGATAAAGCTTTACCATGTTCGCAAAGCCACACTCTTAGTATAATTAATGGTAAAGGATATGCTTTGGAAGATATATACACATACAATAAGCTAAATAGATTTGAGAATAAATCGAAATGTTAAGAAAGTCACGGTTATAGACACTATTACTACCTTCGGGATAAAATGAAATTTGGAGTACTCAATACCACAAGCAAAACGAATAACTACACCTTTACCCTAATGTTTATACACACACATATATATATATATATATATATATATATATCCACATAGACCTCAGGTCATGGTTTATTGGTCCTATTTCCCATCTCTTATGCAGTGTGCTGGAGCTGTGAGTGACAGTGACAAGTGTCAGACTGTCAACAAGCTGATGTGCAGTTCCCTTTTCAGCACGCAGACAATGGAGGAAGCAATATTAAAAAATAAAAAAAGCAAATAGCATACTTCAATAAGGAGCCCTGAGAGCTCTGGTCCTCTTGCAATAAACTCTTAGAGTCCTTAGCGTGAAGGTTTGATCTAATCAGAAGAATATATATATATATATATATATATATATATATATATATATATATATATATATATATATATATATATAATGACAATTTGAAGAAAGCTTTAAGACGCTTTTCTAAGCAGGTAGAAATCATACTAGGAGGAGATTTGATGGATGTTTTTAAAATCTTGAACAAGGTTTGATGAGATTACTCACAGTGATTGTTTCAGTCTGAGCCTAGGAACCCTGAGCAAAAAATGAAAATTGAGTTACAGATTCAGGTCAAAAGACATAAATGGGTATCTCTAAACAGAGGGTAGACTTTTTGAAATATGCCATATGAGATATTTAATAGGCATGCTTTAAATGGTCTAGATGAATTACTGTAACAATTTATTAACAAATTGAGAGCAAAAAAAATCCCATAAGGGACTGATTACAAGTACTTATGGGCTTTTCAATGAGATTTTGCAGAACTGGTACCAATATATTAAATGAAAGGAGGACCTTGTGGTAATACTTTTACTAAATCTTTGAAAAGTTATAGATTTTTTTGATTGCTTTGCATGTCTTTATTCATTTCAGAGATATTTAACCACAGCTATAGTTTCAAGAAGTAACACACACCCATCAAGTTTAGAAAATGCTCTGAGCCACATTATCCCAAAATAATATGTGAAAACAACACAGCGATAAAAAGCTCTTTGTGATTAATAGCATGTGTATTATTAATATATAACAATTAATTATTTAAGCACAGTTCAGACAATGACAAATACTGAGAATATTCTGGCAGTCTTTATGTAAAGTAAATGCAGTTTAAATTTAGCCTTTCTTGCATTTGTCTGCTTTTGACAATCATTCATCAGAAAAGCAGAAAATAGCCTCTGACAGTGTAGAATTGACTTATGCTATGTGAAGCATGCTCTGGAAACTGATGTTATTGAGTAAGAATCACGTCTGAAGCTTATGAAGCTTATGGAAAGCAGAAACTTTAAAGGCAATCCAGTTTATGGCATTTTCTAAGCAATGAAATGAAAAGGTGCAGGTTTCAATTTCTCATGCGAAGAAAATATGTTTTAATAGAGTTCCCACCACTGTGTAAAGTGTTTCGATTTAAAGGATAATCCAAGATATAGAAAAGAGAGGAGGGATCAGATATATCTGTTGTCATTGCAATTACTGTATTTATAATTATTAATTAGAACCAGAAAAAGCAGAAGGAGACGAAGAACCACAACCACAACAACTCAAAAACCTGGCCAGTATGAGTACCAAAATTATTGTAAATATAAAAAGTCTGAAATAAGAGTCACATAAACAACGAGTGATGAAAAATGCAAACCAAATCGATCAGGAAGACAAACTTGTTTTTTGTTATGTTTTTCCTTCATATAAACAGCCATTCCTGACTGGATTCAACTCGTTTTGGGGGGAAATAAAATAATAACTTTATTGATATAAAACCAGAAAAACTTAAAAGTTAAAATATTCCTGTTTTAAATAACCTCCCTGCTCCTTTAAAGATGTCTTGCTGTTTTGCTTTGACAGTCTCCTATCAAATTCCCAACCCACAGGCCACCTGGGGCAGGAGCACACAGACCCTCTGGAGCTCTCAGCGGGGTGATACTGAATCCCAATTTAGATCTGTGTTTGGACAAAAGGGAGAACGCCAACACCAGCTCCCGATGACAGCTGTTGAAGTAAAGTGAGTACTACTAACTGATTTATTTCCAAAACAGAAGAACAAGGTTTTTCTTGGGCCTGATTAAGACAATTCTTTATCACAGCATGACCGATCTGACATTCTTAATATCCTTCAATCATGAAAATAAAATTTCAACCTGGGCCAACTGGCAGACACTTCCCTGGAAAGAGCCAAGAAATGAAGGCCTAGGGTACACACAGTGCTGGTCTGCATTGCTGATAATGGTCAACACTACAGTCCCTGCATGTATCCTTTTCTATTAATCAGACACTGAACATATTTTTTTCCCCCAAACTCAGGTAGTGTATTGGTGTGTTGTTTTAGATTTATGTTTATGTTTATCTCACGTATCCATCATGGCCTCTCCCTTAATTCTGTAATCCATCTAATTAAATACACATGGGCAACTGGCCCATACAGCAGACAACACCAGACACTTATCTTTGACACTAAACTAAAGACAACATACAAAAACCTCTGAAAGGTTCATCTAGAAAAGTGTTGTCCAAATATGGACAATCTCAACATTGACAAGAAATAACCACAAAAGCAATGTTACTTTACTTCTTCAAAAGACATTGCAAAACTGATTGTGCAGTGGGGTAGAAAGAATGAGCTTTGATCCTTGTTGTGAAGCCCACAGGAGAGCCATTGTGCTCTGACACTTGGGCTGTATTACTATTCTCTACCCTTTACCCTGTAAACAATACATTGCATTTGACTATTTCATGTTGCCTTTCATTCAGAAAACAGCAGCGTACTTAACACAAAAGGAAAAGAATAACCTATGGAAGGAGAACACCAAATAATGGCACACGACACACAATGGACACAAAGCAAAAGAAGTGAGACATACAATAACACAAAACAGCAGATACAATGGCACCCTGCTATATTAAAATTACCACCCACAAACAGAGTTGTCCTATTTCCACACAGTACTTCCAGACCAGTTTGATTAATAACAATCTTCTGCATGTGTGTTTTTATCAGGTGCTGCATGATATACAAGTTGAGGATACAGACAAACATGGTTTTAGCTGCCCCTTTTCTGCAATTGCTGGTTTGCCATTTGTTCACTTTTAATATAGTAGGGTTCTAACCCAGGTGAGGTAAACTTTTATGCATTGAATGTATTTTATTTTAATCTACTCATAGTGGCACCTCCTAGAGTTCTCTATTCATGCTGGCTGCTGGCACATATCCTGGGCCTGTATGTACTCCCCGATATACAGAAGCACCTCAAGCACTGCAAGGCCACTTTACTTTTGGCCCAAAACTAATATCAGGCTGTTTCACCTTTTAAAGTAATGACAGCAAGAACTCAGAAGCATACTGACGTCTAGAGATGAAGGCTAAGGATGTCTGATGTCTGTTGAAAACTATTAGGCCTTCCAATAATCTTTTCCCTCAGTTTGATGATGGCCACTTTTCTTTTCCCTCATGGCAACTGCTCTCCTTTTTGTGTTGCCACTCTGGATAGATACGAGTGACAGATTTATTTGAACAGACCGTCTAAGAAGCAGACTTCACAAAGAATGCTGCTGTCAGAGCAAATGCACAGGATTTTTGCTTCTGCGTAGTTGGGTTGGTCCTGTATGTACTCCCCGATATACAGAAGCACCTCAAGTACTGACAAAAAGGCACCTTTGAGAAGTGTGTGATGACAGCAGGGCAGGCTCGGCTTATGTCATTTGTTATTGAAGATGCTATTTGGATCCATTCTATAAGTTTGGCACGGTTATGTTCTCTGGAAATACGGCTCAAAGTTTCTGAATGAAATCAGGTCACCTATGGTTCAGAGGCTATTAGCTCCAGAACACATCCTCGTCATTTAATTGCTCTGAATCTGGCCGTGTTGGTTTATGTTTTTGGTGTGAATCATTTTTAACGTATTCCCAAACATCAGAACAAAAGAGCACAAAAAGATATTGATGGAGTATTTGGTACAGTGGCAAATCCCCAAAAAATATTAGGCTGAACAGAAAATAGAGAAAAATAAATCTGACAGGAAGCTGCATGTAATCAACAATAAAGACAGGATACTAAGGTTCCCAAAGCCCTGTATGTCTGAGCAGAATTTAGATGTTATTGATGCGTATTATTTAAAAATCAAATCTACCAATGAGGTTATTCTGCATATTGTTGTCATTTCTCTGTATTAGCTGCTATAGTCCTGTGAGCTTCTTACTGAGGGTGTTATTGTAAATGCAGCTGATCTGTTTAAAGGCTGTCTTTAGATGCCTGATTGAAAGTTACTCAGAAGTAAAGCACACAGTTTAGTACTGCACACATGTAAAATCCTGCTCTTCAACTATGTATCATGCTCCCACACACAAATCTAAAGGTAAAAATAGAATACATTATTAAAAAAAAAGTTGGGAACATGATACAGACATCACAGCTCCAGCTATTACGTATTCTCTCGCTGGGAGTGATTGTTTGCAGAGTACCTAGCCAGACTTGAATGTTAAGTCAGTCAGGATGTGTATGCACAAGCCTCACCGGGACACTTAAAAGCACAGCTGGCTGTCTCTGTTTCTCCTAGTAAATGAGATGAATTACTTTCTGAGGAGCAAGAGAAGGAAAAATTCAAATTAACAGCCTACAAACATGGGCTGGAGGTTAGCATGGACCTTATGCAGGGCTAGAGTTACGAATATGAAAATGTGGCAGTCTGTCGACATTCCGCGTACAAAGACAGAAGTCAACATCTGGGCCGTAACTTCATCTGCTAATTAATCATTTATCTGTTGTGCTGATTTGGGGGAGAAAACTGTAAAACACAGTAGAAGCACAGCATAGAAAACAATGCCTGCACACAGATGGCTGGGGGTGGAAAAGGAGGGGAAATTGTTCATGTCTTTGTGGAAATGTACAGAGTAAATGTGGAGCTGGCAGATGTTTATATATAAATATCCCATCATCAGCCTATATTGATCCACTGCTGGATGAAGGCCTCCTCTCTTTCCATGTCACTCCTGCAATGTTTATGATTTCACCTTCCTGTCTTTTATGTGGTTGTCTTCCAGGTCTTTTTTTACATCTCTTGGTATCCATAGCTTCCTTTGCCCATCTTTGATCTGTTCTTCTTGCAATGTGTCTGGACCATTACTATTTTAACACCTGCACTTTTTCACATATTTTGATTTGCTCTCGGAACAATTAATTTATTTCTCTATCTTCTTGTAATTCAAAGCATAGGCCTACATCTTTCCATGCTTCTTTGTGTCGTCAAACGTTTGTCATCTTTTTGTGTTTAGTGACCAGGTTTCACAACCTACTTAGTTTTGTATTTAGTACTTAGCTGCTACTTAGTTTTGTAGATAAATAAATTCAACTTATATTTGATGTCCACCACACTACATTACATTACATTAGGTAGGTCCAGAATTTAAACTATCAGAGAAACAACATCAAATTCATAGAATTCAATATATCAGTTGAACAAGAACCCAAATCCAAATTTTGTCATTGTGGATTTGGGCTTTTGTTCACCTAATCTATTCCGATGACCAAAAACGCAATGTTTTCTAGTTCTTAATCTCATTACCAAACCATCTCTCAGCCACAACCAAGGCTAAAAGGAAACCAGCTAGATAAATCAGACTGTTAAGACTAACACAGACTTTTCCAAAGGCATTGAGAGGGTCTTAAGCCTGAAGACTCTAATGTGGCAATTCAAATTCCAATAGGGGGCAGATGATCTGCAATGATCCATAGCGGACCTCAGCTCTTTGAAGTTAATTAGTTGTTAATTTTTCCATTGCTAATCCTGGTTGCTTTTGCTCTACTAACATTTTATAATCAGCTTTAACTGTTCGTGCAGGAAGACTCCAAGTGGTGTTCGCTTTTCCAGGTTCTCACAGCTTTTTATCAGAGCATAGAGAGCTGTTGATTAAAAAAAAACTAGAAGACTGGAACCACATTCTAAAAATCACAATCAATATGAGTGGATATTAAAGAGTTACTCATTTGGGGAGCAAATTCTGCCCTTTTGACACATTATTATACCCTCCATGACAATGTATTAAACTCCCCATAGGAATGCTGTTACAACTGGCATGTACAAAGGACCTAAGGAAAGCAACAATTGAGGAGAATAATCTTTGCATTTGAGCCTTGTAAGGCGTAAAGAGGAACATCTTCTGGTCAAACAGGCTGGATAGGGTACAATGTGATCTGGGTAGCTGTGATGGGATTCTGATGGGAAAATATGTTTGAAAAGACCATTGGTGGGCTTTTAAACAGGCTAAAAGTGTACGCTTTTCAACCTGTTGCATCTCTGACATCATGAAGAATATTATCCTGGTGAACTCCATCGTAGTAGACAATGGCTTCTGATGTTAATCCCTGACAGGGTACAAAGTGTGTAATTTCCAATCTGTTTATGAAGCTATTCCTCATCGGCTTTGTGAAATGCAAAATCCCAGGTAAGTTCTATCATCGGGACCTCAAAGAATCAACTCAAAGATTAAATTAGGTCTGTGTGTTTGTTTGGTTTTTCAGAGCCCTTTTGCATTGATTATTAAACCGCACTTGAAATGCAAAGTCCAAAAAATCAATCTCAGACTCCATCTGGTTACAAGTGCAATCCTAAATATTTAACCTACAGCAGACCGTTTATGTAGTGCTTCCAACAGATGTATATCAATATAAGCTTTGCGTGTTGGGTAATGAAATGTGACCTAATAAATTCAACAGTCAAGCGAATTATTACTACACTAATGTACAAATGGATAAATATCTGACAGATTCCCGGGTTCACTCAGGGCCAATCCATTTCTGCATCGATGTGTTTACTTGAATAAAATGATAAGGATTTAAAGAGCCCCGATGGGACCATCCAGCTTGTTAGACTGACAGTAGAAAAAAGGAAAGCCATTATCCTCATTGACAAACGGCAAATTATTTCAGACCTGAGAGAGGAGACAATGACACGGCGCTCCCAGAAAAAGCAGATCACGGGAATCCATTGATCATTAGCGTTACTGAAGACGTCACTGATAAAGGTATCGATAGGGATTTCAGTATGAAACCATTCTGTCAATACAAATACTTAACGATATTGTGAAAAATAAGGGTTACTTCTCACAAATCCAAAGGAAGTACCACCTAAACTGAAAAAAGAGAATTAAGTGACGGATAAAACCAAACTGTACAGTGAAGGAAAAAAGTATTTGATCCCCTGCTGATTTTGTACGTTTGCCCACTGACAAAGAAATGATCAGTCTATACTTTTAATGGTAGGTGTATTTTAACAGTGAGAGAAAATCCAGAAAAACGCATTTCAAAAAAGTTATAAATTGATTTGCATGTTAATGAGGGAAATAAGTATTTGATCCCCTATCAATCAGCAAGATTTCTGGCTCCCAGGTGTCTTTTATACAGGTAACGAGCTGAGATTAGGAGCACTCTCTTAAAGGGAGTGCTCCTAATCTCAGCTCGTTACCTGTATAAAAGACACCTGTCCACAGAAGCAATCAACCAAAGAGCTGTCCAAGGATGTCAGGGACAAGAGTGTAGACCTACACAAGGCTTGAATGGGCTACAAGACCATCGCCAAGCAGCTTGGTGAGAAGGTGACAACAGTTGGTGCGATTATTCGCAAATGGAAGAAACACCTCGGTCTGGGGCTCCATGCAAGATCTCACCTCGTGGAGTTTCAATGATCATGAGAACGGTGAGGAATCAGCCCAGAACTACACGGGAGGATCTTGTTAATGATCTCAAGGCAGCTGGGACCATAGCCACCAAGAAAACAATTGGTAACACATTATGCCGTGAAGGACTGAAATCCTGCAGCGCCCGCAAGGTCCCCCTGCTCAAGAAAGCACATGTACAGGCCCATCTGAAGTTTTCCAATGAACATCTGAATGATTCAGAGGAGAACTGGGTGAAAGTGTTGTGGTCAGATGAGACCAAAATCAAACTCTGTGGCATCAACTCAACTCGCCGTGTTTGGAGGAGGAGGAATGACCCCAAGAACACCATCCCCACCGTCAAACATGGAGGTGGAAACATTATGCTTTGGGGGTGTTTTTCTGCTAAGGGGACAGGACAACTGCACCGCATCAAAGGGATGATGGACGGGGCCATGTACCGTCAAATCTTGGGTGAGAACCTCCTTCCCTCAGTCAGGGCATTGAAAATGGGTCGTGGATGGGTATTCCAGCATGACAATGACCCAAAACACACAGCCAAGGCAACAAAGGAGTGGCTCAAGAAGAAGCACATTAAGGTCCTGGAGTGGCCTAGCCAGTCTCCAGACCTTAATCCCATAGAAAATCTGTGGAGGGAGCTGAAGGTTCGAGTTGCCAAACGTCAGCCTCGAAACCTTAATTACTTGGAGAGGATCTGCAAAGAGGAGTGGGACAAAATCCCTCCTGAGATGTGTGCAAACCTGGTGGCCAACTACAAGAAACGTCTGACCTCTGTGATTGCCAACAAGGGTTTTGCCACCAAGTACTAAGTCGAAGGGGTCAAATACTTATTTCCCTCATTAACATGCAAATCAATTTATAACTTTTTTGAAATGCGTTTTTCTGGATTTTTTTGTTGTTATTCTGTCTCACTGTTAAAATACACCTACCATTAAAATTATAGACTGATCATTTCTTTGTCAATGGGCAAACGTACAAAATCAGCAGGGGATCAAATACTTTTTTCCCTCACTGTATTTTAGAGGGTGAGAAACTTATTTAAACAGAGGAGAGTTATTTTATAAAGCAACGGAAACCATTCTTCTTGCTTTGCTACCCAGGCTAACTGATTTGTGGTATCAACCTGTTTTTATAGACCTTTGGTCAGATTATCCAATATTATTCCAAGATTATCAACAAAGTATAAATCAGAAATTGAACCAGCTATGTCTCTCCCAACTCACCCTAACAATAATGTTGAATCCACAATATCAAAAGCACAATTACATGTCCTCAAAATAGCATTTGCTAAAGTCTATACCATACGTCTTTCCAACTGCCACTGATTAGCATAGAATGCATCTCAATTTGAGATACATGACATGTTGATCATGCATGCTTGTCTAATAAAACATGGCAAAAGGGATACAAAACCACTGAAATCAAGAATTTAATCTACCAGTAGATGTGGGCTCTATCTTTTTCCAATTTAATGTAGCGTGCAATTATGTAAAGTCAAATCTGGTTCGCTGTGTTGATTTGTATTTGTTTTCCTGCAGTGTTGGATGTGAGGACAGCGCATTGTGCTCTTTCTATTTTACAGATGGCTCTTCTGCTGCCCATTTTCAGTCTCTCTGCAAACTCTCCGCAGTTGAACATGACCCCTCTGAAAAACAGCATTCTGGCTAGCTCCATTGGAGGGTCAGGGGAGCTGCTCTAAGTGGCTCATTATGCTTCAAGATTGACAGGCAGAGTCTGGGACTGCCTGCTTCTCCCACCTGTTCTGGGATCTGCTGTCTGCCCTGACGGCACTTAGCAGCCTTACGGGCGTCGGCTATCTGGGCCTGGCAGCCCAGGCCAAATAAACACTGTGCTGGAAGAGGTTAATTCCTTAATCTCGAGCAAATTCCATGAATTGTTTTAAAATGTGGAGGTTTATACTGATCTGACCCCCCAACCTTCCCCTCCACATGCTCTCATATCCAAAAGCTGCAAGGAATAATAAGCAAGACATCCCGGATGGAGCCATGTGCAGCTTGGCACTCTAAAATGGTTTACTCTGTCCTGCAAATATAAACTTAATTTCTGCCAATTTGATTAAAAACCCCAACTGTCAAAATCAAGGGAGGGGGAGTGTTAAACTGTCATGGTGAAACTGCCTTTCAGGTTTGGCAGCTCCAGTACCTATAGAGCAGCCCTGAAGTATTGAAAACAAGCACATCCTAGAACAGTGGAATTGACTGTTCTCCCTGCAGTACTCTGATACTGAGGAATAAATGTCATCTGTGCCCTGCATGATGCACAAGGACAAGCTAGCAGAGATGGAGATGTTATTGCCTGCTCTATTTTGTGCATGGCATTTTGTCTGATGTGTACATTTAGTGTGTCAAAGCTGTACAACAGGGCTCTTTTGGTATACGAGTGTCTCAGGGACATTTCATTTTCAATTCATTCAGGAATTCATTTCACAACCATTTCTAGGGTTTACAAAGAATGGTGTGAAAAGGGAAAAACATCCAGTATGCGGCAGTCCTGTGGGCGAAAATGCCTTGTTGATGCTAGAGGTCAGAGGAGAATGGGCCGACTGATTCAAGCTGATAGAAGAGCAACTTTGACTGAAATAACCACTCGTTACAACCGAGGTATGCAGCAAAGCATTTGTGAAGCCACAACACGTACAACCTTGAGGCGGATGGGCTACAACAGCAGAAGACCCCACCGGGTACCACTCATCTCCACTACAAATAGGAAAAAGAGGCTACAATTTGCACAAGCTCACCAAAATTGGACAGTTGAAGACTGGAAAAATGTTGCCTGGTCTGATGAGTCTCGATTTCTGTTGAGACATTCAGATGGTAGAGTCAGAATTTGGCGTAAACAGAATGAGAACAATGATCCATCATGCCTTGTTACCACTGTGCAGGCTGGTGGTGGTGGTGTAATGGTGTGGGGGATGTTTTCTTGGCACACTTTAGGCCCCTTAGTGCCAATTGGGCATCGTTTTAATGCCACGGCCTACCTGAGCATTGTTTCTGACCATGTCCATCCCTTTATGACCACCATGTACCCATCCTCTGATGGCTACTTCCAGCAGGATAATGCACCATGTCACAAAGGTTGAATCATTTCAAATTGGTTTCTTGAACATGACAATGAGTTCACTGTACTAAATTGGCCCCCACAGTCACCAGATCTCAACCCAATAGAGCATCTTTGGGATGTGGTGGAACGGGAGCTTCGTGCCCTGGATGTGCATCCCACAAATCTCCATCAACTGCAAGATGCTATCCTATCAATATGGGCCAACATTTCTAAAGAATGCTTTCAGCACCTTGTTGAATCAATGCCACGTAGAATTAAGGCAGTTCTGAAGGCGAAAGGGGGTCAAACACAGTATTAGTATGGTGTTCCTAATAATCCTTTAGGTGAGTGTATAAAAAAATCCTCTGATTAACCATACTTTCACTGTGCTTTCTTATGGTATTATATTTGGCCTTTGACTAGGTTTGTTATACTAAACTACACAAATACTGTGAATGATCATGGTTAACACAGAGTGTATGTACAGTGCCTTGTGAAAGTATTCACCCCCCTTTTTCCTATTTTGTTGCCTTACAACTTGGAATTAAAATGGATTTTTGGGGGTTGAGTATCATTTGATTTACACAACATGCCTATAACGTTGAAGATGCAAAATATGTTATATTATGAAACAAACAAAAAAGAGAAAAGTTGAGCATGCATAAGTATCCACCCCCCCCCCCCCCTTCAAAGTCAATACTTTGTAGAGCCACCTTGGCCATCTTGGGGTACGTCTCTATAAGCTTGGCATATCTAGCCACTGGGATTTCTGCCCATTCTTCAAGGCAAAACTGCTGCAGCTCCTTCAAGTTGGATGGGTTATAATGGTGTACAGCAATTTTTAAGTCATACCACAGATTCTCAGTTGGATTAAGGTCCGGGCTTTGACTAGGGCATTCCAAGACATTTAAATATTTCCCCTTAAACCACTCGAGTGTTGCTTTAGCAGTATGCTTAGGGTCATTGCCCTGCTGGAAGGTGAACCTCCGTCCCACTCTCAAATCTCTGGAAGACTGAAACAGGTTTCCCTCAAGAATTTCCCTGTATTTAGCGTCATCCATCATTCCTTTAATTCTGACCAGTTTCCCAGTCCCTCCTGATGAAAAACATCCCCACAGCATGATGCTGCCACCACCATGCTTCACTGTGGGGATGGTGTTCTCGGGGTGATGAAAGGTGTTGGGTTTGCACCAGACATAGCGTTTTCTTTGATGGACATCAAGTTAGTCTTATTAGTAATTAGTCTCATCTGACCAGAGTACCTTCTTCCATATGTTTAGGGAGTCTCCCACATGCCTTTTAGTGAACAGCAAATGTGTTTGCTTATTTTTTTCTTTAAGCAATGTTTTTTTTCTGGCCACTCTTCCATAAAACCCAGCTCTGTGGAGTGTATGGCTTAAAGTGGTCCTATGGACAGATACTCCGTGAGTTTTGGTGGGCGGCCTTCTCTTGGCAGGTTTGTTGTGGTGCCATATTCTTTACATTTTTGAATAATGGATTTAATGGTGCTCCGTGGGATGTTCAAAGTTTTGGATATTTTTGTATAACCCAACCCTGATCTGTACTTCTCCACAACTTTGTCCCTGACCTGTTCAGAGAGCTCCTTGGTCTTCATGGTGTCCCTTGCTCAGTTGTGTTGCAGAACAGGTGTATATATACTGAGATCATGTGTCACTTAGATTGCACAAAGGTGGACTTTATTTAACTAATTATGTGATTCTGAATGTAATTGGTTGCACCAGATCTTATTTAGGGGCTTCATAGCAAGGGGGGTGAATACATATGCACGCACCACTTTTCGGTTTTTTATTTTTTAGAATTTTTAAAACAAGTAATTTTGTTCATTTCACTTCACCAATTTGGACTATTTTGTGTATGTCCATTACATGAAATCCAAATAAAAATCATTTTAAATTACAGGTTGTAATGCAACAAAATAGGAAAAATGCCAATGGGGATGAATACTTTTGCAAGGTACTGTAAGTAAACCATGGAAAGGTATGAATTTGTCAACTTTGAAAGGGTCGTGTGCAACTGAGAAGAGCTATTCAGTTTATTATGTATCATCTTCAGAACTCTTCTCAACAGCAGAGCCTCATTCAAAGATGTAGAAGAAACTGAAAGATTAGTTATTACCTATGAAGAGTGCATATTCCGAGAGATACTTGAAAGTAAATTGAACTTACAAACAATCCTTTTAAGCCCAATTATAACATGCCAACCTCTGTCACACTCAAACACAAAAAAATAATAAAAAAAAATGCAAACTGGTTGTTCTAATTTTAAAATTCATGAGTGTATAAAATGATAAAGAAAGCAGGGCTACATGGCATCTCAGGGGGATATATATTTTTTAAATCATGTTGCTGTGAATTACTGTAGAAATGAGCATGCTTGACATGTTTGATCACTGTTTCAGCTGAATTTATAATTGAAACAAGGGGAGCTGCTCATTGAAAAGAGTACATGCTTTTGCTGCATATCACTATGACACAGAGTGGATAGGGGTTTAACACTTTGCTTTTCACTTGTTTCGAAGACAGTGCTTCTGTGCAGAGCTGCCGAATCAAGAAAAAAAAACAGGGATTAGTTTAACTATTCTTCTCCTGGAACAAAGTGAAAACTACAACTTTTGCCCCAGCATTCAATACCACAACTACAAGAAGCTTGCGTTGGATGACCATTTCGGCCGCATTTATAATTGAAATGAGGGGAGCTGTGCATTGAAATGTGTAAAGTGTAAAAGTGTAAGGGTAGATGCACTATGAAACAAAGTGAATAGGGGTGTAAATCAACCAAATGGACACTGTTAAAAGCAATGTTTAACAGCAATGTTTAAATATAAAAAGAGGAAAATAGCCATCACAAATTCAATATGGGCCAAGCAACAAATCAAGTGATTTGATCAATGGCAAAGATGAAGCCAACCTGAGAATGCACCGTGATTACGATGCAGAAGATGACGGGATCACGTTTGTACCATAATTAAGGGACTTCAGCTTGGAATTCCTTTTCCAAGCAGAAAATACAGGAGTGGGAGATTAATGCATGGAAAAGCTTGCTTACTCACTGAGCTAAGGCGAGCGATACTGTGCTTCCCTGATAAAGTCATTACAGTTTGCCTTTGATAAAACAGAGATGCTACAGACGGCAGGATCAGATTACTTTTGCATAATCACTTAAGCCATTTTCACAATTAATATGCTTCTTTCTATGTTAATTGGGAGTTGCTGTCATCTGAAAAACTGTTGTTGCAATTCAGAGGAGACAGAAAGCTTGCACCCTGTGATTCAGTCACAGTTCATGATTGCCATTGAATCGTTTGTTGCTGTGCTGCAAGGTTTGTTTTAAATCACATTTTAACCAAGCACACGCAGATTATATTAGCAGCAGTGTGTCTCGATTCTTATTTATTTAGCTGGTTTTGCATATCTCCATTTTCCTGTTCCTGAATCTGTTTTTCATCCATTTCAGAGTTTTCTTTCTTTCTTTTCCTTTTTTTTAAGTAGGCACATCAGATTGTCTTTGCGATAATCCTTAAACCCATTTTATAATTAATGTTTCTTTTTGTTTTAATTAGCAGCCTCTGTTATCCTAAAACCATCTCATTACAGCAAAAGAGAAATATTCAAACCTCTTGGAGATGCCCTCAGATATTACAGAGAAAGTGGAAATCAAGGCAAAGACACTTCTAAAAAGTCTGGTCTCCTTTTATGTAGGATATTAATAAAATAAACATTTTTATGAAGCATTTACTGGAAAAATAAATCAATCGCAAAATTAATAATTATGCACTAGCAAAAAAATAAATGTGTTAAAAGTAGACAAGATTAAGTTTTGAGTAGCTTTCTAAATCTGATGTAAACACTGCTAACTTACACATACCTCATCCTTGAATGGCCTTTTTTAAGATAGGAGAATCCTACCAAGTTACTTTTTGGGCATCTATGGTTCTGGCACTCAAATATCAAGGAAACCTTGTCAATGCTTTGTCCATTTATACCTGAATATGATGAAGAAGCTTGGAAATAATATTTGATAAAAATCTGATTCTTAGAAATACTCTTCCTTTAAAAAAAAACAAAATTGGCCTAATGGATAAATAATTAACCACTTGCCCTTTAGTTATGGAGACAAACAACAACATCACAAACTAAATGAATGAGTGCAATGTAAGTTTCAATATAGAGGGAACTCAAAATAATTCTTCATCAGTCCACATTACCATTATTTTTGTGTGATTCTTTTTATTTTATCTTCTTTCCACTTCTAGTTCAAATGTATCCTCACGCATATTTCAAAAGGGACTGTAGAAAGTAATAAAACAGGTACAAATGTTTTAGTTTCCTGCTTCTTCATTGCCCTAATCTCTGGATGGCTCTCATGGCTGTCGATGTATTTTGTGGTGTTAATCTAGCCTCTAGTGGAGACTGCATGAAATTACAAAAGCAGCACAGTGCTGAACCTCTGGATGCAATGTTTAAAACAGTAATGATGGGGATAGAAACTGAACTATCTCTGTAGTCATCAAGTGGGTGGTCTTACTAGGACAGGATGTTCAACACAATGAAATGACAATGTAGGGAAGCCAATGCAGTGTTTGGACAGAAACAGCAGGCACATGTCCACAAATTTAGTCACTTCTGCCACTCCCCTTCAATTGGTGCTATGATAATGAGATATGCAAACACCCAGCTCAGAGGAAAGTGATCACGCACATATTATCGGCTGAGATAGGATGAGCTCATCTCTTTTTCATAGATTGCATTGGTTATTAAAAAGAAATTCAAAACAGGCTAGGACTTTAATTGTAGTCCTTTTCTGGAGAAAATGTGAATACTGTCTGCACCGAACTAACTGATTGCTAAATATACTTCGGGAAAAAAAAGAAATTGTGGGGGGTGTTAAAACAATGTTTTGGGACATACACAAATTAAAGTCACAGTATTCCAGTTTGATTGCTGGCTTATTTTCAGAAGAATCTGTATGAATCATAAAACATCTTTATACCTTGATTATTCAGAAGCTAGAGACACACAAACACAGTGCAGAGTTATTGACAAATGAAATAAGAGATAAGTGAAGAAGTACCCGGGGCTTTTAGCATTTGAAAATGCCCTCCCTGCTCAGACACACACAGTAATCACAAAAATGTATTTACTTAAGTTTTGATAAAAAAAAATATATAAAAGGACACACTCAGTGTCAGCTGCCAAAGATTTTTCACAACAACAGCAAATTCAATAGATATTAAATTACATTTCTACTGTTATGCCATTTGCATTGGCTTCACAAATCATTTGAACAAATACTTATCAGAGCCACCTAATGAAGTTATGACATCTAATTTGGTATTATGCATTTTTATTTCATTTACAGCTATTTAGAGCACAGTGTCTTTTCATATTTTTGTTTACAGTGGCTTGTATAAGCACTTTTATATATCTGATGCACACATTTGTATTGTAGCTGCTGTATCATGGTAAATTAGATGCTTCTAGTAGTTTGAATTTGCCCAGTTCTATGAAATTCAAATACAACCATGTTGTTGTGTAAGTACAATCCTGCAACCTTCACAGCTCCTATTATTTGGAGGAAAAGCCTAATAGTACTACATTAATTGTTTATACCACTCCATTATACAACATGATACCCTATGAATTCCAGTTCAATATGACTCTCATTTGTATAACATGTAATAAAAAAATGGTGATCAATGATAGGCTCTTTGTAAGGGGAAAAGACATAGCAGGTACTCTTGCAATGTATGAATCACATTAATCAACGAGAAACTCATCTCATGAACAGCAGCTGCTTACCTTACAATGTGTTCTCCCCCATGGAGCAGAACCCTCTCAATAACAAGCTACATCACTATTACATATATATGTGTGTGTGGTTCTCAAGTAAAAAGCAATAATATTATAATGATGATGATGACAATGATAATATAGATAAATGTTCACTTAAATTATGCCCATACATCTGCTTGGGAATAACATAACACATTATAACAGGCTCCACTTACTTTTGCAGGGTCTTTTTGTGTCCATGTGTGTTTACAATTTACACCCTGCCCTGACCTACATATGGTCTTTGCTTTATTGTGAGGACTGCATGCTCTGGAACCGTGACATCACAAACAAATAACTAGAGGAGGAGATGTTCAAGTGTAGATTATCTCGGCCCAGGGTTGGTATTAATATTTGATGTGAAAACCCTCGATTGTGTAAAATGGTCATGGAACAACTGTTTAGTATCACATTGAGAAGTCTACAGCCTTACAGTTAATTACTATTATGACTTGTGGGTCTTATGAATTCAGACTTGCAGAACTCATGGTTATATGGGATAAGGTTGAGGAGGTGTCAAGGCAGCACCATCAAAGTTTTCTCCCTCTCTCACCTGTGACTGGTATTCTGCCTGTAGCAATATAATTTTGTGCCTCTCCTTGCATAATTTGTGATGATTATGCAAGAATGATGACAGCATGTGTCAGTTCTCTGACGTGACTTCTCCTGATACTCCTACCCCTAAGACTCCCAAGTCACCACTATGTCAAATTTTCCTTCTACTATAAACTATGGGAGGCACCAAACTTCCAGAAGCAACAAATAGAGATCATTCTACTGACAACCAATACAGATGGAAAAAATTGAGATCTGACATATAATTAGATGGGGGGCTGTTCTATTGCCCCAGTTATTCCATTTCGCTTGGCCTCCTGTCCAATTATATTCAATTTACATTTCACCATCTCAATTATTTCTCATAATGCTTCAGAGAGAAATAATACACACGGACAAATAATGTGCAGATATCCCATTATATACCACTTCTGGATTGTAACAGAAGTTCTAGAAGCTTGACAGAATTTCAAAACAATGCATCTGTACTGGAGCAATGCAATTTTTCGAAAATGTAATATATCATCTGTGTTATATATTATCTATCTTCGGATGGATCTGAAACATTAATGTGTTTCAACACATTTTGTTAGATTTCATATTGTATTAATCCTATCCAACATGAAATTGACTAGTTAGAGCTCATCTGGAATACTGTGTACAGTTCTGGGCTCCACACTTCAAGAAAGATATCGCTGCTCTAGAGACAGTTCAGAGGAGAGCAACCATCTTGTTGTGTTCCTAGTTTTAGACAGTCTTAGCATTCATGATTATGTTTTAACTGTCTTAATTGAAATTAATCATGTCTGTAGTTTGCCTTGGTGAGTTGAGACCTTAAAGCAGGAAAGTGTACAGAACTGCCGAGTTACAGTAGGTCGTAACTGCAGAAAAGGGCACGCACATCCCTTAGAGACATCCAAAGAGTTAGAAATGCCCAACAGGTTTCAACTGCTGGACACCGAGTTCGACAGTGACAGCTCAGAGGGTGATGGGAGGGCAGTTGAGCACCAGAGCACCATGGTGCCACTCCCACCCAGAACAGGGAGGTAGTTATATTAGGAGACTCAATTCTTTGAGGTGTAGATCACACAGTGTGTTCTAGCGATAAGGAGACCTGCATGATATCTTGTCCGCCTGGTGCTCAGGTTGCAGATCTCCCTAAACTAGTCGGGCTACTGGCCAAAGCCGGGGGGAATCCACTGGTCATGGTCCACATTGGAACCAATGACATAGGAAAAGGAAGGGCAGAGGTTCTGCAAGACAAAATTAAAGAGTTAGGAAAGAAACTAAAGAACAAAACCTCCATGGTAGTTTTCTTGTAAATACTTCCGGTACCACGTGCATGGCCAGGGAGACAGACAGAGATTAGTAGGAAAGTCCTGAAGTGTTTGTACCTCAATGCCAGGAGTATAAGGAACAAGATGTTAGACCTAGAAGCCACAGTGCTGGCGTGTGACTATGATGTTGTAGGAGTGACAGAAACATGGCTTATAGAAAATGATGGGGATGAATAAAAGTTGAAAGGATACACACAGTTTAGGAGAGACAGGCAAAATCAAAGAGGTTGAGGCAGTAGAACTCAAATTAGATCCTAGTAATGAAACAGAATCTTAGTGGGTTAAACATTTGAATAAAAGATCTGGAGGATTAGTGTTAGGAGTGTTACAGATCACCCAACTCAGATATTCAGAAAGATGTTGCATTGTACAATGTAATCAGGACTGCATGTAGCAAGGATGTGGCTGTTATAATGGGGGATTTCAATTTCCCAAACATAGACTGGGAAAGCCCAGTTGGAACTACAGAAGCAGAAATAGAAATGTTTGAGATGGTAAATGACTGCTTTTTAAATAAATTTGTCAGGGAACCAACCAGAGATAGTGCATTCATTGATTTTATCTTTTCAAATGACCAAGATAGAGTCAGAGGGACACTAGTTAGAGAACCAATGGCAAACTGTGATCACAATATGGTTAGCTTTGAGGCATTCTTTCAAAAAACAAGGACCAAGTCTAAAACAATGGGCTACAATTTTAGAAAAGCAAACCTTGAAGGTATGAGGTGGCACTTAGAAGAGGTAGACTGGAGCACATTGGATACAGATCCAGCTGAAAATGAATGGTTATATTTTAAGAATATTCTACTTGAGACTCAGGAGAAATTTGTACCAAAACTTCGCAAATTAAAAGTATGCAAACAAATATCAAGAGAAAGAAAATGTATAGCGCATACAAAAGGAATAGAGACTAAACAAAATACAAAGAATATGTTGAACTGCAAAGAGATCTTAAGAAAAGGATCAGGAAAGCAAAGAGGGAAATAAAAACAAAGCTCTTGGAGCTAAAACTAATGCAAAGAGCTTTTTTCAATACTACAACAGCAAGAGGTCAATAAGGGAGGAAGTGAAACAGATAAAGGGCAAAAATTGAAGTATCTTGGAAAACAAACAAGATGTGGCAAATGTTCTAAATGAGTATTTCACAGAGGTTTTTACAAAATAAAAAACAGATAACATGCCACAGTTTAACAATCAGTCCAGTCAAACCCTAACAGAGATCAGGATAAATGAGGAGGAGGTACTAAAGGGACTAGCAGAATTAAGAACAAACAAATCACCTGGGCCAGATGGGATATTTCCAACAGTACTTAAAGAAATGAGGGAAATTATTTATAGGCTGCTAACTCAAATATTGCAAATGACACTTAGAACAGGGGATGTGCCAACTGACTGGAAGACAGCAAATCAAACCAATCCACAAGAAAGGGGACAAAACTGAGCCAGGAAATTACAGACCAATCAGTCTCACCTGCATTACTTGTAAAATGTTGGAAAAAATGATTAGACAGAAAATAGAGGAGCATCTTAACGAAAACCATATTCTTGGAGATAGTCAACATGGGTTTAGACGAGGCAGATCATGTCTTACTAATTTATTCACATTTTTTAAATATGCAACTGCAGCTGTAGATCATGTGAAAGCATATGATATGATATACTTAGATTTTCAAAAAGCTTTTGATAAGGTTCCACACCAAAGACTGATCCTCAAATTGGAAGCTGCAGGCATTCAGGGTAATGTAAGTAGATTATGAACTGGTTAATGTATAGGAAACAGAGGGTGTCGATTAGAGGAGTTGCCTCTAACTGGAGTGAGGTTGTTAGTGGAGTTCCACAGGGATCAGTACTAGGGCCTTTGCTTTTTCTAATCTATATTAATGATCTGGACTCTGGGATAGTTAGCAAACTTGTCACATTTGCAGATGATACTAAAATAGGTGGCTCAGCAGATACAATCTCAGCAGCACAGGTTATCCAAAGGGACTTAGATAATATTCAGCCGACACCTGGCAGATGAAATTCAGTATAGACGAGTGCAAGTTATTACATGCAGGTAACAAAAATGTCCACTATAATTACACTATGGGAGGAATAGAACTAGATGAAGTAACGCATGAGAAAGACCTAGGAGTCTATGTGGACTCCTCACTTTCTCCATCCATACAATGTGGGGAAGCAATAGAAAAGGCAAACAGGATGTTAGGGTATATTGTCAAAAGTGTAGAATTGAGAACAAGGGCAGTAATGTTCAGACTGTACAATGCACTAGTTAGAGCTCATCTGGATACTGTGTACAGTTCTGGGCTCCACATTTCAAGAAAGATATCGCTGCTCTAGAGGCAGTTCAGAGGAGAGCAACCAGACTTATTCCAGGTCTGAAGGGAATGTCCTACTGAGAGACTGAGGAACTGAACCTTTTCAACCTGGAACAGAGGAGACTACGTGGGGACTTGAGTCAAGTCTTCAAAATCATGAAAGGCATCGACCACATCAAACCAGAGGAGCTTTTCCAGATCAGCAGGGACACACAGACCTGGGGACACAAACAGAAATTCGGCTTCAAGGCATTCAAGACAGAAAACAGGAGACACTTCTTCACACAGAGAGTTGTCACAATCTGGAACAAACTCCCCAGCGATGTGGTTGAAGCAAGAAAATTGGGAATATTTAACAACAGACTGGATATGATTCTTGGATCACTAAGTAATTAATGGACACCAAACGAGCACGATGGGTCGAATGGCCTCCTCTCGTTTGTAAACTTTCTTATGTTCTTATGTTCTTACGTTGTTATGTCTTTAGTCGTTAAAACAGCATGTGGGTAAATTAAAGCATTTCAACAATTTGAATGATTTTCAAAATATTGTTAGAGATCTGCTCAAAACATCCATCTGCTTTCAGTAATAAAAAAAAAAAATGTTAATAATCCTAACTATGTCATGGCATACACATTATCAGGCTTATTTACAAGTTCTGCCAGAAAATTAATCTGTAGCAGGGTTTTACAAAGATGATGCTACAAAAAACATGCTACAGGAAGAAAAAACGATCCAAGAAGAATGAGGTTAAAAGAAAAGAAAAGGAAACAAATTATTTTGAGAGGCACTGAGCCCAGAGGAAAACTTCAACAATCAATGTCGACATCCCAATTAAAGTGGGAGGAAAAATGATCAAGTTTTAAGAAATGTTTAAAGTTCTCACTGTTCCATTTTTCAGTTTTGTCTAGTTCCCAAGCACTTCCGTCAGAAGGCCAGTATTCACACATCAAAGTGCTCTAACAGATCCCTGAGTAAGTACAGAGCCTTCCAAAAGTCTATCAGCCGAAATCTCTTTCAGTGACAGGCAGTTACACTGGTACTAGATGTGTGAAAGTATCTGAACACATCTGGACATATGTTACTGAAATATAATTCAACACTGCAGCTGTTTAAGAGTATGCATGGGAAGAAAGAAAGAAAAACTAAAAAAAAAGTATTTGACTTTGATCCAATGATCCAATTTCATATTACGAAGCATGAGGCTGACAGCTTCAGATGTCCTTTCTACTTTTACAGAACAGAACACACATTTCCATTTGCCATGCTCAAACTGGAAATGAATAACAGCAACAGAGGAGGAATTAATTTCCCAGGTGTTTCATTCCCCCCCTTGCTCCGAGAGATTACTTTAGAAAAACAAAAAAGCCTACTTTTATGAGGTTTCCTGTGAAAATGTCACTGCCTCCGAAGACTTGGGCTTTATGAAAGGGCAAACACCAGACAGTTTGTTCACAGTAGCAGCCGCTCCCGACAGGAAGTTGTCTTACCAGGCTGCCACACAGGAGTCCGTGGAGTCTTCAAGAGGTGAGGTGCTTTTGCTTCTTTTCTGGATATGAAGTGCATCTGTTTCGCTGTACAGGAGTGCCTCGGTGTCCCAGTGAGGTACTTCAAACTGCAAGGAAAGAAGCAGATATATGATTATTGCTCTCATTGTCAATTCCACTCCGCAGAGAGTAAATATTCAGGTCAAGACTGAGGTGCACTTGCTAGCTCCCACAGTGAGGGGTATGACTATGCCAGGCTGCAAACCTTTCAAACATTCCCCTTCAAACACACACAAAAACAAAAACAATGTCAGATTTCTTTCTTTCTCTCTCTCTCTCTTTTTTTTTAACTCAGCAAAGTGTAATTTATCAATGCTGGCTAAACACAAGACCTCTAAAGTACATTACTGCATCAAAGTTTCCAATACAATTTGTTCCTAAGGTCTAATTCTCAGAAGGAAATATCCCATTTTACAGTATATAGGGTCACTTACTCTGTGCCAGAAACATTTAACCACCAACATGGTTCTACCCTTATAGCTTTGGCAAACAACCTCCACCCCTCACAAAGATTTCTGGGTTCTGTTTTTCTTGTTTAAGTTACGTTCAACTAGATAACAATATAATAATTGGCGTATTTGTATTTATATATTTCTGCATATAGGATTAATATATGTTAATCATACAACCTTAATTTGGCAAATATATACACAAATTCAAATACCTTCCTAACTGAGAAATGTAGGATTGTGGTAAAGGACTTAAGACAGCTTTGGAGTTTTGTGTTTAGTGTTTTACAATACAGGCCTGTGCTCACCAAAGTACGACAGATAACACATCCATGCTGGAAGGCCCCCCCCAACTGACATATGGGCTGCCATGCCCCGTCTCCACAGAGACTAGCATCACATTGCAATTGAAATTTTATTTTGTGAAACACAGACATTCTTTATATATTCCATAGACCAGAGTAACAAACCCAAATACAAACTACATGCTGCTAACAGAAGTGTTACCCAGCTTCTTCCTCAGTTTGATAACAAACCATAAAAAGGTGACTTAATGACACTTAAGTAATTCTACCTCAGAACCAAAACATGTTCAAGCTATGTCTGGTCTTAAAAATGCAACATTTACATTTGGTAAGATAATTATTAGCATCAGACCCCCTGAAATTCCAAGAAATCGATAAGTTAACATTACTGTAAAAGAACACCTGGCTTGTTTGGTACCAACTGTAAGGTCATGCTTTGAGAGAACTGAACATGTAATTGATAGAACTAAAACTGGACAATATAGAGCAGGGTTCAGCAACAGGCGGCCCAAAGTCCCCACCGTTCTCACCAGAGAAAACACTGTCAGCACCCCCCCCAGTCTTACAGGAAAAAAAAATCACCGTAATATTATATGCTAATTATATGCCAAGGCCAAACCTAGTTGTCGACCCCTGATATAGAGAGTTAGAAACTCTAGGTAACATTTGAAGAATTTTTCACATTCCTCAAAGCCATCACACCCCCAATACACATTCTGTAGGAATCAAGGGAGAGGAATGGCAAAGACCGTTTAGATTTGAATTTCAATTTTATCACCCCAAACCTGACCAATCAGAAGTTTGGAGGCAAAGACATTAAAATCTCTACAGCCTCAAGGATAATTCACCTCACCGCTACTGAGTTCGTAATAATTATTGTGGAAACTTGCATATCAACCCGGTCTTGTTTTCAGAGGATTTGACCACTGCAAGTTTAGGCTTGTGACGAAGTTCGAATCCGCATTCGCAGATGTTGAACTTAACACATTTGCAAATCCGGACTCTGTCGAATACTAAACCAAATGATTTTGAATTTGTAGCAAAATATTTGTGTCTACCCATTGCAACAGCACATTCATGGAGTCAATCCGCTCATTCATTCAGTACAGTCCAGATGTTATTTTACAGAGACAAGGGATGATGTGATTGTTACAGATGGGGCTGTCAGTGTTGCCAGGTCCGCTCCTTAATTTCCCCCCAAACTGGTCTTAAAAATCCCCTAAATCACATAATTTCCACCCAAAACTCAGAAACTGAGGTCCAGGGGTTTGGGTGCTGATGAAGTGAGGTCCGGGGGAGCATTGAGCGTTGAGCATTGTTCCCCAATAACAATGAGGAAAACAATCCCCTGTTTTTACTTTTGTCCCCTGTTTCAGATCTTTGGCTTCAATTTCCACCAATATTTGGAGGGTTCCCCCACAATCTGAAAAGCAGGGCCGGCCCTAACCAATTTGGTGCCCTAGGCAAGATTTTAGCTGGTGCCCCTTGCATCACAGCCAATTCCACCACCGATCATTGTGTTCATACACTCACACAGAAACTGCATAGTTTAATATGAATAATGTAGCATTGTTCTATGGCCTTACTCGCCTTGCCTTTCTTGCAGCAAACAAGTGACATAAAACGAATTATAAATAAGTGGATGGTTTGTGCAGCACACTTCAAAGAAAAAGTGTATTTCTCAAAATTATGTTACAGGTTAGGTTATTCCCCAAACACCTGAATAGTCTTTCCAACATTCCCTAATGAATTTAAGGTAAAAGTAACTGACATTGAATCTAGCAAGCTCTTTAAATGAGCGAACATTACTAGTATCGTGCAAAGTAAGCTGGCGAGTAGTAACACTGCTCCAACGGTAACTGTGCAATTAGTAAACCATTCATTCATCACATCACATAACCTCTGTCCTTATCCCATTTTTCCTCCTCTTCTCTTTTTCTTTTTCTTCCCTGGGCACCAGAGGGCTTTGGTCTTTGTGACATGGTTTGAAGTAGGCTACTGATGCTCATTGTGATGCTGTCGGAGCCCACCGGTCCAGATTCCGCCTCTGACACAGGGCTGATGTGGAGCAGGCCAGAGCGGTGCCACTTTTCAATCCCATGGTTCTCAATTCTAAATATTTACAATTATTAATAAATGCATTTAAAACATTTCCTTGCATGGTGTATTTGTATGAAATAATATGATGAGAATAAGTAATAAAGTCCGCTTATTAACGTAACAATTCATATAGAAACAGTGCGTGCAGTACCCGCTCCTTTTTACTCTACCACTACACTACTGGAGGTGATGACATATTTTGGTGAAACTATAATTCCACGAACAGAAAGCCCATTGTTGTGGAAAGTGAACCAGTATCGACTACCTGTCCTTGCAAGATAGGCTGAAGTGTATCTTTCTGCACCACCCTACGAAGTGAATGTATTTTCAGTGCTGCTGGTGGCACCTATGGCGGAGTTCACTTGTGTGTTTAAACCTCACTCTGTAAATGAGCTCTAGTGCACCTCTCTTGGGTGGGTTTTGCAGGAAAATGCCAGAAAGGCTGGTTTACACGCATGAGAATAACACTTAAACACTTCTAGCATAGAATCCATGGCTGTCATGTGACAGCGTGTTCAAATTAAACCGCTAAATGTGCCTTGCGGCTTTAATACTCTGTACTAGTGTTTTAAAGGTAGGGTTACAACACGATGTAAAGTATCTAACGGTGCACAACAGACCCGCAAGATAGAAAACATAATGATAATAGAAAAAAAGAAGCTTTGCGCATTATTATTAACATCAAATACAGCATTGTTAACAATGAAACATCCATCGCCAACTTACTAATAATCTTGCACTTCTATACTGTGGTCATCAGGGACGTGTCTAGACTTCAAGTCTTAGGAGGGCTTCGAAATGGACCTCATTTACTCGTGTATTTGGGTGTGACCCCTTCCCTGCGTGCTTTTTCTTGACCACATACCTGATGCCCAGTGTGCCCACGCATCCTCACTTCAAGGTGTCAGCTCCTCTGAGACTCAGCGGAGCAGCACTGAAATGGAACTGCTAGCGTAAATTGTAAAGTGACTAGTAATAGTAGTATTAGATACATGTTAAGAACTTAAGAAACCATGTTGAATAGTAGCTTTTGAATCTGAACAGTTACTTCACAATGTCTAAAGACTCATGCAATTATTTATTTGAACAGTGAAATAATAGTAATAAAAGTACTCCATTCAATTTTAGGACTATGAGCTGATGTTTATTCAGCTCTATTTCACATTTACAGTATTTACATAAAATGTGTTATTATTATTATTATTATTATTATTATTATTATTATTATTATTATTATTATTATTATAAAAACTGTATCAAACTGATTTTACAGTAATACTGGCAAATACAAAATGCCTCTCTACCTACAACTAAATATTAAACAGATTTAATGCTTTAAAATCCGCATTCGACAGATGTGGATTGCTGTCAGCTCCGTTACATCCCTATGTAGGTTATATATGGGGGTGACTAGATAACAGGACTTTATTCAGCAATTATTATTTCTTGATAACAAACCACACTGTTTAATGTCCTAGGCCAATCGAAAGTACTTACTAATAAAACAATAACTGTAATGATAAATTAAAACAATTTGTCCATTGCAACATTTTGGCTGTATCTTAACAGATCAGCATGCTTTCATTTCATTAAACTATTTACATATACCAGCTGTATATCCCAGTGAATGAACTTAATTCTTCCTTAATGATCTTGCCATTGCAGAATTTGTGGCAGATGTATGTATTTATATAAAACTTTAGGGGAAATAACAACTAAAACAATCAAGCAGGAATGGTAATGAGACTAATTCATTTTCATCTGTGGAATGTATGTGAATTATTAGCTTATACAACTGACCATCTGTCATTCCACATAATTTAGTTTTTCAGGACCACTGTTAAAAACAATAACCCTGGAAATTTAATATATATAATGTTTCATTTATATTCTTTTTGTAAACTGTGGTGCTTGTAAACATGACTAATTCTAGAGCGCTCCAGAAGATGATGTTGACCTGGTATAGTAAAAAGGATTTCTGTGCCTTTAAGACATAAAAGTCTTATGACTTATGAGAGATTCAGTTAAAGAAAGCCAGAGAGGGGAAACTGAAATCGATTTTTAGGTTGACGCAGTTGGCAGGCCATTAAACTTGGCTACAGAGGCAGGAATGCTGCCAGAGGAGGCTGGCATCAAATTTATGACTGCTAAACTACAGCAAGACTCATAAACCATTACAGCCTATTGTATTACATACAAGCAGCTGAGGCTTCTTCAAAATAAAGGTGACGGTTGCTAAGCAAAGCGCACAATACCCCTCTAATAACGACAGTGCTACCTAAATACATCATTCCGAGGGACAAAGATGACGGTCCTGGGGAGCAAGGCTACGATTCAAGACCACTGGGTTTCTAAAAATGATGTGCTTACTTGTCTTTAAGGATTAAGAAGGCTGCCTAATGCCCATCAGTTTTAATTAGAGTAGGGAGAGATCAGAAAGTTTTCCTCTCTTTTTTTTTCTTCTTCTACAAGAGAACTTTCTGTGTTCTTACCCCGAGGATTCAATCTAACATTAATTCCATCTCACCGGAGTGACAAGTTAAAAGAATTAAAAAAAAAAGACTTTAGTTTTGATAAAAGTAGTTGTGGTGAACTCTTCAATGCATTGCACATGGTTCAGGAAAAAAAAGGATGTTTGCCTCCTTATGAAAGGTTTTCTATTCTCCAACAGCAGACTGTACTCAAAATTACCCCAAGGTCTGCCGTAAGAAGGCACCAGGCTCGAATCACTTTGTATTTCTCTTGCAATTTTCATCCCAGCTACAGGTCATCAAAAACAACACAGTTTTACTATCCCACCATAATGTGTAATGTTATCAGGAACCACAAAGGAAGCACTGGAATAGCAATAATACAAAAATACGGGTATGGGTACACGGGTGATATGAGTGTACATATTACTACAGCACACCGCACTGCCCATACGCTGCATTACCAAAACTACTGGGACTACAAATAAATAGTACACAACAAATGTTTACAAAGCACTTAAAAGGGAATACTAGATAGCAGTTTCTAGTGCAACACGAGACACATTGCCATTTGCCATTCTTCCAGCAGTGCAATACCTTATGCAGTAAGTAAAGAGGTCACACTCTCTTCCTGATTCCACATCAAAGTTCCTCCCAGAGGTGTCCCGTGCTATTAAGTCAGGACTGCATGCAGGCAAGTTCACAATTTTTAATATAAATCTAGAAGTGAACCTTTGATAACAGAAAATTGGTTAACAGCTGCTGTTCACTGCATGAACATGTCACAAAATACAACAAATAAAAATATGTAAAAAAATATATTTGCTTGGTGTT
Organism: Amia ocellicauda; assembly: GCF_036373705.1. Taxonomy (NCBI): domain Eukaryota; kingdom Metazoa; phylum Chordata; class Actinopteri; order Amiiformes; family Amiidae; genus Amia; species Amia ocellicauda. The sequence continues at coordinate 15,250,145 of NC_089852.1, forward strand.
TACTGTTGGCAAGTGAAGCATTATCTATGAGCAAGAGCTGCATCAAGACCTTGAGATGTGAGAGAATTTAAAAACTAGGCTCCCATGAAGCTGGTGAAAAGGTCTAACCACCAATTTTTATATTTTGACCAAAAGATGTAAACAAGGCACAGACCCCAACTTTTTACGACCTGTTCTTTGTTATATGAATCCAGAATGAAACAAAAAACACAAAGAAAGTTCATCTGACTTTCTGGGACAACAACAAGGAATGCCGTGCTTAAAATAGACAATTAAATCCTCCTCCAGGGAATTCTTATCTACATCCTTGATTGGGGAGTCCGATTCTCACATTTCTGTGTCATTTGACCCAAACAAACGTAATGAAGATTTCAACGCTTGCTTTGTTTCCAGAAAGAATCATGTACAGTACCAAACCTAAAACTCAACCTCTTTCTTTCCTGCATGAGGTGAAATAACCCAGGCAGCCCAACCCTTTCAGCATGCCACCAGTAAGAGAGGAAGGGGTCGATATAAGAGCACAATATGGAGCAGCGTAGGTGCAAGGGCAATACGCACCAGGCGTTCAAAAGACAAATAGTTTAGATGGAAGAAATTGGATTCTATGAAAGAATCGCATTAGACGCAGGGTGGAAGCAAAACCTCACCTCGCCAGCCAGCCTTAACGTTCGCTAGAATAAGAGGGGACCCATCTGAGCTGAAATTCATTTCACGGTTAATATCAATAATAGAAGCGTCTCTATTCCAAGCCCTGAGAGAGAGAGAGTAAACAAGCCTCTCTTCATTTAACAGGCAGTCCGCTGACCAGGCAATTAGTCCACCTTCTGTCTGAACCCTTTTGCAGACCTTGTAATTAGAAAATGAACTCATCCACACTGACACTGGCTGTTTACTAGAGCTGGCTTGTGTTCAGTAGAATCCATCAGAGAGCAAGACTTTGTGGAGGGGAGGGGAAAACACATTGTACCGTTTTAATATTACTGCAGGCTCCTAGCATGAAGGCAAAGGGAGCAGAACAGCATATTGTGTGTTAAGAGCTTTTATAAAAGTATCCAACCATGCAGTCTTTGGGCACATTGTTTATTTTTGTTTTGTTAAGGCATCTAAGAGAAGTTTGTGATCCTCATCAACCCTTTGCTAGTTTTAATGAGCCAATTAAGTGAGAAGACAAGAGAGGGGAACTCAGAATGGAAGGAGGATTCTGAACCAGTCTTGTTGTCCAGCCTCTTTCAATTGCTGATTACTTACTTAACAGTACCTGTATTTTACCACCCATTTCAATATCAATAACTTCTTCCTCTTATATGTGCTCTGTTAAATGTGACAATGTTGTTACTGGTTAGAGTCTTGCTTTCCAAGTTCAGTCACTGTTGCAGCCAATTGTATTTGGAGACTTGAATTAGAGGGAAGTGCCATGGGGAAGCAAATCAAAGTTGCACAAGAATAATGCCTCAGAGATGCAGATGTTTAATACCAAATGCACAACACTGATTCTCAATTCCCAATACCTCTTTGAATTCTGAGCCACTATACCTATTTAAATGGAAAGGCCTAGTGTTACAACAGTTTAAAGAAACATTCATCACTTTCTTTGCACACAGTTGGTTTTAAATGCTTGCCTGACTAAAGATTTGCATTAATGTAATTTGCTTTCCTTCATAAAACTTCCTGGAAACTGGCTACTAGCTCCTTGCAGAAACACCAGAAGAAATGTTTTCTAGCAATACTTGTTGAAAATGTGGTAATGCAGGAAATATTGAAGTTGAAGGAACAATGAAGAATCATGAAAATTGCATTTAACGGTAAGGACTGCAATGATGGGAAGCAAGCTATAAATGAGTCCTTCAGGATATCTGCAAATGTGTCAACATCTTCAACATTTCCAAAGTGTGAGTGAAGGAATTAATTGTGTTGTCAGGTTCCTTAATGTGCAGATCAACACTAGTTAATTCAAGCTCATTCATTTAATAACAAGCCTCCCGTTCCTGCTCAAACTTGAGAGTGTAGCATTAACTTGAGTGTCAGTTTGTACAAGGCTCCTGGGACCTTGACTGTGAATGTTCAAGTCATCTTTGATTTGATATCAACCCACTCAAGGATGAAAGACAACCAAGCCACCTGATCTCCCATGAATTAATAATGCTAGGTTCAAAATTGCTGTAATGTGCTGTTAGGAAGTGGAAAGAAAACGTTAGCTTAGGACTTGCTGAAATTCAGAAACAGACACTGAGGTCTGCCTATGTAACACTAACAAGTTTCTAGTTATGCACTGCCCTGACATAACTTAAGCAACAGAGTGATTCAGAAGGTTATGCAGGGGCTCTCACTTGTCTGTACTGATTAAATCCAGCTTGTGACAGTGTAGAAATTGCCCTGGCTTTTGTCTGCCTCCTTGTCTTTGATCCTCCTTCACCTCAGCAGGCATTTTTTCCTTGTGGGACCCTCGTTACTCCAATGCAGGAGGTGGGCTGTCACTGAGCCTCAGCCCATCCAAGATATTGGATCTGTAGAGACAGAGGAGGACTCCTGGGCCAAACCCAAGGGGACCAAGTCAGTCATTCCTTCAACAGACAGTTGGTAATTTCTCCATGATTTGATGTAGTAGACATCTTCCAACACCATTGACAGAACAGGCAAAAGGGTGGTGGCAGTGAGGGAATACTGTACTGTATAAAATAATGATTGCAGCTCGGATCTGTGGAAATTAATGGCCAGAAACTGGTGTATAACTGTATAGATTTGACTAATGAAGGTGCTTGCCAATATGATGCATTGGGGACCCAGAATGATCTCAATCAGTTTCTACAGAATCTGCTGCTGGAAAGTCCTGTTACAGTGACACAGATATCCTAAGAAGGTAAATTACCTTTACCCTATTGTATTGATTTCCGTTTTCTTTCAGTTATGTAAATGTGCTACGTCATGTATACCCACAATGTAATTTTCAATTTTGAAACATAATTATTAGAAATAATTTGAGATTTTGAAGATAAAATGTCATTTCTGATGGGATAATAAAAATGCTGCAACATTGTTATTTGACTGAACTAGCTGTCATAGCATGTGAAAGCACTACTGTATCTGGTTTATGAATAAAGAATTGGAGAACTTTACTTTTTAGAGATATTTTAAATGGGCTGAGATTCTGCTTTAATTCTCATTTTGAAGGGACACTGGCTAGTTTTAGATTTTAGATATTAACTTTTTACGTGTTGTCTTTTATAAAAGAAAAAAATATATATAAAAAAAGAAAAAATAAATTAATTTATAATACATTAAAAAAAAATTAAGATCGTCTTTCTATGCAGTAACCAGTATAATTAGCCATTAGTCAAATGTACTGAACTTCTCTCCACAAAAGATTATATAAAAAAGCATACTATTGTTTTCAATTAGGAACCTCAAAATCTGATTTTAAAGGATGTTTCATTAGAAGCTGAAAACTGAATGTATTCATGTTCGAAGGATTATTGACTCCTATTTTAAGCGGTCTGTTTATTTTTAGGTCAATTCATTTTCTTAGTATTTTCTTTTTTTTCTGAGGCAGTTATTTAGATATGTCCCTAATTAAATACTTTACTCTTAAGGCCCTGGCTAATTTGAGCAATTTAATGACATGCAATAAGAAAATCTGACAAGCCAAAGAGCAACTCTCTGACAAGCTTACAAAGGCCTGTTTTTTAAAATGCAGTTTTAAATTATCTTAACTTGTCAAGCCTCTGCAAGAATTACCGGTGATTAACATCCCAGCAATTTCATACTTTGTTCTACCGCATTTGTCTTGTAATAATACTGTGCATGCAATTATTGTTACATCCATGGGGGGAATTCCTTTTTACAGATATAAAAATAGGGGTGTAATTGCATGGTTTCTTCTTCCACCATCCATCTGTTTGTTAATGAAACACATGGGTGAATTTTCACTGCCTTATTTCCCCTCTGCAAAGTAAAAACAAACAGATGTACGGTACTAAAAATCCAATTGCTTAACAATGTCCAGAGTGCTTAAATTGATTTCTTGATCCATGCCTGGACAGCCAGTTAATTTTTAAACCATTGCCGGTGAATGAAAGAGGCTTCAGACTTTGCTTCCTTAGCATCACATTGAAGGAAGTGAATGTGGAGGACAGGCAATTCGAAAGAGAAATTTCCAAACCAATGACCTTGACCCACTGACCTTTTGGCTTTTCAAAAGGTGCCATTTCCAGAGTGATGAATCAGCTTATTTGAGATCATTAACCAAATACAGCCAGCAAAATTATGCCTCACTTTCTGGGTGCATTACAATACACAACCCCTCAGTATTTTTCAATTTCAGAGAATTCATTATATTATGCACCACCAAAAGGCTACCGGCTCATCTACATGTTCTTTCATTCATTGCAAAGGCAAAGGGCAAGTAACTGAGCTTGAGGAAAGGATAAATAGAGGAGACTGCAAAAGGTTGGCGTTTGTTGCAGCCTGCCCTTACAAGGTGACCTCTCTGCGCAGGGAGATAAGCTTTCTCTGGTTCTGCTAGCCCTTCTCATTCTCAGCCTAGAGGGCTCAGTGGTTGTGGAGTGGTAGGAGGACACTGGTTCATTTCCAGGTGCTGCTGTGTTTTGCTTTTGGAGATGAAAGGAAGTTCAAGGCAAAACGATGAATTATGCAATGAGCAAGAGAAAGAAAATTGCTGTAACTGCAGCACATAAGTGAAGGAAGTCAAGTGTGGAATATACCACAAAGACAACCACAGCACAGGCACGCAATCCTAACAGGACATGGAAGAGAAGGGGGGGCACATTCATTTATCTTTCTACTTTATTAAGACATGCAGTGAGACGGTCATTTTCAGGGTTCTCCTTTTCAAAGTACATTATCCAAACAATGTTTTAGACATCACATTTATACACATGGACCGTCACGTCAATAAGACCGGTTTGAGTCAATAAGTACATTAGGGCGGCACCATTAGATCGATCAATTAACTGATTGATGATTGATTATCACCTACTAATGCAGTATAGTTGTTTCTTGCTGATTTTAATAATTGCTTTTATCTTGCCATCTTGCACAACACCACCAGAAATAGGAATATGGCCTAGGCTGTTAATCATTGTTAATCCATTGTTTATATTTCATACTCTTTAATACTTTATACTGTAACAATAACTGTGCACCAGTTGTAATACAACCTTGAAGGCTGATGTCTTTTGATCTAAGATGCTAAACAGGGTGGGGCCTGGTCAGAACATGGATGTGAGACCGTGAAGGAAAATGAGGTTGCTCAAAGCGGTGACAGAGCATTCTAATTCAGGTTATCATCAGGAGCTGGAGTAAATTCTTCAGTCCATTCAACTGTGAATGCTCTCTCTTGTAGCTGGGGGGCTAACCTGAGATACATTGGTGTCAAGAAGATTGTCAGTTGCATCTCCTTGCACCACAGAAACAGAGAATAAGCACTGGCCCTTAGGATCAAGTGGTTCGAGAGAGGAATTCTTAACTTAGCTTAAAAATAATTATAATTTATTATGCAAATAATAATGTCTCTTTACTAACTCTTGCGAATTAGGCTGATGCAAAAGAGTTATCACACAGAAAATGTTCTAGACAAGTAGTTGATATTAACGTCATGTCTTCAACTTTGGCCAGCTAGAAATAACAAACAGACATTCATAAAGAACACACACACACACACACACACACACACACACACACACACACACACACACATATAAAATACTGATCATATAATTTATTAAAAGCAAGGTTATACACCAGTGAACTATCATCTGGGCTGGCCCTCATTGCAGATTGCCTAGGATGGGACAGGTTGGAAGTGGGGCAATGGACAGAGGCTCAACCAAGGTGCTCAGTTGCCCAGCTTGACAAAGTCCTTGATCTGAAAATGCAGTGCTAATCAAATGCAGTCAGGGAGACTCCAGTAAGCCCAATAAGGTGGTGGGTTATTGGACTGGGAGACAGGTAACACTAACTCATAAATTAGCCACATTAAGCAACAGTTTATTGGGGAATAGAGTGTTCCAGCCCCCGCACTCTCTGTTACTATGTAACTTTATAGAAGTTTTGTCAATCATTGCTGCATGTTCCCTGTACATTATTCCCACCATTTAGTTTTTTGTCTTAGCATTCTATTTAAATTTAATCTCCCTCTTAAATTAACATATATTCCACAACTCCTGTCTTTCTGGAAATCAAATGGTTCACCTCCCTTCATAAAGCTGTAGGTTCATATTGGAAAAATATAAAAGGAAGTATTCAGCTGATTGCTCTCCACAAGTGCAAATCAAAGGGTGGTCCATCAGCGCTAGATTTTCTCCGATATTGCATTGCATTTCAATTAAGCTTCCTTCTGAGGCGGATCCATCCAGAATAAAAAAAGCTGTTCACTGTTGAAGATAGAAAAACAGACTGCAAATCAGTTCAAATTAAAGATTTGTCTTATTTGAACAAGGACATGAAAGTTTCTGTATTGTCAAGAGCACCCGCATCTCATGCCCCTGAAGACTTTGAGAAAAAATAAATAAATAAATAAATAAATAAATAAATAAATAATAATAATAATAATAATAATAATAATAATAATAATAATAATAAAGTGTTCATCTCTTAATATGGATCAATACAGACTTTAAAATTACAGATACATCCTTTGTGTTTCAATCCTTGGCACAGAAGGGCCTCACCTAGGTCTCAGCCTTGAGAGAGGAGGACTGCCCCCCTTCAAAACATTTCAGGAAAGGTCTTTTTTCCTAGGAAAGCCTACTTCTAATCTCCAGTTGAGGGAGGCCATAAAAATAAAATGTAATACCCCTTCAAGTGCTGATTTCTAATCTGGCCAAAGGACTAAATAATAGTACTTGGACTCAACACAGTACATCAAATATATGTATATATATATATATATATATATATATATATATATATATATATATATATAAGCTTCTCTCCAGCTTGAATGAGGAGATTTGTCTCCCAAAAGACACACATAAAGGAGAGCTCTATCAAAACTGACACACCCTTTTGGAAATCAGCCTGCTTCAATACCAAAATTCAACTAATCCAATACACACAATACTAGACAGAGGCTACTGCACAGGAAGTTAAAGTGTTACCTTTTTCCTGTTATTTAGTTCTCAAATAAATAAAGGAAGGGAAAACATGGGCAATAGGCTATTTTCAACATGAATAAAAGGGACAGAACCACATTTTGTGCAAGTTTTAAGTCCCACCTATATAACCTAGAACAGACTAAGCTCCTGGACTTCTTTCAAGGACATATAAGAATGTGGCCAAGTTAAGAGTTAAAAGTGTCACAAAAGCAAACATTCCACAGTCATGCTTTTTGGGACATCTTCCTATGACCCTCATGGATGCAAAGGGGTCATTAAACATGAATCAAGGAAACGGTCTGACCCCCCAAGTCAGTCAGTAACGAGAAACTGAGCTCACACTAATGGCCATCATGGTGTCAAGCCGAGCAATAACTGAAACGAAGCCTTCCACCAGATTGCAAAAAGCAGCTAATAGAACTCATTCCCTGTGCCTCAGCATCAAAACAACTTTCTCAGCTACAAGCATACTCATTGATACCAAAATTTTAAAAAAAAGTAATTGATTTTTTTCCCTTCAATAAAAGCTATTCTTTTGGCTATTCAAGGATATAATCTTGAAGCGTAACAGGTATGTCCTTGGCAGATTTTATTATATATATTGATCATTGTATGTTATATGAGAGGGATAAAGAAAAGGTACAGCACAAGTGAAAAAAGGGTATAATCTGTCTTTTTGAATTCACATCAACAGCAAGTATATCTGCTTGGGAAGAAAAGAAGAAACAAAAAAAACTTCAGAAAATGTTATACAATAACATAGCTCCCTCTGGGGTTTTCTGAATGAACTGCAATAGGTCTTTTAACCGAAGTGCAGAGGCTGTCAGTGTAGCTCTTAATTGTGTCAGTGGATTGCTTTAAGCAACCTGATGTCTATTTTACAGCAAACAGAGAGAGCTCAATTGTGCAGCAGGAACTGAGCAAACTTTAAATTATGCTGCTGCTGCTGCAACAAGAAGGTGGCGGTGAGGTTTGTCAAAATACCAAAGGGATAGGGCTTATTAACCCCTCTCGTTGCCGACTTCAAGCACACAAATAAAATTCATTTATTGTAGAATATTTTTTGGCCTTGTAAAAATTTATTTCCCATTAATAAATAAATAAACATTACCATGGTATAGATTTCAAATCCCATGGTATAGCTGATTCAGCTAATAGAAAAATATCAGAGCACCATGGGACTTTGAAACAGTACCAATGCTACATGCATATATAGCTTCAAAACTGTTTCTTGCAAAGCATAAAACAATCTGTCATGGCCACAGAATCAATCAGGACTTTCTTATTATGTGCTCGGTATAAAAGTACAGACATCAACAACTGTCAAAACTTGTAGTTAGTTTCCAAATGCAGTGATGCAGTAATATTGAACCTAGAAGGATGATGCAAGGCACATCTACAGTAAGCATTGCTGGAAGTCTTCACAATAATTCCAAAATCACCTTCAACTGGACTTATTTACACATTTTAGTCCCATCTAGAGAAACCAATAAGCTAGATGCTGTATGTCAGGTATTGTGTTACACAGGACAGAGAGCTTTTAGCTTTTTATTTTATTTTACACTGCCAGGTTGAAATGATGAACCTACACTTTGCCGATATACAAAATCCCAAGTGATTATAGAGGGACTGCCTGAGAGAACGGTCTAGAAACACACAATCAGTGTCTTTAAATGTCCATGGAAGTAAGAGCTTAAAAAAAAAAAACATAGACATCAATGGAGGTTTTATCTAAGCATGTTATACTGTGCAATCTTAAAATACACAATTTTTCAGTAGGGACAAAATCAAGCAGAACTTATTACTCAACCCTCAGCACAAGTCCTCATCAGGACCCCATCTGATGGGGGTACACTCCCAGTGTGAATGGCAAGGCGTCAAAGACAAGATGAGGATGATTACTGTTTTTGTAAGATGGAAGCGGGCTGCATATCTGTCTCTACCCCCCAAGCCACAGAGCAGGGTGAGTGCAGGCAGACACAATTTCTTGTCTCTTTAATGCTGCCCAGTCAAAAAGCCTCAGTTGTGATCTGTATGGAAAACGTACACAAGGCAAGAGGTCAACTAGTTCTCTCATTCTGTATATAATTTAAGCTTGCCAGAAAATATTATTTTATTTTTCTGTTTGTGATGGTTCTGAGATATGAATACGAGTCCACTGGGTAATAGGCTGAGAACAACATGAACATCAAGGACTTCTGCAGGTGTACTGCTGGCAAGGCTTTGGAAATAATGAAGTGAGCCCAGCCAGCTCCCAGACATCTATTATTTCTTAATGAGAATTTTGTTCTCCCTCGGCTTTAAGAACCCTACACAGGGCACGACTGCACAGAGGAAATGACCCTCTCGACCTAATCTTACATCAAAAGGCAAAAGGGTGAAGACTGAGCTGTACAGTTTTGTTTCCTGCTCTGATAATGAAGGAATTCAGTATTCACCTCATTTAAAGAGCAGCTGTCCAAGCCTTTTGGCATGAAAATCTTGAGTCAACAGCTTGCCATGACAGAGAAAACCTGTCGTATTCTGGGAGGCGGGGAGTTCCTCCCTAATTTGCCAACACTTTGGATTGAGTGTCACTGATTAAACAGAGAGCTTGTGATGACAGTGATGACAACAAGATACTGGCTCACACAGGGACTGACATAGACCAATATGCTGTAGGCTGGGGTTTATATTATGGGCTGGAGGATTCTGTGGGAAACTAGGCTATTCTATTCCACTGTTTATGTTTGGAGGGGTCCAAATCAATATTGAAAGAATCTATTGCCTAGGATTAAGTGTGATAATCCAATATCATTTTCAGATACCAGGTTAGTGAAGCTAATAAGACCAGCATAAAGTCACAATTTCATCATACAAGTGAAAGATAGTGATGCATCATACCGTATATTGTTAATCAAAGCCAAACACTGGGGTTCCAGTCTCTTTATGATTGCAATACCTATTGAAAGTGCCTATGCATGCATGTGCATGTATACAATCAATTAGGGCATATAATCAGGCCCTCAATTCATTTAGACCCTTGATGAATTGTAAGTCAAAGTTTAAATACCAAGAAAGAATACACCCAGGGATATCCTGTAACCTTTTAATAGGTTCATCAGGACAGAGATTTTGACCAGTGGTCTACACAGAACCTCTGCAGCTCTTTGCGCTTATGGAGGTCTTGTTCTAGTCCGTACCATGCCATTTCTATTGGACAGATGTATGGAGCATGTGACCAAGATTAAAGGGTTCAGTCTGGCTGCTCCAGCTGTGATTCAGCCTTCCTGCATTTCTCCGATTAGCGGAATGGAGAAATCGAATCCAGTTTCTGCAAGGCAATTCTGGTTCAATTGTATAATCAAAACAGATCATTGCAGGTATTGTTTGAGGAGAAAAATATAGGCCTATTTATTACATTTATTAGCTTTTGCTCAGCACACCGCCCCTGTCCCCCCCCCCCCCCACCCCCACACACACACACACCTATGCATTTATTTTCTTGAGGAACAGCCACGGGTCACAGATTTATTTAACATCATAAAGTAAAATAATTTGGGAATGGTTTGATGTAAACAATCCCTTCCACACCAGTTTTACTGTTATTAAACCCTTTCATGTGGAGAAATCAATTACATCCCAATTTATAGACACAGTGAGGCCAGTAGGTTGTATAAAATAAGAAAAAATAGGGTGGATTTCTAACTGAACTTGTACGATTGTTCTTCAGATACACAAGTTATCAATTATGTGAAATAGCAAGTCTCAATTTTTTTAGGCCTTCTCTTAAACATCTTTTAAAATGTGTCTTAAAACGTGGAAAGGCATTCATGAAGAATGAAACATCAACAGAACAGGTTCAACTTCAATACAAGGTCTCAGTCTGAAAGTGTCTCAAACTCTATCTGAAGGAATCGCTTAACTAAACTAAGAATGGAGACAGTTCACTTCTTACTGGCACCTCAACAGGACACTTCCCTCTTCTGTGCCGCCAATTTGTAGACTAATGTCTACACGCCAAAGGCACGCGACTGAATGAGTTCAGCTGAAACATTACTAGAAATGTAGAGGTCAGACCTGCGGACTACAATATAAGCTTAGTGAGATAAACAGCCAATACAATGGCCCCAGTTGAGCACCAGGACCTCTAATAAACATAACACTCAAGACTCATAGAAATTGAACTGAATGAGCACAAGTAAGGGGATTCCGTTAAGCTTGGCGAGCAGAATGTAGAACAACCTGACTCAGAGACAAGAAGTTCATAATCTGTTGGTTTCATTTAAAAATACAATATATCAATTCTTATACTGGTATCCAAAGAAACTGTACCAAGCCTCATGGATGGAAGATGTCTGAACCAACCCTATTTAAAGTCTTATACCTCTATATTTAAGCAATGCCTAAAATGGTTTTATATAATGTTTCAAGTTTTGGCCCACTGCTCTCTCTCCCCTCTGGAGTCCCAGGTATAGCAAAGAGACATTATCTTACCGAGACAGAGGGGCTCTACAATTTATTTCCTTCTAAATAAAGTATATTTTCCTAACCTTTGTGGGGATTGTGGAATATAAATCTGTTCCGTTTTTCTGTTCTTTTTTCCTTCTTGTTTGTGTAGAGGAGAATCTATAATTCAAATTGATGCTTTAGGCACCTTTTAATATTTTATAACTCTAACGAAGTGAAATGATAAATATGCTATAAAGTTTTCTGGCTTCCCAGCACCTTAAAAACCTATTGTGAGATTTACATCAATAATCCAAACATTCACTTAAATGTGTAGTGGGACCAGAGAGGTTATTGATTTGATTTTACAATTGATGGACCACTATTATTAAAAAATACCTTTGTGGGTGGACTGGAAAAATGCCTTAAGTCAGAGCCTAACCCATACATATAAATTGACATAGAAAACAACCTTTCCTTAACTATTATATATCCTTTATAGAAATCATATATTTCACCTTGTTTGTTTTTAATGAACTGGAATATATCAACAGGGTATTAAGAGAAATGTAATTAACCCACTAGTAGTTAGTGCCTTTAACAAATGCAATGTAAGCCTGCTGTATGTGTGCCTCTGTTATCAATACCCCTCAGGACCAAGCAAATATCTATAGCCTCACATCCCTTTACTTTTACAACACTTCCTGAAGGAAAGCGATGTGAATTCCTCTGTGGCTTCTCGTAAGATGGTCATATGCATCTCATGTATTTTATAATAGTCTTAATATGTTTGTGAATCATATCAATGTACCTGCAATCGCCTCACCAGTACAGTATTGCTTTAAGAAACTCACCCCACTTTGACTCTGTCTTATTAATTCTCTTTAGGGGGCACACTAAAGCATGAAAGCAAATTTCCACACAAAAAAAAAATATGAAAACAAAACTCGCTGCAAACTGAATTAACATTTTGTGGCAGGCAGGGGGATTATGGGGGGTGGAGGGGGTAGTTTTCCTTTTTATTTTGTGAAGACTGTTAACGTGTTCACTGCAGAGGATGCTTTCAGAAACACGAACCAATTGAATGGTGTATGGTGTATGTTACTGCACTTCACATAAGACCCAAAGGTTTCGAACATTAAAAGGAATCTTAGAAATGTAGCTACAGGCAAATTACACGCTAATGTTAGAGTAACTGTTTTATTCTACCCTAGTGCCAAAAGTTTGCGTCGTAGTCCAGTGTCATACCAGTTCACCAGGAAGCACGACTGATAGTTCTGCAGTACATTTCATTTAAAATGTTTCAAAAATGCCAGATGTACAACTTAATTGCTTTTGGGTTTGCCTGACAGGCTCTGTGGGCATTAGGCCAAGTAGTGCGGGAACTCAGCACGGCAGCTTATAAACAATTTAGCAACTTGAATTCCAAACTGGTGAATTATTCAGAGATGCAGATCATCTAAGGAAAGACACCACAAATGCAAAGATTAAATGGACATGCAAAAAGGTTAACAAGGAAGATGGTCAGGTTTCATTACCCTTGTCTACAAAGGAAGACTTGCACACCAGAACACAGAATTGAGAGAAAGGCATCCAAGCCAAGATGCTGCTATTGATGGAGACATTTCATACTTCTCGAAGTGCACAGACCAGACATTTTCCTATACCCTTTAGTCTACTACCTGAGTGTGATTTGTTTGTAATACATTTAGTAGGTGTTGAAAGGTTTTGAAAAGGTACAATAAGGCTCACTTTTATTGATCTCTGTAAGAAAAAACACTACACTTAAAAAAAAAAAAATCCCAATACTGTTGAAAACAATTATTAAAGAAATGTTGTTTCAAAGTCATAGCTACCCATGGATGTATGCATTACGATCGACAGACCAAGAATTGTGCTTTTAACTCATTATGAATTTAATGTATTAATTATAAGGCCTGATTTAAAAATTGTAGTATTTGTATACAGTACAGCCACTATAGTACACTGTGTGGTTTCATACAGAACAAACGATTAGTGTACAACACACAAACACACAACTATAAGAAATATATATTAATTTTTAAAAAGTGTTTTTCAGTGCAGTGGTTTTTCAGTAAATTGAGTACAAATGAATGATAGGGTGTGTGCACTGATCTATATTTAAGAATAGTGCATAGCAGGGGTTGAGAAGTAATCTTATCACACCCAAGTCACTATGCCCCATCACTGAGTCAGTAGCATTGAATACATGTTTAATAGCAAATTACATTTAACCACCTGTTGATTTAAAAAATGATAATTTTCCTATATCATGTAGCATTGTAGTACATAATAAAAACATTAAATGAAAAAGTAATATTTATTCAAGTAATAAGCCAAATATACAGCAGGAAGACCACAATACCAAAAACAGAAAAGGCTCCCTGGAAATGCTAGCCTACAGTTTTCTTTATGGACGCTGAAAACAAAAAAACAATACCAATCTATTAGTAAATCTTTTACTAGGTTTTCAGAAAGCAAGAAAAACAGACAGACTGATCAATATAGATACAGTGCCTTGTGAAAGTATTCACCCCCCTTGGCATTTTTCCTATTTTGTTGCCTTACAACCTGGAATTAAAATTTACTTTTGGGGCTTTTGTATCATTTGATTTACACAACATGCCTACCACTGTGAAGATGCAAAATATGTTTTTATTCTGAAACAAATAAGAAATAAGACAAAAATAAACAGCAAACTTGAGTGTGCATAACTATTCACCCCCCCAAAGTCAATACTTTGCAAAACCACCTTTTTCAGCAATTACAGCTGCAAGTCTCTTGGGGTATGTTTGTATAAGCTTGGCATATATAGCCACAGGGATTTTTGCCCATTTTTGCCGAAAACTGCTGCAGCTCCTTCAAGTTCGATGGGTTCGGCTGGTGTACAGCAATCTTTAAGTCATACCACAGATTCTCAGTTGGATTGAGGTCCAGGCTTTGACTAGGCCATTCCAAAACATTTAAATTATTCCCCTTAAACCACTAGAGTGTTGCTTTAGCAGCATGCTTAGGGTCATTGTCCTGCTGGAAGGTGAACCTCCATCCCACTCTCAAATCTCTGGAAGACTGAAACAGGTTTCTCCTCAAGAATTTCCCTGTATTTAGCACCATCCATCATTCCTTCAATTCTGACCAGTTTCCCAGTCCCTGCCAATGAATGACATCCCCACAGCATGATGCTGCCACCACCATGCTTCACTGTGGGGATGCTGTTCTCAGGGTGACTCAATTTTAGTCTCATCTGACCAGAGTACATTCTTCCATATGTTTGGGGAGTCTCCAGCATGCCTTTTGGCAAACAGCAAAAGCCCAGCTCTGTGGAGTGTATGGCCTCAAGTGGTCCTATGGACAGATACTCCAATCTCTGCAGTGGAGTTTTGCTGCTCCTTTAGGGTTATCTTTGATCTCTTTGTTGCCTCTCTGATTAATGCCCTCCTTGCCTGGTCTGTGAGTTTTGGTGGGTGGCAGGTTTTGTTGTGGTGCCATATTCTTTACATTTTTTAATAATGGATTTAATGGTGCTCCGTGGGATGTTCAAAGTTTCAGATATTTTTTTTTAACCCAACCCTGATCTGTACTTCTCCACAACTTTGTCCCTGACCTGTTTGGAGAGCTCCTATGTCTTCATGGTGCCGCTTGCTTGGTGGTGCCCCTTTCTCAGTTGTGTTGCAGACTCTGGGGCCTTTCAGAACAGGTGTACAGTGAGGGAAAAAAGTATTTGATCCCCTGCTGATTTTGTACGTTTGCCCACTGACAAAGAAATGATCAGTCTATAATTTTAATGGTAGGTGTATTTTAACAGTGAGAGACAGAATAACAACAAAAAAATCCAGAAAAACGCATTTCAAAAAAGTTATAAATTGATTTGCATGTTAATGAGTGAAATAAGTACATGTACAAAGCACATGTACAGGCCCGTCTGATGTTTGCCAATGAACATCTGAATGATTCAGAGGAGAACTGGTGAAAGTGTTGTGGTCAAAATCAAGCTCTTTGGCATCAACTCAACTCGCCATGTTTGGAGGAGGAGGAATGACCCCAAGAACACCATCCCCACCGTCAAACATGGAGGTGGAAACATTATGCTTTGGGGGGGTTTTTCTGCTAAGGGGACAGGACAACTGCACCGCATCAAAGGGACGATGGACGGGGCCATGTACCATCAAATCTTGGGTGAGAACCTCCTTCCCTCAGCCAGGGCATTGAAAATGGGTCGTGGATGGGTATTCCAGCATGACAATGACCCAAAACACACAGCCAAGGCAACAAAGGAGTGGCTCAAGAAGAAGCACATTAAGGTCTTGGAGTGGCCTAGCCAGTCTCCAGACCTTAATCCCATAGAAAATCTGTGGAGGGAGCTGAAGGTTCGAGTTGCCAAACGTCAGCCTCGAAACCTTAATTACTTGGAGAGGATCTGCAAAGAGGAGTGGGATAAAATCCCTCCTGAGATGTGTGCAAACCTGGTGGCCAACTACAAGAAATGTCTGACCTCTGATTGCCAACAAGTCGAAGGGGTCAAATACTTATTTCCCTCATTAACATGCAAATCAATTTATAACTTTTTTGAAATGCGTTTTTCTGTTTTTTTTGTTGTTATTCTGTCTCTCACTTTTAAAATACACCTACCATTAAAATTATAGACTGATCATTTCTTTGTCAGTGGGCAAACGTACAAAATCAGCAGGGGTTCAAATATTTTTTTCCCTCACTGTATATATACTGAGATCATGTGACAGATCATGTGACACTTAGATTGCACACAGGTGGACTTTATTTAACTAATTATGTGACTACTGAAGGTAATTGGTTGCACCAGATCTAATTTAGGGGCTTCATAGCAAAGGGGGTGAATACATATGCACATACCACTTTTCCTTTTTTATTTTTTAGAATTTTTTAAAACTAGTAATTTTTTTGGACTATTTTTTGTATGTCCATTACATGAATCCAAATAAAAATCCATTTAAATTACAAGTTGTAATGCAACAAAAAAGGAAAAACACCAAGGGGGGTGAATACTTTCGCAAGGTACTGTACTTCTACTATCTGCTTTTCGTTAAAAAAACACAGATACAGGTCACTGGAATCAATATGTACTGTACAGGGGCTTTGTTTTGGGTGTGGTAAGATGGCGGAAAACAATCTTTCAGTGACTTCACTCCCTGCTATCACTTGACAGGGCGATACCATATTAATTTAGATAGATCAGTGGATGACAAACAAGGATAAGGATATTTTCTGGGACTCAGATATCCAAATCTAGGTCCAGATTTCAGCATCTAATTCATTCAGGAGAGAAGACATGCCCCACTTTGTTCCATTGCCTTCAACCTTCTTGCTCAGGCATGAATGCAGTCCTTCCTTCTCATCTCTTGGCATCACCTAATGTGGTGAGGTACCCAAATGCCTCACTCTCACAGTCTAGTGTGCCTCAGTCAAATGTGTTTCAGACAAAGAATGCATGTGATTATTTTTTAACATATTTAGCAGTTGAACGATAAATAAAACAGTCCTGTGGAGCCAGAAGAGCTGTAAAACAGATGATATCAAGATCAACCCAAGTCACTCTTGAAATGCTCACATTCTGCTCTGGGTCTCAGGAAGGCTAACGAGAGTAAGCTCCCAACTGCTCCAATATCACATGCAGAGAGAAGGATTTTGTTTAATTACCATGGCACTGTTCCAAGAGGAGGCCATAATGATGGATGGATTAAACAGCTGGAATCAAAGGGATGGACCCATGCATTGGGGGAAAGGAGATTCACAAAGCCAACTGGGTCAATACAACAATAATTACACCTCAAAAACACAGCCGGGAGGGGGGGGCTGATCAAAACACTAACAATGCAGAATTAAGAAACTGGTGCACAAGTGCAGGACCATGCCAAGCTCTTACACATCAACTAAAATCAATGGTTATGTTACTGAACGCTGAAGACGTGGATAATACAAATGTTTGAGCTGCATGACTTTACCTGCGCCTGGGTAATCCTGTTACCAAAGACTAAGTCATGGTGGAAACTACAGGAAGACTTACACTTCACTGGAATCTGAATCAGTCAGACTAAAGCTGCCACATTCCTTCTCTGTCTGTCTTTTTTGTACATCGAATGTTGAAGTTTAAATTCTCTTGTGACTGCATTTTAGAACTCTGTAAAATACAGGTCAGAGATTATTCACCTGAATTTTCAATTCCTTCTGAGCACCTTTGTTTGTTTCTTTCTTTTTAGGAAGACTAAACATAACTTACCGGTAGCAGTTAAGGACATAATTCAAACTTACACCTTCTCATCCATACAAATCAATAAGCCTCTGGGGGTTGCAGAAGAGAGATCATAGTTCTCACTGCTCCTAGTACAGAGACCACAGGAGATTGCAGTTCTCTGAAACTGGATGTAAGAGTGCAACAGAAAACCAAACCAAACAACTGTGATCAAACAGCTCACAATACATAAGAACATAAGAAAGTTTACAAACGAGAGGAAGCCATTCGACCCATTGTGCTTGTTTGGTGTCCATTAATAACTCAGTGATCCAAGGATCCTATCCAGTCTATTTTTGAATGTTCCCAAATTTTAATCTTCAATCACATCACTGGGGAGTTTGTTCCAGATTGTGACAACTCTCTGTGTGAAGAAGTGTCTCCTGTTTTCTGTCTTGAATGTCTTGAAGCCCAATTTCCATTTGTGTCCCCTGGTGCGTGTGTCCCTGCTGATCTGGAAAAGCTCCTCTGGTTTGATGTGGTCAATGTCTTTCATGATTTTGAAGACTTGAACCAAGTCCCCAAATAGTCTCCTCTGTACTGTACCAGGCAAATTATCATTTTCAGAAGGACAAAGTGACAATCTTTTAAAGTAATTAAAAATAATAAACAAAAGCTAATATTTCCATTCAATTTAAATCTGTGAAAGGGCTTTGAAAAAAGGTCCACAAATGTTTGCCACTTGCACTGATCTTCAAACACAATGGGCCTGCAAGCTTTATTTTTATTTTTAATCAACATGAAATGCACTTAACACTGTCCAGTCATTCATTACAGAGAAACCTCAATTTTAATAACCAAGTATATAATGCACAGCAATAATAAAACCCATATGCGTAGAGGCACCCAGTTAATATGCCTCATTAACAAATTAACAAGCACATTAATCAAAACAAGGACGTAACGGCACCTGGGGACTTCGTTCTTGAAAAGTACACCATTAAAGGAATCGCATGAGATTTCTACTTCACCCCATATCCATGATTTCTTACATTGGCTGCCATGTTCCCCTCGAAGACAAACATTTCAAAATGATATTCAGGTAGGAATATCAAACTTATTTGATTCGTCTGTGATTTCATGCATTACTAATTCTAATTTGCACCTCAGCTATGCACCAAAACGGATTACTAGGTTAATTGACGCGCTTATTTGGTCCTTACAATAGAATACACAGACATAAATGCCCTAAGGGGGTTAATACCCACTTCAAAGTTCAACAGCACTGCACTGCACTGACCACATTCTAGCACCTCCTGAAAACTGCACTTGTAGGCCCTACAATCCATCTCTCCACTTTGCAAACCTATCAGTTATCAGCAGCACTGCTCCAGGTGACCAATAAGCACAATCCAATCACAAGCACCTTGTTTCTTTGCTGCATGCTAATAATCACAGTGCTGTTTTCTCATTTGGTGTATTTGCAGCATCTCGCTGTATTCTGTTCCACTGTATAACTTAACACTATGCTAGATTCCATTTGTTTTTAAACCATTCTGTACTCTGTAACATTCACACAATATAACATTTTACTTGTTGTGGTTGCACGCATGAAGCCCTGATTAACAACATCAGCCACATCAACGGAAAAATAGCAATCCAGTCTGTGTGGATCGAAACAGATGGGGCAGGATCCAGTTACCGATCAAACACAATCACTTCCGACACTCTGGGGCTTGTGCTGGGGACTTGTATGAATTAACAGAATGTGAAAAGAGTTACGGTGTAAGTTGCACAGAACCCCAACCCCACAACTTATCAACAAGCTCTGTAAATAATTCTGGATCAAGCTCAGTCAGTCTTGGGTTAGGGGGGAAGCAGAGACTAATTTGCCAATGCTAGGAGCTTACAATTCCCCTGACATTTCCCCTTATTCCTTTTCCCAAAGCTACAATTATCTGGACAGTTATCTCAGGACCTGCCAAACATTTTCCAACAAAGCCACAATCCTCCAGGTTGTTATATGTCTCTATATATTAGGCCCAGTAATTGAGCCATTACATTTTATTGGGTGCTGGAATAATACAAAGATAAAACTGGGGTGAAATCAAAAGACTGCAACTCTCCAGGTTAGCTGGTGAGTTGACTAGCATGGGAGATAATCTGAAGCATGCAGAAGCATCAACAAAAAAGAACCCAAAAGGCACAAAGCTGGTGGGCAGTGAAATTGATAGAAACTTGTAGGTGCAATAAATGCGCTTTACAACATACATACAATACCGCTGTACAACACTTAACTTTTTCATTTTATCTGCAGTTTTGGCATTCTTTAGCGAGAAACACAAATACCAGTTTGATTTAAATTAAGTGATCTCTAAAAAAATCCTCAAGACCACAAATCTGACATTGCTTTTCAGACTTGAGCTCCTTCCTAGTAAGATGACCAAATTGTGTATTGTATTTTTAGTTATCATGTACACTAATGATTATGACTGAGTAATCAGAGAAGTTAATAAACTTCATCCAAAAATTCTGCTCAGCTTGACCTACAGCAAATAGATGCAAAAAGCAATAATTGTATTAGAAAAAAACACACACACACTCTGCTAAGAGCCTATTAGAGTTAACACCATATTCAGTTAGGCCCCTTGTCTTTACACTATTGTGTAATTCAGTAGCAACCCCATTCACTCAATCAAATAATTAGCTCAAACCGCAGGCTATCGACATGAACTGAAACCACTGTGAGGCAACAAGGAGATAGGAAACCTGGCTGTGTGACGGCTTAAACAAATTCCCAATAACGAGCAAAGTGCAAGACTAATAAAACTTCTTTATGTTTTCTTAAAAAAAAAAAAATGTGCGCAATGCAGGAATTATCTACAACAAACAACGTATACACCCACGTACCATTTTCATATGCCATTTCTGAATTTACTTTTGTGATAAACAAGTCAAGTAAATACTTACTTGCACCTAATCCCTTTACCAGTAGAATGGATTTGCTTGTTCCTTGCAGATTCATGTTTGTATTTTTTATTTTTTTATTTACTTCATTGCTCTATTTTTACATTTTAATAATGCTCCCCCTCTTCCCCATCATTGTAACACAGGGTGGAAAAGACTGGACATCAAAGCTAATGTTACAATTAATGCTTTCTATCACTGTTTCTGCTGCTCCATTGTAGAATTGTAATTCCACAAAATATTCAGACAGCCTGTTCAGAAAATTCAGAGGGCTTAACATGTAGCTGGCACAGACAGCTCTCCAAGGAAAAACAGGTGAAATTTCCAGTTGTGAGAACTTGTCTCTTACAAATCCTAAAAATCCAAGGTGGGTATGGTGCATAGAATTAAAATATGACCTGGAACAGATGTCTCTTGCCATGCCCTCCATGAGGTATACAAATAAAACAGCGGATAAGAAAGCAATCAGGTTAAAAGACACTATTTCATACTGTAAGGATTCTTGGAGATTTAATGAAGAATTTCCCTCACCAGTCGCTCTCATGTACATATGGCAAGCCAAATTATCATTTAGAGATATCTCTAAATCATTTAAAGATATCTTCAAATATTTCAAGATATCTATACATGATTTAAAGATATCTTCAGATATTTCAAGATATCTTCAGATATTTCAAGATATCTTCAAATAATTCCAGATATCTTCAAATATTTAAAGATATCTCTAAATCATTTAAAGATATCTGCAAATCATTTAGAGATATCTTCAGATGACTTCCTGTATGTAGCCCAAGATTATCACTTCCTGTTAACGTCTTCATTCATTTCCATGTAACTGAATAAGGAAACAGGAAGTGATAATCTCAGCCAAAATACAGGAAGTCATCTGAAGATATCTCTAAATGATTTGCAGATATCTCTAAATGAACAGGAAGTCATTTGAAGATATCTCTAAATGATAATTTGGCTTCCCATATGTACATGGGGAATGTTGCTCTTTCTTGCTTTATTAAAATCTTAACTGAGACATCAATCCAGGACCAGAGAGATCCTTTCCAGACCCCTGATCTGTACAAATACAGTCATAGATCTATAATGGGATCTTTGTAAAGTAGCAGTCAGAACACCAGATGCAGCTACACATTTTCTATATTAAAAACAATATGTGAAAGAAAACTATAGGGACATATTATTATATTTCTTAGCAGACATCATTATCCAGGGTGACTTATAATTGTTACAATGTACTATAAACTACCCATTTATACTACCGACCACAGAAATATACTACTGAAATATCACCAGTAAGAAGTGCAGGAAACCAGTGATCACAGGTAAAATGTTGAAGTAATTTCCTGTGTCTACACTCTACAGCTAATGAAGTTTAGCACAACGCTTATCTCAGCTACTATGGGCTGTGAATAGAACCAGACCATGGATTCATGTATGAAAGGGATCATGAAAGAAAAAAAGAAAGTCTCCCCAACATTCAATTAAAGATTCTTAGGCAAAAATGAAGAGTTTGAAAACGGACCTCCTGCAAATCAGGGAAGCTCCTGTGATTTTTAAATTGCCTTGGCAATAAGTCACTCACCACAGTAGTCACAGTCAAGAACTATATTAAGATTAAGGCACAGTTTCACTACATTTTTCACCACGTTTCTTGGTTTGTTGTACTTGTTTTTTATTTCATACAATGGATACTAAGTGAGTGCTTAGACGAAGTAGGTTTTATTTTTCTCATGCCAAGAAATATGATCTGATTTATCATACCTTGTTTGATATCCCACACATATCTATGATGCATTTTTAAAGATTGGTAACCTTCTGCCATTATCTGTTGCTCTAGTTGTATTCAGAAATATCCTTTAATTAACACATCTTTAATTTTAATTGAAATACATAAACAGTATATAAATATTCATCCACATAAAAGTCCAATATAAATAATAATAGGCAAATAACATAGAACACAAATCAGATAATGGCTGAGGAAATGTAATAATTATTTCAGTCCAATCCATAAAACAGACCATCTCTTAAGATGTGAATATACCATCAGTACTGGACTAAATCTTAAACGACACGCATCACTATACACATGCATACCTTATAGTTTATGGAAATATTAATTGAAAGGTATTCATTTTTGCAATGGTCTGGGCTTCTTGAACAGTTGTCCCTGTACAATGGCAAATATTCTCAACTGACTAATTTTGAGAAGGCAGATATATTAGGGCTATTAGTAGTTATCTAGGGATATTATGGTGCAAAGGTACATTAATGTATTAGTACAGTGGGGGAGCTGGATAGTTAACAATCTAAATCAGATTCCCCAATTCATAGTCCAAGTCCAAAGCCAAAGGTCAAATACTGGTTTCTCCGTTCTCTTCACATTAAATCGTTTAGCCTCCAACTTCTCTCCTTCTTGCCCCTATTATTTAAATCTCTAATTCTTGGTTTAACATTAAAAAAAAGTAATTCACAAATATATAATTTCAGTAAGAATACCTTAACCATATTCCAGTGGATCTACAGAAGTACACTAGTACATTATTCTCTGCAAAGTCAAGAATGGAAAAAATGCATAAACAAAATTTGATGAATTTGCCTGTTTTCCATATTGCACTGGGTTTTGCTAATTAGACTGGGGGACAAATGCAGGGGTCTCTACTATTTAATTTTAACCTAACATTCTTGTGCCAGGACTTGTGAAATGTTAATAATTATATCACCTGAGCACACTGTAGTGCCATTATGTGGAGCTAATTTAGGTGCTGCTCTAATATATAAAACTGACCTTCATCTGATATTCCCCATCAGAGTCAAACCCTGCAACGATTCATCACTGCGCTCTTTTTTCAGGACCAGCTAGTGATGCACTTCACTGAAACAATAGCCTTCAGATGATGTTCTGGGCTTTGTTTTCTTTAAGTACTGTGCGGTGGATTACTACATTATTTCTTGACATTTCATCTTTTCAACCCTAGTGGTGGAACAACCTTCCCACTGAGATCAGTACAGCAGAGTCCCTGACCATTTTCTAATGATTACTCAAGACACATCTGTTCAGACTGTACCTGTAATATAGCAGCTCATTCTCCTGTAATTATGTACTTGATATAACTATACATTGTTTTGATTTGTATTACTGCACTTTTGTAGTGCTTGTGTAAATGTAAATTAAAGTCGCCTTGGGTAAATACTACAAATACTACGACTAATAATAATCTAGCTTTGTACCTATTTCAAGAATAGAAAATAAGTGATTAAGCAAGGGAAGAACTTACCACCTTCACAGAAGTAATGTTTCTTCTTCAGCTCTGATAGAAAGAAGAGAGGATATACATGTATTTTCTCAACTCTTTGTTCAATAGTTTAGTGGTCAATTGTGACCTTTCTTGTATTCTGCCTACTACCATTTGTTTTGACAAATGTCTCGTTGAATAATGCAAGGAAACATATTAGTTTATTGTAATTTTTCCATAAGGAACCATTTCAGTTATAAACAAAAGCTGAAAGAGTACTATTTGTTTAAACTGCATTATCTAATAATATTTTAATCTCATTCTGTCTGAATTCTGTCTGCAGGATTGATGATGAGATTCTGCTGATATAATTCTGCTAGGCCACCTTCCAGCTGGAAAATGTTGCAATAACAATTGTAGAACATACAGTACATACACAAACACGTACAATGGACAGATATGTTCCAGACTGATAATTTTAATGTTTTTATGCGTCATTAATTGATGTTGTATTTCTAAAAGATGCTGGTGTTATATTGCTTAACATTATTACTAACTACATGTATATTATAAACTGGGACACTCATAATACTAGTAAAAATAATCTCCCTCTTTTGGACAGATAATCATTGGTAGACAGACACAAGTCCCTACTGGATAATCTGGATGTATCAAACAGAAAATTGAAGTTCCATCCAGATGTCTAAATTGCACGTTACACCATGACTGAAAGACTGTCATTTAAAATAAGAAATACATACATAAATGTGCCTTAGATAATTCATTTAAAGTACAACTTAAGTTCACCATGCCCATTTTTAACACTGCTTGAGGAGTTCGCCAACCTTGACTAATTGTATACAAGGATAGTGTTTCAAATGGAAAGAGGTCATAGGAGCATCTGTGTTGCACATTGCTGTCGATCATTGATGTTGTACATACCACTGTACCATGAGCGGTGGAAGATGTCTGAGGATTGCCATGGACACTTGTCCATGTTTGTCAGGCTTTGGTTACCACACTACTTTTAACAGCATGCGGTTCAATTTATACTTTTTTTTTCCTCTCCTGACATCTTTACCCTAAACAGTACTTTCATCTACTGTAACACTGGATTCATGAGATTAAAAAAAAGAACAGCTTTGAAACTTCAGAACTAAGATGCAAATCCATGGCATTTTCCTCCTCCTCCTCCTCCTTTGACCCTTTCTTGAAATGTGAAATGTGTTACAATGGAACAGAATAGAAGTTCTTTGTTCTATCAACTGCCATGATGGCCATGCAGCATCGCCAAAGCTCTTGTTAAAATTGTATTGTAATTGTCAGAATTTTAGCTCTGGGAAAACAAGTTAAAGTTATTGAAAATTAAAACAGCTCTAACAGCTGCCAACCTGTAGGACAAAATCATGCTAGAGTCTTTTAAATCTCCATACTTCTCTGGCAATGCACAGCAGTCTCCCTCTCTCTCTCTCAGCAGGACCCAGTGTGGCAGGGCCTATATTTGATTTTATCCAGTACCACAGAGCCCCGCTGACTCGGAATTTCCCACTAACCCACAGCCAGGTCACACGCCCTATCCTGCACTCACACACTCTCTGTAATTAGGCCCCCCCTGGTTTAAGAGCTACAACGAACATGAGGCAAAATGTTTTTCTTATTTACAGTTCAAACTCCTGCCACAAAGCAATATGACCAAAGCAGTTGAAACAGATGTTCAACTTGTTCTCATTTTAAATTTTTCTTCCCCTTGGATGGCACATGTAATATCACACCTTCACATTTGCAATTCCAATATATATGCATAAGATACCAGGAGAAATGTGCAAATTAATTCTTATCTGCAAGAAAATAATTTCATAAGCACCTCTAGAATTAAAAATAAAACAAGGCCAGCACTTCTCAAAGTGCATCTTTGATTAATATCACTGCATGCTTGTCAGCAGCTGCCTCTCACTTCAGCACAGCTACTTTAAGCTCAGGTACCCAGGCTGAAGGACAGCAGTAGTTTAATCGGTGCTAAAGAAGAACTTTGTGAAGTTTCTGATCTGAAATAGAAGATGATCTCAATTATTATTATTCTACAAATCTGAGTGATTTGTACCTTGCTGCTGCAATATGAGAGTACATCCTTTCTTGCCATTTTAATGATGTTATTAGGACCTCTGGCCTATGTCAGCAGGGAGTTTTTCTCATATGAAGACCTTCTGTGCATGGTGCCTACATTAGTCTAATGCACTGTGACAGCGAGGGAAAGGGACCTGGAGGCAAAGCCATACATATCATTCATACCTGCCTATTATGTAGCCACAGCACAGAGGAAAACATTGAAGGCATGAGCCCGGAAAGAATGTTAAAATAGCCCTTTTAATCCACTGTATTAATTTCATGGGAAAGACTGAATGGGACTTGCAGGAGCAGTGGCGGTGCTAGACCCTTTCAACTGGGGGGGCCTGTCTGGGGCCAGTTGTAATATTAAGGGGGCCATCAATTTCTCTGCATAGCTGGAGTAGGGGGGTGTATTGTCTGCTTTTTGAAGGGGGGGGGGGGGTGCTGACAGTGCTTTCTACGCGATGTTAGTGGGGGGGGGTTTGGGTGCGGGGGGCTGGTCCTGGGGTTTTCTACGCAGTGCTGGGGGGGGGAGGCAGCGTGGGCTGACGGTGTTTTGTCCGCGATATTAGCTGGGGGGGGGGGGGGTTGTCAGTGTTTTGTCCACGGTGCTAGTTAGGGGGGCCACAAGGGGGGCCAGGCAGGTAGTCACGGCACAATGGCCCCCCTTGGCCCCCTCTCAAAACCGCCACTGTGCAGGAGTATTTACTGTTGTCCTTTTCATCTGTAATCAGCTCACTCGCATTTGTCCTCTCTTTAACACATTTCTGTTAAAACGGCAAGAATGTTTTTGTTCCCACTTTACAGCTAATTTGTTGTGTTGCTGTGTCTGCCTGAAAAGTATAATTTTGTGCATGTCGACCCTGCATGTAGATGCACACCTTACGATGTCTATATAGCAAAATAAGCAGTGTTAGTGGAATTTTAGCCTGTGATGGGTTTCCCATTTGCAGAACTGAGTAGGCTTTAAGTTTATTTCATTAGGTTGTCTTTTTTCCAGAAGCAGCAGTAACTGACAGTCTCTGGGTACAGTGAAGATGGGTCCTTAGCTTTGGAGGGCTCTCTGCCCATCAGGCGTGTGTAACTTGGATATGAAGTAATAAATGATAACACGACAAATGCTGGGATAATAAAATTTCACATCAGGAGTGCAAGACAGCCCTCGTTTTCACTCAAGGCTCCATGCACAGTGAATTTCATAATGGGTTTTAACGCCCACACAGTCTCCTTTGCAAATGAACTGCACACTTTTTTATTATTTGCATTTTGGTTTTCATTACACTCTTATATTCATGTTATGTATTATTTTTCCATTTCTAGAACAACAATGAAGCACTCCATTTGTAACCCATGCAAATTATGTGGTATTGAGGAATTGTATTGAGGCAATTATCTTATAAATATTAAAACCAAATCAAAAATTGGATCATATACTGTGGATACATTTAAAGATCTTTAAAACACTATGGTCTTTTTCAGAATAAATAATTTTGAGCAGATTGTGGTTGTACCATGAACACAGAACAATGTTGAGACTTCTCTGCTCTCAAAATGAATCACAATTGTTGGGTAGCACAACTGGACGTTCTTAACCAAATTAGGGACTTGAAATGGACTTCAGACTGTGACCACTGTTTGAAGTCTATTCCATTAACGTAGCCATAGAGGAAACAAGCTCTAGCCTGGGAATCTGGGATTCTTGAAATAGATCTACAAATATGGCAAAATGATTTTTGCAATTAGAACATTATCTTCCTGATATACATTTATTTAAATTAAGAAAAAGATATTCTGTGCTGGTATGAAGGCTAACTTGCATGTTGTGCGAATTGTAACAGGGATACAATATTTAGTCTCTTTTTCTTGTTTGTTGGTTTTATTATTATTGTAAACACCAAGCCATTATCTCCTGCTGAATTTTATACAACTCCTTTTTAACACAGTTTTGTGTCAAGTTGTTTACATTGTGCAAAAAGTAGACTTCTGATTGCTGTACATGTGGAAAATCAAAGTGGTATATTCAGTTGTTCCATCTTGAAATATGCACATCAGAAATCATTTTTAAATTCAATATATCGATATATGGCTATAACCTAATGTATTATTATAGTATCCTGCTGTGTGTCTACAATGCATGAAACTGTTACAGTATCCGGCAAGCTTTACATTGTAATTTAAGGAAGCCTTTTCAGTTCTAGTTTAGCTACAGCAAAGACAAATTGGAAAATTGGTTGATGTTTGGCTCCTTAACTCTCTGTCAGTTGGAGATGAAATAATGAAATATTTTATTACAAAACAACCTTGTGAAACAGACCAGTGAGATGTAGACTGTTCAGATTCACTGATTTTCTTAAAGTGTAGTTCAAGTTGCATTCATATATTAATTTGAAGCTTCCCCACAGTCTGACTAGCTTGACTAACAACTGTACAAACTCATACAGATATATAATGGAGGAATTTATTGCACTTGTAGACAAAACATACCCCTTCAAATTGATCAGATTGACAAGCCAAACCTTGAAATCTCTACTTATCCTTTCCAAGAGAGAAATATTGATGTTTTATTGAGTGTAGTGTCATGACATTAAGAACTGTCCATACATGAATGGTATTTTGATTCAAGGAAAGTTAAACAGGTACATCTGTAAATGTAGAGAAAAGGTACGCACTTTCTTAGTACTTTTTATAGCTAATAAAAAATTAAAGGAGTGGAGCATTAATTTTTGACACAAGAGAACCACTTACAGAGGGTGAAAGAAATGCAGCTTTGATATTTGGAATGCTGTCAAAACCTATATTTCATAATAACACTGACTTTTAACACCATGGGTCTTTTATTTCTGAAAGCTGGGACTTTTTCATTTAATCCTGCAGATCCTTTATGGAACTATGCATTATGGAACTATGCATTGACATCAAAGGATACATTGAAACCAAGGCAACTCAGAGTGAACTTCAAAAAGAAATTCAGAAAGAAATGTGCAATACTGACTTTTCCTCATCATCATTATTATTAATCATAATCATAATAATAACAATAATTAGTATTAGTAATAATATGATTTAAAATACTGATATTCAACCATATACATTTAATTTGATAAATTAGAACAACTTTGTAAAATAAATTAATATGATCAACATATACATTTCTACATGATTACTACCCAACTTGATATTTTGTATTTTATATTTGCATTAGACCATAACTTTCACATTACTCAAATTTAAGGAGTTATAACCTACACCACCATTTGTCTCTCCTATAAAACAAGTTCATAACCCTGACTGGCCCACTAGCCAAACCACCAAACATCAGGATAAGCCACATCCTAACACCTTCTAAAAACTCACCTATGGACCATATGATCCATCTCTCTGCTTTGCCACCTTTAAACTGATATCACCCTGCACTGTGTGACTTGAAGCTGATTAAACTGTTGTTGGACTTGCTTGCTATTCAGGACCCACACTGTACCTCTATTGTACTTATTGTAGCTTCACCTATATTGTATGATCTTATACTGTATCTGTCTCTTTGATTTCTCTAAATTCTCAGATTTGTTTAATCACTCTACAATACATCAGCCAAATGTTATCTAAAAATATAAATATTTAAAATTATTATTATTGTTGTTGTAGTATTACATGCCTGAATTGTCTAAATGAAGTTCTTTTCAAATGATCAGGGCTCCCTCTGCTGTTCACTGTCACAGCTGCCTGATAAAAACTCCAGTGCTGCTTTGCTAACCAGAGAGCCTCATCCAATTCCATTAGACTCCTCCTGACCTACTTCTTGCTCACAGGACCAGGGATGTCATATCGTTTCTCATAGAGGCAAAGCATGTTGACACTGAGGAATTTTCCACATTCTGCTTTTGCTTAATTTCTCCCTGGTCATCTCATATACGTCATTCTGCTCTCCCCTGCTCTAAGATGCACCGTCCCAATCCTGGTTCCATTTCAAGGAACAATCTTGATTGCCCTTGACATTTCCAAAGGTAATGCTTTCTTCTCAGTTTTGTTTGCAATTAATATAATTGTATGTGTAACAAAATGAGATTTGTACATGCATGTATATGTTTGGAACTTCAATACTACTACAAAATAATAAATAATATGAATAAGAACAACAACAACAACAACAACAACAACCCTTGTGAATTCTCCTTTTCTTGTGTGTTTGTTTTGTTTTTATGTGATGCTGAAGCTGAGGATACCATCAGATTTAGCCTACAAGTCAGTACTACAGAATAATGCCAGAATCCATGATTTTTTTTTTTACACTCAATATTATTTAAAAAAAAAAAAAAAAAAATTAGCTGAGTCAAAGGCAAATTGCAATGATCAAAACTTCTACTGTAGGGAGACTCCCCAGTGGCAGTAAAGGGCTTTTACTCAGAGCACATGTTTGTGCCCTATAGGCCGAAGATCCATGTTTGGGACTGGGGGCTGTCAGAGCCAAACAGTGACTGGGAGTCCCAAAGGGATTTGTGCACAACTGGCCAGGTTCCTTTATAGCTGTATGGAGTCAGTGTCAACCAGGGGTTCCTCAGTTTGCAACACACCAGAAAGCCTTGTGACAGGCCAGGGATACATGACCTTACAAGTGTTACCAGTGGGAACAGTCTCAGTACTCCAGCCTCAGCCAAACATCTGTCTGCACTATGGTCTGGCAGTGTGTTCGGATGATGCAAGCATTACATCTTCTTCACCACTGGGATTTTCTTAACTGTACAGGGGTCCATTACGATAAACAGAGCACTGTTGTTATATGTGTGGTCTGATTTACTAACTTGGAAGATAACTGTTCAGTGTATAAGGCACAAAAACTTTACATTCCCCCCCCCCTCCCTCACTCTCTCTCCCTCTCTCTGGTAGTTTATGAGCTTATTCAGACAGTAAGGGAACATAGAATGGAAAACCATTATAATGAAAAAAAGACACCACAATGTGTAAGCAAGGGAAGATTAGAATCACACACAGTCCCAGCTTTACCTGGCCAATGAGGCATTCACAAATAAAGATAGCACATGTTTTACAATCAGGAAGACAGGTTTCTTGTCAAACAAAATAAAACTCACTCAAAAGACCTCCCTTTACCATAGCATACTACAGAAATTGTGAACTTTTGCAGAGTTAAAATAGACATGCTATTTGTTGAAATTATCTTTTTCAGTGGAATTGGTCATCTAGAGATTAGTGTTGAAAGCTCACTGTACTACACAATGTGATTCTGAAGAACAGCAGGGGTCAGGAACCATTATTCCACACTAATACACACAATCGGTTTCCAACTAATGGAACCTCTCCAAAATATTATTATCCGGCAATGTAAACGCTCCCCACATGCATCAATGAGCCTTGGCCGCCCATCAACCTGTCACCGGTTCACCGCTTTTCCTTCCTTGGACCACTTTTGATAGGTACTGACCACTGCATACCGGGAACACACCACAAGAGCTGCAGTTTTGCTCTGACCCAGTCATCCAGCCATCACAATTTGGCCTTTGTCAAAGTCGCTCAGATCCTTACGCTTGCCCATTTTTCCTGCTTCTAACACATCAACTTTGAGGACAAAATGTTCACTTTCTGCCTAATACATCCCACCCACTGACAGTATATATAATACTAATATTTTTATTTATAGGAGAGCTTGCAATAATATTCTTTCCCCTAGTCTGTCAGACTGACTAGTCTGAGTCTCACAATCCTCCATTTCTGTCCCCACAGACCTCAGTAACTGCAGTCTTCACAGTGAGAATGTGAGACGACAACGTATCACCATTCCACCTTAAAACGCTGGGAGTTTTAATCCATACAATGCAAAATGCCTTTACATACACTATACTCCCTCTATATAGCCCATGACCTCTAGTGCAATTAATTTACTGCTGCTTGTACCCTTTTACTTTTGGTAATAAACTGTATTGCAAGAGCTTAGTTGGGGATTCAGTTGGGGAGTGTATTTCTATATATTTCAAAGCTTTTTATTAAGGCGGTCACCTTGGGGGCTGTAATAGTGCACAAAACTCAAGATTAGCATTAATGGCACAAGAGTCCCAAATGCTTTTTCTACAGTACAGCTCCCCCAGAACTCTAATAACAGGATGGGGACCCTGAAAGTTAAATTAATACTGTTAAGGACTCAGGCACTCTACTTACATTATAGGGACCCAGGGACATGATTAACAGTTGAATAAAAGGGATCTATTAACAACACAAGAGTGCTAGAGAGTCTAGTAACTGTTAAAGGAATGAATGACTTTTTAAAACTGCCTTATCAGTAACTTAAGAACATAAGAAAGTTTACAAACGAGAGGAGGCCATTCGACCCATTGTGCTCGTTTGGTGTCCATTACTAACTTAGTGATCCAAGGATCCTATCCAGTCTATTTTTAAATGTTCCCAAACTTTCAGCTTCTACCACATCACTGTGGAGTTTGTTCAGATTGTGACGACTCTCTGTGTGAAGAATTGTCTCCTGTCTTCCGTTTTGAATGCCTTGAAGCCCGATTTCCATTTGTGTCCCTGGTTCTGTGTGTCCCTGCTGATCTGGAAAAGCTCTTCTGGTTTGATGTGGTCAATGCCTTTCATGATTTTGAAGACTTGAATCAAGTCCCCACGTAGTCTCCTCTGTTCCAGGGTGAAAAGGTTCAGTTCCTCAGTCTCTCAGTAGGACATTCCCTTCAGACCTGGAATAAGTCTGGTTGCTCTCCTCTGAACTGCCTCTAGAGCAGCGATATCTTTCTTGAAGTGTGGAGCCCAGAACTGCACACAGTATCCAGATGAGCTCTAACTAGTGCATTGTACAGTCTGAACATTACTGCCCTTGTTCTCAATTCTACACTTTTGACAATATACCCTAACATTGTGTTTGCCTTTTGTATTGCTTCCCCACATTGTTTGGATGGAGAAAGTGAGGAGTCTATATAGACTCCTAGGTCTTTCTCATGTGTTACTTCATCTAGTTCTATTCCTCCCATAGTGTAATTATAGTGGACATTTTTGTTACCTGCATGTAATACCTTGCACTTGTCAACATTAAATTTCATCTGCCAGGTGTCGGCCCACAACTGAATGTTATCTAAGTCCCTATGAATAGCCTGTGCTGCCGAGATTGTATCTGCTGAGCCACCTGTTTTAGTATCATCTGCAAATTTGACAAGTTTGCTAACTATCCCAGAGTCCAGATCATTAATATAGATTAGAAAAAGCAAAAGCCCTAGTACTGATCCCTGTGGAACTCCACTAACAACCTCACTCCAGTTAGAGGCAACTCCTCTAATCGACACCCTCTGTTTCCTATACATCAACCAGTTCATAATCTACTTACATTACCCTGAATGCCTACAGCTTCCAATTTGAGGATCAGTCTTTGGTGTGGAACCTTATCAAAAGCTTTATGAAAATCTAAGTATATCATATCATAAGTTTTCACATGATCTACAGTTGCAGTTGCATGTTCAAAAAATTCTAGTAAATTAGTAACACATGATCTGCCTCATCTAAACCCATGTTGACTATCTCCAAGAATATGGTTTTCATTAAGATGCTCCTCTATTTTCTGTCTAATCATTTTTTCCAACATTTTACAAGTGAAGCAGGTGAGACTGATTGGTCTGTAATTTCCTGGCTCAGTTTTGTCCCCTTTCTTGTGGATTGGTATAACATTTGCTGTCTTCCAGTCGGTTGGCACATCCCCTGTTCTAAGTCATTTGGAATATTTTAGTTAGCGGCCTATAAATAATTTCCCTCATTTCTTTAAGTACTGTTGGAAATATAACATCTGGCCCAGGTGATTTGATTTTTTTAAATTCTGCTAGTCCCTTTAGTACCTCCTCCTCAACTGACTCTGTATCCAATGTGCTCCAGTCTAACTCTTCTAAGTGCCGCCTCATACCTTCAAGGTTTGCTTTTCTAAAATTGTCGACCATTGTTTTTGACTTGGTCCCTGTTTTTTGAAATAATGCCTCAAAGCTAACCATATTGTGATCACAATTTGCCATTGGATCTCTAACTACTGTCCCTCTGACTCTGTCTTGGTCATTTGAAAAGATCAAGTCAATGTATGCACTCTCCCTGGTTGGTTCCCTGACAAATTGAGTTAGAAAGCAGTCATTTACCATTTCAACCATTTCTATTTCTGCTTCTGTAGTCCCAACCGGGCTTTCCCAGTCTAAGTTTGGGAAATTGAAATTGAAAGAACCTCTGTCCTACCTTTTCCTATGTCATTGGTTCCAATGTGGACCATGACCAGTGGATTCCCCCTGGCTTTGTCCAGTAGCCCGTCTACTAGTTTAGGGAGATCTGCAACCTGAGCACCAGGCAGGCAAGATACCATGCGGGTCTTCTTATCACTAGAACACACTGTGTGATCTACGCCTCTAAGAATTGAGTCTCCTACTATAACTACCTCCCTCTTCTTGGGGGGAGTGGGCACCATGGTGCTCTGGTGCTCAACTGCCCCCCCATCACCATCTGAGCTGTCACTGTCCAACTCAGTGTCCAGCAGTTGGAACCTGTTGGGCAATTCTAGCTCTTGGGGTGTCTCTAGGGGTTGTGCACGCCCTTTTCTGTGGTTACGACCTACTGTAACCCAGCAGTTCTCTATACTGTCCTGCTCTGAAGTCTCAACTCTAGTAGGTTTTGGCATGCACTCTCATGGGCTGATTGACCAATTCTTCTATATCCCTAATACAGTGCAGATCGCCAAGCTGAGCCTCAAGATCACAAACCTTGATCTCTATCCATGCCTGGTTTAGCAGCACTTATCGAATGAGGCTTTCACAAATTAAAATGCACAGAACTAGATTTTTCAGTCTGTGGTTAGTAAGTCAATCACAATAAAAGCTCATTGCAGCACTGCAATAATCTGCAAATAACTCAAGAGTACATGTCCCTCACAGCAAACTATAGCAAACGCTAGTAAGAACCTATCGCTGTGTAATTATAGCAATCGATGACCTGCTCGAAGTGTTTGTGCAGAAATGCAATTACTAAGTTGTTATTTTGTAAATGGCCTTGTTGGAGCTAAAGATGTTTCGACTTATACAATATAGTTATGCAAGGATTTAACAGATACTGGCTGCCAGCCTTGTAAAATTAAACCTTGAAGCCTGGTAACCAAAGTATATCTCCTTTATTACACCAGTACAGGCAATTCTGCTAGTTCAACTAGACTGCATTATAGTTATTATAAATAGAGAGAGTCTTAACGTCCACCACATCCTTTATTACTTCAGTTACCTAGAGACGCATTATTCCTGAAGAACCCTTGCATCTACTTTTTCCATACGTATTGGATTAATATCGTTTCTGCCCCAAGGCAGTGTCCCCCTCCTGAGTGATGACTCTGATTTAGGAGAAAGCATCGCTTCCTGGTTGGAATGCGACAAGAAAATCTATTCTGACAAATGTGCCATTCCCCCCAAAATCACTGAGCGAACAGACTGGGCAAAAAGTAGCACGGGTCTAAATCGATGGGAGCCACCAGTGACATGAAACATTTAAAAATATCGACAGCCTAATTACAAGCCACAACTTTGCAGAAACCATGGTTCTGAAGAGCTGAGACGCCCGTGGTAAAGTGAGAGATACCAGAAGTACAACGGTGGGTTTTCAAAGCATTGCTAAAAGTTGCTCAAGTCTGAAAGTTGGCAACGACCTGTGATGTAGAGACAGAAGGTGAGGACCATGAAGCTGATTAATTATCCCTCTCATCCCTGACATACAAATCTGTGCATCCATGAACAGATAACAATGCCTGCTTCAGAAATACGCTGATGTCTTTGATGTGGAAGTTGTCTCATAAGTGTAAAAGGTGCATGTGAATAATTTTTCCCTGTCTTGGCCAGCTATAAAGATGGAAGTATGCCATTTAATTTCTGAATTATATTGCATTAAACTTGACATTTCTATGAAGGAAATTCAAGTAGAATGTAAAAAAGGATATGAAATGTCACTAAGTATTAAAGCTTTTTATTTACTGATACTTTTCTTTTCACCCATCTACAGATGGAATTCTGATAACATTGGTGTGGGAGAGACAGTTAGCAAATGTGTAATAAAGGCGGGAAAATGTCCTTGGGAGAGATGTCAATTATTCAGACGTCTAGAA
This sequence comes from Amia ocellicauda, assembly GCF_036373705.1. Taxonomy (NCBI): domain Eukaryota; kingdom Metazoa; phylum Chordata; class Actinopteri; order Amiiformes; family Amiidae; genus Amia; species Amia ocellicauda. The sequence continues at coordinate 15,286,352 of NC_089852.1, forward strand.
ACGACTATTATACAAAGACATCTTCATGATCAACATTTAAACTATGAATGTTTAAATGTTATTCAATATCGTATTTGATGGCTATCCAAAACTGGAAGCTGTGTGTTTATTTAAAGCAGTCTATGAGAATCGCATAAGCACAGTCTTGGTTTCATGTTTGATCAAAGACTCCAGGCAGTCTGCAGGCCATTGCTGTTTGGTCAAAACCTCACTTCCTTTGTCCTATGCAAAACTAACCCTACACAGTGGCTATTTGAACAGGAGATCCCCATTTACACGCCATAGTAATTCCCTCATATACCACAATGTTACACCAGCTGAGAAAATAAATAACCCCAAATCCAATTGAGAAAGTGTCATGCAGTCCAAAAAATGTCCCATCCGCTGGGGGAGACGACATTACATTACATGTGATTGAGCAGCTGAATTGTGTGAAGTGGGAACAAAAGAGGACTTTTGGGAGATTTGATCAACCATTGAAAAGTGTTTGAGAAAGAGGGCCCCAGACATCTCTTTTACATTCAAAACGAAGGGCAGAGCCACAGGGCAAAAAAGAAAAAGAAGAGCCATTGAATTGAGGACAGAGAGAAGGAAGTGTTCTTTGTAGACAGAAAGCTGTGGGTGTGTGGAACAGACTGCCAAGCTGTGTTGTGGATGCTGAGTCACTGGCAGCATTTATAAAATCAAAAAAATAAAAAGATTCTCAGATCATTATAATACTAACAACTCAATCTACATACAAGATGGGCCAAACAGCCTACACTGATCTGTACATTTTCTTATATTCTTACACTCTGACAAAACACTTGTTCTTTGAGTTCTTTGAGGTTTCAGAAACGCTGTTGAGGACACATGAATAGAAGGAACAAGGTTTGCATTTCACCATCCCAAAGATGTTAGTAAATAATTACATAAATAAAACTCAACCATGTGAATTTAAGCTTGAATATCTCGTCATTCAAGGGAAATACCATAAGGACTGCTGAGAAGAGTTCAGCAGTTGACAGATATTGGCAGTGGCTTCACATTCAATAAAGGCAGCATTTGACATGTGATTGTGGCGAGTGCACACTGAGAACCAAAGGTTTCTGTTTTGTTACACAAGAACAAAATCTATTCTCAAACACAGTGCTATGCTCTATCCGTACTCCATGTATATCTGAATAAGCAGATTGAATACAACAAGTCTGCAGATGCATTAACCCCAGTCCTTCATACATACTATGAAACAACACAAATGAAGTATACTTTAAGTGTTTTAATTAAATGTTTTTATTTTTTCATCAATTGGTGTGACATTGCAAACCGAGCCAGAGCAAGTTGGGTGGCCATTGAGTTCTATAGTGCTTCTTAAATTAGTTTAGTGGGCAATCAGTCTTATGTGCCACCTTCTGTAGCACTGCCTCTGTAATGGGACATCTGCTACCCTAGATTGGAATTGGGGGCTATGTTCAGACCACAGATGTGACCGGTCCCTAACCCAAACCAAATCACTGAATTAAATCTGCCAGGATCCATTAGGGGGCAGTATTATGCTACTAGTAATCAAAGCTTTTTCACAGAATACATTGTTTATTAGTTTATTTTACATATTGTTTTTACTTTTTCGCCATGCTATATTTTACAACAGTTAATTTAACTTGAATTATTATTAGTATTATTAAAAACAGTCAAAATCTCCCTTTGAATTTGTCATGTAAGAGAATATGACTCAATTTAATTTTCTTAACACAGAAAATCCTGCATTAGCCAGGTGCTTTGGGCAAAGATACAGCCTGGTTCTATGAATAAATACAGGTTCTGAAATCCATACTCCAGCCTCACTCAACAACAGGTGGGCCAAACCTCAACAAAGATCTCGTAAAAGACCGGAACGCCGCCCTGACAATTAATGTGTGAGAATTGAACACAGAGCTCTTAACACGTTCTGTAGTTCATTACAAGACTGGAAAAGTAAAACAGCGAAGATCTGGCAATATCCCATGTGATTATCCATTTCAAAACACGGCTAAGGAGGAGTTCAGTAACAAGTAATGTGTGATACAAAATATATATATATATACAATTCTTGAAATGGATTTCACTAAAAACATTTATTTGAACGAAGACTCTTCAGAGAGGAGAGAATTAAACTTGTGGAAGAGGTCACTAAACCTAATATATGAGGTAATTCTAAATCTTAAAAAAATCTGAATATTATTTGCATTATATAAGAAAGGTGATTTTAAAATTAAGGATTTGTAAATTATATTTAAATCTAACTCATTTGAAAGATTAATTTGGTTTATTTATTTTTAACTAGAAAACAGGAAAACTGTTACTTGATGGTTATTGGTTGTGTATAGTTATTCTGTTTAAATGCTGCTCATGTCATGTAAATGTCTGCTAAATAGAGGGTTCCCGGTAACAGAAGAAACAGTGAGAATTCAGAACCTCCAGCTCTTTTTAATGAACATTGGCAACATGAGATTAGGCTTCTGAAATCAGCAATGGCTATTTTAAGGCAATTCATTAGATGACATTTGATTTAAAAAAGAAAAAGAAAAAAAATCACAATACTCAGCAAGTTTCAACAGAGCCAAAACATTGTTTGTGATGAGTTTAGTAACTTTTTTCAATTTTGAATTTTATGAACTGCCCCCTCATCGTAAATCACTGTGGGTTTGCAGGACCAGGACGCCTCTTCTTTAATAGAGACCATTTCAGTGGGTGATATTGGGTCAGTCAGAATCATTTCACACACTCAGTCATAATTGAAACACAAGAACTTCACAGAGCCTAATAGTATCTATGTCATAATTTCAGTTTGCTTGGCAACTTTTGGTCACCAGATTTCTCGCTCTCTGTTTTAAAGTGTTCTGTTCAAAAGACATTTACATTGGTAATATGTACCCCTTCTTCTGTAAGTGGCTGTTTTTCTTTGTGTGGAAAGGAGGTCTATGCAGACCCCAGTTCCTGTGCATGGTCCTGATTGATAATCCCTCTCCAGGGCTGAAACATTAGCTGTCTGCTGCCCATGGCTATCTTCACTGGAACAGCTGTCACCCAGGCTGTCACTGCTACCACTTTAGGCTATGGGGCAGTCTAGTGTTAGAGGATCTGATGTAAATGGCACCCAACGCCACTTGAGAGACCATGTTCTCCAGACCCCAGGATGTTCTCATTCCTTTCACTAACCTCCCACCGAAGGTCAGAACCGGTCAGAAGCACCATCCACCATTCACCATCAGAACCACCATTACTCACAGTTGCACAAACTTCATCACCTTTTGTAGCTTCCATACTTCATAACGTTCTCACAGTCAAAAATACTTTTTGTCTCTTTCACCTATACACATGCATACATCCATCTCTGCTTATATTTAGGCATCGCCTAAATTTCAGTATTTCGATAAAGGGTCTATACAAGAAAGAATAATGGAGCCAATATCCACACTTTCACAGCAGTCACAGTATCTCCCTGAACATATGCTTTGAAGCTCTGTACTCCTGTTTTTTTGCGTGTAGAAATCCCTACATTTAGATGAAGAAAGAACTCTTGCTTGCGGAAATAGCAACTGAACTCCCAGCCGAAGTATATTTACGATCTGTACTGTCACTTCATGCTTGAATAACAACTGATGCTCGTCCTTCCTGGCAACTTCCATCCCAACTTGCAGCCTTTTCGACCCTATTCAATTTCATGTCCATCAGCACGAGTTTATGCGGAGAGGAATTCAATCTATTGTGATATTTCAGCTGGAGTGTGCCCCCTACCATATCTAGGTGAACAGCTATTTAGATACTATATGGTTTGAAAACAAACAAAACAAGCATATCAATTAATACAAATATAGGCGACGCAATAGCTATAACCAAGTGTGATGCTAAACCTATGTGAAAGCCAAAAGATGCATTGAAAAATATAATAAGACCTTCCAAATATTCACTTGTGGCTTCTGGTGAGCTATTCTTCATTGTTTTTATTTGGTTGTGCCCTGTCCTCTATGGATATTCAGACTACCTTATTTTTATACTGACACAGATGCTGAAGTCACGGTTCAAGTGTTGGAGTCATTCATCCACATAGGATTTTAAATTGATACCCAGTGCTAGAGCAGGCAGCTATGACATTTTCAAGCCACATGTTACTCATATATTTGAAAAGCAGTGCCGCCAGCCCCTCCTTCACAAGATAACAATGCTTTACTGCCAAGGCTTCTACAGATACCTTGGATCTTAGATTAAAGTAGCAGACAATTAATTTCCCTTTCAAGCCCACCAGATTTGCATATGAATTAAGCATGGCCTGATTCTGTTTCAGGAGAGTGGAACTATTAGGAGGCAGCAGGATGTTGTCTAACAGCCACCCAGCTGTGAGGGTTATTACTGGGCAGTGGGAAGCTGATATTCCTCGTTGTTAATCTATTACTGGCTATAGGGGTTGAGAGCCCAATGTAAAACAGCCACTTGCCTTGTTAAAAGGTTTGGACAATTGGATTTAACAGTGATGACAGCCCTGCTCACCCAACCTACCACCTGCTTGCCTTTTCTTTCAGCTTTGGGTCAAAGAAGCTCAAAAGCACGAATGCAACACTTTCACGAATTAAGGTGCGTAGATAACAGCAGAAAAATACCAAAACCCTGTCAGGTAGTAAAAGAGCACAGATTTGTAAATCTAAAGTCTAAAGTGAACTGAGGGATGATGTTAGTCCTTTACAAACAGGACCTGATTTATCAAAAGGGCACATCTGTTAGTATTTTACACTTTGAGAGCAATAGCATCTATGAGCATCAGGGAAATTAAAGCCCAGAAAGGTCACCAGTCGTCTATGTGAAAAGCTACTCACTGTAAAACCTCACTAATAATGAAGGACATCCAGTCATTTCATTTAAATGAAAAGTGTAATTCTAACAACAGATATGAAATCTTAAACATGGGTTTGGGTATAATCGCTGCTTGCTGAGCTAACACAGCTCTGTTCCTGAAGAGCTGCAAAGCCTTGGAAAATAAATTGACTAAATTACTGGGCTTAATTACCATTTGTTCCAGATTCATGAATGGTCATTAGAGGTGTATGAAACCAGCAGGATTGTGGCTGTGCAGGAACAGGGAAGGAACAGGGCCCCCCACCCTCACCCCCTTGAGCCTGTTACTTGGCTTAGTAGTTAATGATCATCCTCTGAGGACAGGAAAGATGCTACCACAATCCCCTCCTGGCCCCTGGTTTTTCCTTCTTGAAAGGATGGACATTTGGTGGAGAATGTACTGTGTTTCCTTCACTGACGCCACATGCTTAATGATGTACGACTATATTAAACATCTGAAAATGTCAGCCAAAGAGGTCGAAAAGTAAGATTTATTTTGAATGGATTTGCCGAGGAGGATTTGTATTGACTGAATTAAGCTCTTTAGCTCTTTGGACTACCACTATTGAATTTTACAAAAAGTAATAAACAAATACATAACAATATAATGCTATATACAATGTGCTTGAATGCCTGCAAAATCTTTCTGTGCTTTTAAACTGTGTGTTTTATGACACGTGACATCACCCTTTCTGTTATGCAGCAATGAATAACATTTTGTGTTCTCTTGACATTCAGAATGAATTAACATGAAGCCACACACTACTCAAATATACATAGCAATAGCATTTACACAAAAGATCATAAACTGTGCTTCTTAAACTGCTCTTACATATTGTTAACAAAGGTCACAACAAAAATGTAACGACTGCACAGAATGAAAACGAAGCTTGCATGTTTAATGAAGCAGACTAGCAAGTCACAAACATTTAAGACATTAAGTAGCCTATAGCGTATTGTTCATAATGCTAAGGCGGTGCAACCATTTTGTCCATAGCTGTAGAATAACAGAACACTACACCATTTTCAGATGAATCAAAGCTAATTAAATTAAATACTGCTCTAGTTTATTTTTTTACATCTTACGGTTGGGCTGTGATAATATTGCATCCTTTGTACTCTTAACTTGCACAGTCACATGTGCTCCATTAGTCACAGTACTATGGACAATCCTTTGAAGTTACAGTGATGATCATTCTAAAAATAAAAGGATTAGCCAATGGGAGCAAAACATGACAATACAGTAGGCAGGACCTGAAAAGCCTTGTACGCTGATAGGGCTTAAAATATAAGCAGCAAGGGGAAGAAATTCAGTTCTTATATGCAATTTAAGCAATTTATTCTGATATAGTATCTTTAGAAGTTTATAATACTGATGATATTTATGTACTTAAGTAAATTCACCCTGGTAGAGAAGATTATTTGAGAATGCGACCACATTTGCTTTCATAATCAACAACTAATCATTCCGCTAGGTGGCTCCAAAGAGCACCCAATGTCTCAGTGAAGCTCAGTGCAGCTCAGTGCATGGACGCTGGGGCTTGGAAACTCAGTGTGCTATTCACGGTGCATGAGGCACTGGCTCTGAGAGTCAACAATGGCAGCTCTAATCCAGGACCTGAGCAAAGCCCGGCTGGGCTGTAAACCTCAGGCACAGACTCGCCGTGTCATCCCAGGGGCAAAGTGTAAGAAAAAAAGAAAAAATAACTGCCTTTGAAACATGAGCCAGAACGGCAGCTTTATGTGACAAGATAAAAGAGCCTGTCATTTCAAAACCAGAACTAACAACAAGGCGCCTCCTGTGATTGGTAGTGTGAGGGCCAATGTCAGGCACGCCAGTTTCCCCTTGGACAAAGCAGAGAACCAGCTTGAGGATCATTTCAAAGAAGCTACTATGTCCCAAATGTGGTGGATACTGTTCTGCTGCTTAGCCTGAGTGGATGGTGGATAGACCCCTTTGAAGAAACAACAGGTGGTGACTTTAATTTATTTCCTGGTCTTTAGTCATGGAGTGCCATCGCAACAGTACAGAGTGGAGCTTTCACCACAAACCATCACAAGGCTTCCTATATAAATATATATTTTTTAAATACTACTACTACTAATAATACTAATAATACATCTTTATCATCATCATCCCTGACTCCCAGTGTATCACAAATTGCCCCACTGTTGCCCACTGAGTTCACTGCAGCTCTCTGGCACAAATAGATTTCAAAGGCAAATAAGAGATTAGGCAGTGAGGTAACTTCCTGTAGGTATCACAATACATGGTTATATAACCACAGTCTAATTTAATGCTGTTTAAGGTTGTCTCTGCTTTCACAACCTGACATACAACCTCATATTTAGCATCGCATATTCCCACCTCCACCCTTCTGGGTTTGCACTGCTGTGGTGAATCTGCTGTCTCCCATCATACATCCTAAGCTTCGGTCTGCCTTGCGTCTTCCCCGGAGTGCCTTTCTCCTGCGTTATGGGCTTTCTGAACAAAATATAAAAAATCCCTGTTTTTTATGATGATTATTATGTTCACTGTACAAATGACATCATATAGACAGCAGCCTCAAGGACACTCTGCATGAATGCATGCTGAGATTGTGAAAGTGATTTAATAAGACATAACTCATAAAGCTGAAAATCTTATCAGGAAGTGAATAACGAAGAAACTCCACGTTGACATCTTATTTAAACAGTTGTATAACAGTATATTTTTCACAATTCCACTGCCTACTCTATACATAAACTTATGAAACTGATATCCTTCAGATTTGTTCTGTTCTTGCTTCTAATATAGGTTAAACATCCCATGTACTGTCACTGTTCTAGGAATAATGCTTTCACCACCCTAGATCAACAGGGAGGAAGTATTTGCACTGTTGTGTATACAAGCGAATGGAAGAAGACTTATCACATTTCCAGAAAGGTTGAAAAAGTAGAGGAAGATCACTTTGGAGATAAGTGCTATAGCTGAGGCAAGACTTCTGCTGTATTAATGCAAGTAATAAAAGTGCTGAAAATCTCATATTTCTGCTGTGAGTCACCTTCACTTGGCTAGTTTACAATATATCCTCTGTAATTATCCCCATCAATTGCTGCTTTAGTCAAACAGTTCTTGTATACCAATACCACAGAGTATCAGAGGAGTTAACCCATTCATTGTGAGTGAATGGCTGAAACAAACACTTGCATCAACAGAAATAAAACGTATCAACTCTTTTGATTTTGTGAGTTAAAAAGGGGTAAAATTATATACAAACCTAAAGCTGTCAAAGGGCGAAGACAACAGATTTTTTTTACTATGTTCCAATACCCAGTCTCCAGAAAGAGACTCATCTTCAGCCCATCCCTTATATGGGACACTAGGCACAAACGAGGTTAATGCATTCAAGAACTCATTAAACCCCTTCTTAACTTAAGCACTACAACTTTGCCAGATTGCACCAGGTCCTACAGCAGTGCGTGTGGAATTTAAATTTTAATGCACAATGAAAACACAATTCAGCTTGAGAAATGTGAAGAGGATTTGACCTCATAATATAATCTCCCCCCACACAGACAAAGCACTCATCTGTCTGCCACCATGCCCCAATTACTTTGTTTAAAACTGAAGAGAGAATATCCCACCCCACACGATGGGTGCTTCTCAATTATAACTTGGTGTGCCACTGCATACTGTGCTTATTATATTGGCAGCTTACACTGCAGGGAGAAAATGCAATACAGGGTTTGAAGAAGTTTAAATAAGCAAAAGGCTTGAGAGTCTAATAACTGATTTCTAAGAGCCATTTTACCATAGAAATGGGCTGTGGAAACTCTACTGAATGTATAATGTGTGTAAAATCAAGATATTCAATGAAAACTGAAAACAAAAACTGTGCTTTGTAATTTGACTCGGAATGGTTAAAAAAAATAACCAGACTGTGTAGATGCAATATTAATAGCATGGACCATTCATTCAAGTTTTATGTTATACCTTCATGTTTTTATTCTAGTAGATGAGACATCTTCAGGGGCAGAAAATATTGTGGGCTGGGTACTGTTTTCCAGATAAAATGCAACAATATAAGATTTGAAGTCCAAACGGTAAGGTGAAGTATGTATTGCAGTGCTTTTTTTTTATGTGGTAGAAATATCTACCATCAGCACACTCAAATTGTATTTTTGTAGAAGTGACTTTAATCTCAGTAGTGCAACTTGGAAACAAGATTAGGGTGAAGAAGGTGCTAATGTATTTGAGAAAAGAAAAGAGTTGTGTGTGTGGCACTAAGGGCTTGATTTTAAATGCTGTATAGTGGCGTAAATCAATTAAGAATCTACAGGGGTTTCCAAACCTGCCTTATCCAGACATCACCAGGTCCTTCATCAATAGACTAGTGATGGCAAGAAAGGCATCTTCTTTTATATATCCCTTCACATGTTGTTATTTTTAGGATCTTAAAGCACACTGGAGTATATCATCACGTATGCTGTACGTTTGATGCAGTAGAGACGGTAATCTATACAATCACAGAAAAACAAACTCGTTACTTCTCGGAACTTGTCGGAGAAAAAAAAAAGAGAAAACGTTCAAGCACGTTGTGGAAGTCTTCCTAAACTCTTCTGCACATTGCATACATTTAACGAGGAATATGCACTATTATCATGTATTATTCTAAATATTCAAAAGAGTATTGCATTAGTATGGTGTGTTGTAAAATGTGCAAACCAATGTATGGTGCATAGTATCCTAATAATGGAGATACCAGAATGATACCGTTGCTGGATTTTCGTTTTGGACGCTCCACGTGAATCGTGGCTGCACAGCGATAACGTTAAACGACATTCAGACAGACAGACAGACAGACAGACAGACAGAAAAAGACAAGAGCGAACGGCACGGAATTGCCTCTGGAAATGGAATCATTTCCCCTTAGCCCTAGGAATAGGAGAGAGAAGTGGGGGGGGGTTGCATGGGACCTTGGCAGATGGTGTTACCCAGAGTGCATTGTTTTCATTTAGCCTCTCATTTGTCTGCTGTAATTGGATCCCGGTAGGGTAGTCCCAGAGCCGCTGCCTGCCGCCTCCCGCCCTGCTCTTATCTCTCCCTCTCCGGTTTATTGTTACATCAGGATTATTTGTTACAGTAAAGCGTCTTACTGACAATGTGGACATCGGACGGGGATTTATAGATCTAGCAGGATTTGTCTTGGGTTTTTTCCGTAATAAAAAAGGTAAGAACATACTTTTTGTTGTTGTCCTGTGTGCAGAATATTACTCCAAAGATGTATAATTGTAACGTGGATGGTAGGTAGCGCTAGCCTGCCCTGCGGTACCCTTTACAGCGCACTTTGTGTCAGTGCTGCACAGAGCAAGTACCCGCACATGCACACTTAAGTTTTGTATGAACTATACAGACGTGCATCGCTTAGGCTTGTTAGCGAATGAGTCCTACTTTCTGATTTTGTGTTGGTGTGTGTTTTCTTTCTTTTTTTTTTCATTGTAGTTATTTATTGGGGGGGATTTTAGTGCAGATTCGCACCCACACGTACACAGGTCATGTCTGTAAAGTTCAGTCTGTGCCGGTAATAATTCAGCATGAGTGACACAGAGGGCACAGCAATATTAAAACTCTCGCACTTTGCATTTTCTGTCCGGGGCACAGCAGACTGGGGAGGCTGCTCCAGGTTTTCTCCTCTTGTGTTCCAACGACTTTTCAGTTTGACACATGATTGTACAACGTCTGGTTCTTTACTGCAATGTAGACTTGCTTAAAGCTGACAGGGCTGTAATTGCTATGACAGACTCATCCTTCACCAGACTTTAATTGTATTACAGAGAGCGACATAGCATGCGTAAGGCAGCATGTGCAGATCAATAAATAAAATACAGAATACGAATTGGTCAGGCATAATACTACTTCATTGTGGGGGCGTTATTAAGTAACGTGCTTATTGGTTATTTTCTGTTTCTTCAAAATGTTTTAAGTTTCCCCGTTATGCAGCGCTAAAAGCGAATGTGTCTGCATTACATCACAACTAACAATATGACGTTGCTGCAACGTAATTTCTACCAAAGCCTTAATACAACTTTCCAGCAACGTTGTACAAACGTTTTGTGTTTGCTGGGATCTAATTGCAAATGCCATTAAATCTATGTTGACAGTGCAGGTGAATGTCCTGGCCTTCCTTGCATGCCAGTATTTACCTGGCGCTGTAATGTGCAGCACTGTGTTCTCTGTGGTGACCTCATGTCAAACTACACCACACCAGCTCTGTGAGGAAACTGCGGATAGACAGTGACTGTGCGATGACGCGGCTGTACATGGTTTTCACCCCCAATCCTTCCATCCTTTAAGTGGATTTCTGCAAAGGATAGAACACGATTGAAAAGATTTTAAAACAAGACAGATGCACAAAAGGTGGCGCATATTACCCCCCATTAGTAAAGAATTGTCCATGGACACAGAGACAAGACGGTCCAGCTATCATTGACAATGTAGTCTACAACTGTCCTGGGGGCATATGTGACCATTGCTCAATATTGGCACTGTGTAATTGCAGTAGCAATCACAAGGGTACATCTCTATAGTTTGTTCCACTGAAGGTTTCATAAATCCTGAGTAATGGTCTCTGGTCCTGGACCTGGGGCAGAAGTGGAATGACAGCAGTCGTGTGCGCTACAAAGACATGACTGTACCCTGTGCTTTGTTTAGCAGTGTTTAGAAAGTGGTGGTCAGACCTCATAGTATTTAATCTGGAACCAAGGCAGAAATTCAAAATGAGTGACTCTGTTTGTAGTTTCAGTTCTGAGCAGTTTACATGCACCGCCCTGTAAAGTGTAATCAGGTGTATTTTAGCAAACCTTCAAACTGAATTGAAATATGATCACTGGAAAAATGTTGAGACACAATAAGGCTTCACATACAGTACAAAGGGCCAAGGGGTCTGGAAACAAGGAAACATATGCCATAGGAAAGTTTATTCAACACTTAATTCATTTAGGAAGCAGAAGTAGGTGCTGCTTCACTGAGGATCGAGAATAAGCTAAGCTTTGTTTGTGTATGGAACCATTAGATTAAACAACGTAATTTGTAGTTTTAATCCTTTTTTATTATTAGTTTTGCTCATTAACAGGATTCTGTGTTGCTATGGTGATCCTATACGTGGGGACTGTCAACTGTTACCTGGGGGTTAAAAGTGAAGTAATTTTGCCAGTCTCAGGCCTACCATCTGCTTCTCACATTAGCCACTTTAGTTCTGAAAACTACTGTACAATTCCCAGCAGCCTTTTCTCAATGAGTTTTACAACCCAATGGTCTAATTCCCTTATCGAATCCCTGGCTTTACTGAAACCAGCAATTCCCAGATTCCACCTGGTAAGAATACGACCAGCACTGTTAAAAATAAAGGCTTATGATAATGCCTCTGAGGGAGCTGCCCATGCGCAGCCTGCTCTCATTCTCCCCACTCTGTTTGCTTCCAAATGGCTACTGGTAACTTTATTAAAAAAGTATAAAATTACAATGCACTGCTTGAACTAAAAACATAAATTGTTCCTTACAGGATACCACTGTAGAGATATGTATAACCATATTAAGCTCAGACGACACAGGAAGGCTGATGAGGGCATTTCACCCAGCATGTAGCATCTCAGAAATATCAGTTTCTCCGCCTCTCCTCTTTAGGTTCTTCCGGGCAACCAGCAAATACAATGCAAATACAAATACATCTGAGATGGTCAATAGAAAGAAATTAATCCTGATTTATTGGTTACTGTGTTCCATGCAGAATGGGTGTTGTGTTGGAGGGGGTGGATATTCCTTTGTGCAGCTGATGTTATCTTTGTTTGTTTTAATTATTAGCAAAACCTTTCACAGAAAGCAGGAATCTCTTTATTTTTCTATAGCAGAACAGTGGGCCTGACATAAATGGTAAGCCAGAAAGGTAACATTTATACCATGGGTACTCTTATTGCTGTGGAATCGGCTACACCATCACACCAGGCTGGGGAATGTTCCCATTAAGTACATTGTGTTACACATTCCCTATAGCACATGCTCTTTTCAGGGCACATTTTTCAGATTCTTTGAAGGCAAGATTAACTGACAGATTTTGTGAGCCTTATCTTTGAAGAAGTTGCGCTTGAGATATACAGTGTGTAGCTGTGGCAAACCGAGGGGGTGTTAGTTAATGACATGCCAGGCTAAATGGCATCTAATAATATGAAGACTTCTGCTGCTTTGCCAGTAAGAAGCCCACAGATTTGAATACCACGCTGCACCCACTGTTCATTCTGAGGGATTTTTTCAACTGAAAGCATCAGGCAAAGAGCCCACATACATGATGCCTGGACAGGGTTACTGGATGCAATTGAAAGCTGAAATCTCTTCTTTACATACACATACCATATTACTATTTCAAGCAGAGCAAATGCACCTCTACAGTACAGAGAATGCTCCTGTAATTTTTCTGCTCATTCTTGGAATACATGATCAGGATTTTGTCTTTACTTGTTGTTGAACAGCACACTGCTGTACCGTGTTTTGTTTTAGTTTTTTATCTGTTGCATCTTTACAGGTTCAATTAATAAAACAAGCAATATACAATAGGTACTGTATGTGTGGAATAAACCTTTTCCTGTTGCAACAATATACAGGCTGTTTTTCAATTAGCATTTGTCCCCCCCACCAATGATATCAGGAAGTTCAAAACCAAATGTTATGCCCTAAAGCAGTACTTGTTATGGTGACAGTACTGATACGGAATAGCCTCTTTATAATCAATGAGTTTTAAAGAGTTATTGAACCTTTCTGTGTTCAGTGTCATCCGTAATTACAGCTTGAGGTTAACCATAATGTTTAAGATTCAAAGTAATTTTGAACACAAAACACTCTATAACACCATGTAGTGTTAAAATCTATTTGAAGTTGTTTTAAATGTTTCCTTGCTATAAACAAAGAAAATTGAAATTATTTAAAATTCTAGTATCCAGTATGTACTTGCATTCTAACCATTAAAACTAGAACACCAAGTTAACTCAAACAGGTTTAAAATGTCAAATTTTGATGTATGGAATTCTAAAATGTAATTAAGTGCATATTGTAAAATTAAGTCAAATCCACGTAAAGCAAACTTTTAAATATTATTTAACATTTACAACTCTAATTCAGACATTGGGATCAACATTGGGGAAAAAATATGAATTTGTAATGCTTTGATACAATTGTATTGCAGTCTAGTCTGAAAGGCCTACATATCTGGTAAGTTACTAAGTAAATAGTTTTATGTTTCATGTTTTATACTTTGTTTCCAAAGTACAGTGTGTACAAAGTGTGTGAAGTTCAGATCAGGATTTTGCCATGCCTGCATTTCAGTAACTGCATTTCTTTAGATGTAAAGCCATCTGGGAGATCAATGACAGTCACTATCATTTCAAAAGCAGTGAACAACAGAAACACACATTTTCCAACTATAAACATACATCCAATAAATGCTGTTGCTAAATTTAAGAAATTAAACGTTTAATAATCATCATGTGCAGAGTAATTTCCGAGATTACTCCACAACCTTAATTCTGCACACCAAGCCACCACTTTAGCCACATGAGTTAGTTTATTTATCTAACGTTCAGATATTTGGCGGGTGGATATCAGCAGAGACATGGAGAGACATGTATTTCTTTATTCAAGCATGGCTTTCAGTTACACTACACAAACTTGTAATGAAGAAGTTATTATAATAACTCCACACAGACTTTCTTGTGCAATTTCCATGTTTAAAGAGTATGACAAAAAAATCCCCTTTTCTCTCGCTTAGCAGTAAACATTGTCATTCTTTTTCTAATGACTCGGCAGAGTTGTTGAATGCAGAGTACTACTCGACTGTCACTCTGTTGTGTTCCAAAACAATTTGTATATCCCCAGATAGCTCCAGCCTCAAGTCTCAACACTGGAGTCTGTATTTAAATCAGACGAGAAACAGAAATACAAATGATAACCATGTGAGAGGGCCTCTATCTACCATCCTTAAAGCATGTTTTCTCTCCTGTCTGGTTATCAGCATGGTATCATATAATAGACTGGTTGTTTTTATCTAAGTCTAAAGATAGAGCTGATGTCAGTTTGGCAGATTTTTGCCACTCAGCTCCACTCATGTGAAATTCTTTCCCCATTAATGTCACAGCTTCCAACCCTTTTGTACTTGAATATGAAAAGCTCTTTGATATATCTTTGGTCCTGTTATGAAATGTTAAGCTTTCTCATTTTGTTACTCTTTCATGTTTTATATATTGTTTTCTAAAGTGTATTTCTCCTGTGGTGGGGATCGTTTTCCAAATTTAAAAAAACAGCAGGCCTAGCCTAAGGACAAAACACATTTTTAATTGTTTTTGTTTGTTGTTTGTTTGCTGGTTTTTACTTCAGTGAAAGATCTTTCACAAAGTTGTTTGACTGGCAAAAGAGAGTTTTTTATCATTGCCAAGGCAAAGAATGTGACTGAAAGTGTGCTTCTTCTGCACTAAATCTTGAGAAATTCAAATTCCATGTTTGTGGGTTTTAAACCCACCCAGTTCCATCCCATGGTGTCATCCATTATGCTGTTTAGCTTTAACTGACAGCCAAGCACAACAGTAAGCTCCGTCTCCCCTGGTACCCCTGTCAGGGTTTGGAGGTCATTATGTAAGTCTGTTCAGTGTTATGGGAGAAAAGAAAAGAAAAGGAAAAGGAAAAATAAATAACTGGAAATGACAAGAGCTCCCTCTCAAACATTTGGCCTTAAGAGATCCAAATGAATCTTCATTAAAACCCAGATACCTTTTAATTGGAAAACAGATGGAACTATTTTAATTGAATATCTTTAATCAGTTAATTGCTGCCCTTTTCAATTATGACGTTTCCTTCAATCCATTAATATGTTGTTACTTGGTCATAGTTAAACCACACAGCCATCGATTGACCATTAGATCCAGTATTTTGAGGATTTAAACATTAATGTTAATGACTGGACTCTTTCTAACAACATAGTGCTTCTGTATAAGCTGAAGGTTTACGCATGAATGAGCGAGTTCAAGTGGTCTATATTCCGTGTTGTTCCTGCCACTTCCACATGCCATAATGTTGGTAAATGCAATATGACCAGGTTTCTCCCTGAAGTAAGTTATTAACCTGTAACCTTCTGATCTAATGCCCGATTTCTACTAACACATACTTTGCCTCAGTATTCCTTGGAGAATCTTGAGTGCTTTGAAATTGCCCCCAGTCCCCATCCCCGCCCCCACCCCCACCGAATTGCTGTTTCTCTAATGCTTCAGCACAACACCCTGCAGCCCTATCTCCAATCCTCTTTCACAAATATCAAAACAGACACAGCCAGGAAGGTGTTAAAAGGAGGCAACCTTTATCAGAAACAACTAAATGGGGGGTTACTTAATTAACTCTGTCCAGAATACAAAAATAACATAAATATGGCAACAAAGTGTAATCTCACTGTTATGGTAAATACAATAAAATAGAAATCTGTGATTCTTTTTTGATTTCATGCCACCCGAATCTGAATTTGGCCATTGCTATTAAACCTTACTCATCAGTACCACCCTTGTTTTAACACGGAGGAGATGGAGACAGACAGAAAGACAAGCACTGTCAAAGCATCCACCAGGCATTGACACCACAAAGCCCACATCTCAGCAGAGCTAATGCTTGTTGGGAGGAATAATGAAACTCTCCGTTGAAAACACAAGTGTCCAGTGAGCCACATGGGCCATTGTTGTGTGGGATGCCAACGAAGTCCTGACCAACTTTGAGCCCAGCGATATATGTTGTGTTCTCATGGGCATTCATGATTACAGTCCGTTATTCCATACTCCAAATTCAACAATACACAGAAGCCTGTTATATGTAGATTGTGTGGTTACATGTGATGTTGAAATAGCCAATAACTTTTATATTGAATGTCTTGTCGTCAAACTGTAACCTTGATGACCCAGAACTCATAGGCCAACGTTCTGCCACTATGGTATGTATGACATAACCACTAGTCTAGGATAATTCTGACTGGGGCTCATGGAGGTACACTAGGAAATGGATAGATCATAGCAAAATGTATATAATAGATTACAGTCTGAAATATAAGTTAAATAGAAAAAAATGTGTTTATTGTACACTTGCAAGAATGTTTTTTTTTAATAGTAACAAAGAACATATGTGGTTTATTGTTTTCCCTTTGCTGAAAAATCTTTCTTCTTATCCTGTCTATGGATGATATTGAATCTGCTGGCATTTAAATCTGTATCAAACAGAAATGTTTTATTTTTCATGTTGTAGAACCAAGTAATTTAAAATAAAGTCTTATTAGTAACATGCCAGTGAATTTATATTTTAAAGACCATTGCAAACTGAATAGGTCTTATTTCTGATCATGCAGAGTATGCGTAATATTTCAAAATAGAAAATGACTGCAGCCCGTTGCATTTAAAAAATTGGAAGCGACAGGCAATCTATTAGTAAAACAGGTGTTTGATATACATGTCAGTACAATTAAATCTAGAAGCCATATAAACAGGTAATTCAGTTACAAAAAGAAGATTTTTCCATTACTTAATTATTGCCATTTTTCTTGTTCAAGGTACATTTGACAGTGAAAGGGTTTTGGAAAAAATTGTATTTTTTATCTTTTTATATAACAAACAAGGTTCACATAACAATGATGTGCCATTTGATTAAGATATTGCATTTCCTATTTTAATGTAATTAGATCCCACTAGAATGCAAATCGGTATTCTCCATAGCTTTAAAACTATTCTGCAGTTATTAATATAAAGTAAAACTTAATTACTTAAACTGCCCGAGGGCTTACATAAGGCTAACATTTTAACAATGACAATTTCACTGTGAACACTGCCACATCATAAAATGTGTATTTGTTTCTTTTTGTAGAACACGGAATGATCGAATGAATAATAAATGCTTATTTCTTTCAATAACTACTGTGGAATTGATCTTAACCTCTTTAATTTGACTTATTTGGCTACAGTCATGCATGGTGGTAAAACTTAGAAGCTGATTGGTTCAAATCTAGTCTTTGACATATTGATTCCCACCCAATTCACTAGAAATATGCTACTGCAAAAAACACATTTCATTACATATAATATGAACAAGTGAACAAGTAATTCTCCATGAAACTGGAGTTATACATATGTTATATATACTATTAATATAACAATGCTAGATTTTGTCCCAGGTTTAGTGCCACAAAAAGGGGCCACAGCCATTGATAAAACCAATGCAGAACATTACCTTTCAAGCCCGATACAGCTGAAGGCCATGTACATTAAACTTTAAGCTCCCTTTTTAATAACTTAATATCAAATAACTTATCAGACGTGTGCATATATTTGATTAAACTTTGGAAGACGGGAAAACAGGGAAACATAAAAGCAGTTTACTGCGATTGTAGTATGGAATTAAGATTGAAGTACATTACAAAAACCTGTGATTTGTCCTGAATAATTAGAAAATCACACCATTTAATTCATTTTATATATCTCTCCCTGCAAGATAACACCAGCACAGAACCATCTCCTGGGCTTATAGATATGTGTGAGGTTTTCATGCTTCCCTTAAAAAATAAAATATTATTTTTCCGTATTGTTTCTATGGAACACTTCATAGAAGGATGGATTTATATCTTGGGCTAAAAAAGATCAATTAAAATTATCTCTGCAGTCCACTTATCGTGGCACTATTTAATCATTATATAAGAAGAATCACTTGCAAAACCCCAAGAAAATATTGTATTTTTGTTAAAAAAAAAAACCTTCCTCTGGCAAATCAGGCTATGTTGCAGCCTGTCTTAAAAGCAAAACCAAAGGTCACTGGAAACGGGCATTGCTGCCTACAAACCAGATGACTTCAAATCATGCGCATAACTGAATTTAACATGAGCGGGCTACCTTTAGCTCTAAATACAACTTACTTTGGAAGGAACTAGGTCAAATGGCTTGTCTTGTTAAGTGAAGAAGCACCAGGCGTTCCCACTGAAACTGGGTTAGGTGCTGAAGAAAACAAAGCACGCGATTGGCCTGCTCTGTTTTCTTTTCAGGCAAGACCGCACAATTATTTAACACATAGGGGGCTGCTTTCCAATCACTGTAACCAAAAACTAGCTTTATGTGACAGTGCCCTGGAGAGCGGCAAAGCAGTCTGAAATACCATCCTTAATCCCTGATGGCATATCCCGCCTCACCACATAGGGGAAAAAGGGAACGGAATCCTCCCTTGTTAGGAAGTAGATTTCCTAATGTATTGTAAGCCAAAACCCTAATCACATAACACAAATACAATACACAATACAGAAGTCGCAAATTTCCTTTAGAACATAGGACATGTCGCAGACAAAGGGAGGCCTTTCAGGCCACTGTCCTTGCTGTGATTGTTAGAACCTTACTGATACTAGCACACCATCACACCTTTTCTAGCAGTATATTTCAGTAGTTTTTTTCCTGAACATCCACAACTCTTTGAGTAAATTTCAGTCTTAAAAACAGCCATTTTCAATTTCCACTAGTATTCTCAAGTCATTACTTGTTTTTTGAGCGGATATCAACACCTTATAGGATTTTGTAAACTTGGATCATGTTCTTCCCTGACCCATACCCCGCATGGGCATTACACTTCAGGGGTAGCTAGACAACACAGACCATGTTTACACTTTGTCCCTGGCTCATTGCCAGTGAGTAAAGTCAGTTCTTTGTTGGGTATTATTGAGTTGCCCAACAGTAGAACAGAGCAAAAAGGTCATTTGGGCGGGGAGGACTTTGTTATGACTTTGTTGGTTCACAGTGAAATGTACAACAATAGGAACAGATATCCAGGTGAAAAAATAAGGTATGACATAACAAAAAGGGGTGGGGGATTTATTATAAATAATCACTGTCCAATATTTGAACCATAGACTTTTCCTTATCAGAAACTGGGTGATTATAAAATGTTTATTTTGGGTCACTTCAGGAATTTAGGATGTGAACCTTGATGTATGTCATTGGTATCTTTCATTATCTCCCTGTCTGTCATGTGAGCAGCTGACATGGATTAATGTCCTCTATCTAATGGTGACACTCCAGCAGACAGGGGCATGACTCTACACACACACACAAAAAGTCATTGATTCTTTCCTTAATTAAAGGCACACTATCAAGGGGCACAGGGATCCAATAACCAAGACAAGCTGTGGGAAGATTTACAGCAACAGATCTTGGTACCAGAACATTGCCCATGACATTTTAGAGACCTCTGGGATAAACTAATTGGTATGATTTTCTAGTTTCAGTTGCCTTGAATTTTGTTTTGCTAATGCAGCTGGAAAAACTGGGGGGTTACAGCGTGTAGAGGAAAGTTATTATACAACAACTACACTCTGTGATACATTCTCATTTGAAAGGCTTCATCTTTTAACAATCAGAAAGATTATTATATCACTTGGAGATGAGGGCTAGGAAGGCTGTAGTACCAAGAGCTAATCAAATGGAGTAAACAAGTCAACAATAAAGCCCACATGAGCGACTCTGACCCCAGAAATGCTGCTGCAGCTCAGCTATGTGGAAAAAAAAAATGTCTGTGTGTGGGTGCAAGGACATGTTTATTCATTGATGCACTGTAGAAGTTTCTTGCGTGTATTTTGCATTTTTCCATTTCCACGGATAAGGCCCTCTTTGTCATGCAGCTGAACGGGAGTGGAAGAGACAGCCTGGCCTAAAGCAAGACACAGAGTTTGAATGTGTAGCTGCCATGACGCCATGCTCCTCCCAATCTGAGAAGGGAAAGCTACAGCAGCAGCAGTGACTCATGTCCCGGATTTAATTTGCTAATGCACTCCCGGAATCACAGATTTAATAAGAGAGCCATGAAAAAAGGCCAAAGGATGAGGACCGATTCAATAATGAAAACGAGTACGGTTCCAGGAAGCACAGAGAAAACGGGGGGGGGGTTCCAATAAATTTCAGACTGAAAAAAAAACTGACACCTGCTTCTCCAAAGTCTCAGGGAGCTGCCAATAAACCCCCTTAATTTACAGAGTAAAGATGTGATTGCAGCAGTTTGTGGTAACCGATTCAGCAGGGATAAAAATCTCCAGGATGACTGATTGCTGAGTAGGTAGTGCTGTCTGGAAGAGCCATATCCCTGATCATCTAAATGTGCTTCTCTAGCCAGATTTCTTTAAAGCCTCAATTTGCATCCACCACTGCTTACTGGTAGGGCTGCCAAGCTGATATCCTATAGTAAATGCTTGAACATGATGTCAAGCTTAATTACGAAAAAGGGCTATCCTTGGAGCCTGCCAGAGCCCCTAAAGTACTCTGGCTTTCCACTCATGAAGACGCTGGCACGATGCCCATTTCTTAGAACTTCACTCAACGTTTTCAGAATCCCTCTTCACATCCCGCCGCCTCCTTACAAATTTGAAATCAAAGCTGTAGCATTTCCTTCACAAGCAGAATTGGCAGAATTGGTAAGACCTCCAGAATTTACTTCACAGTAAATACTGCCAGACAAAATCTAATTTTGACTAATTATCTTAGGTAAAATACTGCAGCATGGTGTATTTTACTACACTACCAGCACTGACAATCCCCTGGCAAATGAACAATAGCTACTCATCGTCCAAAGTCTAGTGTAACATAGCTTTCTCAGGGATCCCCAATCGTGTCCATCCCTGAGTGCGGCACAACTGAATCAGTTGCTCTTGAAATAGATAAAAACCGTACTGCGATGCCTATCAGAGATCTGCTGCTTTAGCCGAACATAGTGTTTCACTGAAGTGTTTGGTCCCTTTTCACGACAACGTAAATCGTGTTCAAAAAGTCTTAACTTGCACTTCTACATCCGTTATTTGGAATGACAAGATAGCAGGTAGGAGGGGGGTGAATCAGCAGCACAGTTCACTGACCGCAACACACCCCAAGGCTCCTTGAAGTCTAAGCTGGTATGTTTAAATCTGGACATGGGGCACAAGACCACAGCATGATGATTAGTCTCCCCCCCATGGGGAGTCAGCCTGCCCTCACGTGTGCAGTTGTTGAGCACCAAGTTGCCCCCTGTTGAGTCGGTGCAGACACCAGCCATCAGTGCGCTGACTTTCATGCTTTTTCTTCCGTAGTGCATGGTGTGCATTGTGCTCTCTCTCTCTCTCTCTCTCTCTCTAAAACAATGTGTCTGTGCCTATCACATTACCCACCCCTTAGCACTCGGTGACTGTAATAGCCTGGGGAGAGTGAGTCAAGCAATTTTACCTTGCTTCTCTGTAGGGCGTCTTCGAATTTTGAGCAGGGGCTTTATTTGCCTTTAGTCTTCTGTAATCCTCGGTTTGCAACAAAGCATACCTGACATGACATAACGGAGTCCCGCCATTACACAACAGCACCGTTACTTGGTTTGGATTATATACATTTTTATTTTTTTCTGGCCTGTTACAATTTAATGACCTTGGATGTTTTATTCCTGAGCTGGACCAATGAAAAAGCACAGCTGGGGGCATATAGACAGCTTTTCTGCTAGCTAACCTCAACCATAAAAAGATACATCTTACCTCACAAAGATAATAAGTATATTTGTCTTCTAAGTATAGGTTTGCCTAGCTATTAAGCACCAGTTTTTGTTTTGTGGTTTGGTCTATTTCACATCACTTTTTTTTGCTTTTGAACACCAAAAATAGGTAACGCTGCCTGGGCTATTCTTGGACTAGTGTTCACATTTGTTTTGGTATGGTTTTGTTTGCCCTTATGAAGTGACTGTGCTCTGTGTAACAGCCGATGACATTTTAGTATCCCTCATCTAAATGGACAGCGAGCACTGGATCATGCAAGGGCAGAATTCTCCTCATCGGATTGTGGTTCGTCACTGTGTTCAGTGTAAATGAGGAGGGGGAGGGGGAGCTGAATACAAATATCAAGGCTTTGTAAATCAAGTTCAGAGACATCCTCTGGCGGATGGCATGCATGTTAATCAGTTTCCTTGCATCACGGATCATATTAATTTTTATATTTTTTTCCCCCTTCTATGCCGCTGTCCATCATCAAGATGGACAGCTGACTTATGGACTGAAATGCAGAGTTGAAATCTGTCTGTTATTTTAGAGTAGTACTTGCCTTAGAAGTTGATGTTTACAGCGAGTTGCAGCACAAGCACTGTTCTTAATTAAATTAAGTAAATAAATCAGCCTCCAATCAGCAGAACAAAATAAAATTGGTTTGGAACCTTGCAAGTACACGGTTTCTGGAGAGCGCACAAAATTAAAGGGGTTCTCTATAATTTTATTACCTATGGCCTATGCAAAAATGATAAACAAGCAAGCAGCATAACTAGACACAGATGGGAAGCAACTGTAAAAGGTGTGCACTAGGAGGCTGATCTGAACCTCTCTGTAAAGGCTCCTGAGAACCAACTAATCAAGTCTTGCTTTGTATGGTCTTTGGTGCAAATTGTCAAATTTTAGTTGCAAATTGTAATATTTTAGCTGTAGAACTGCAAAGTTTGGCACCAACGTGACATCAAAAAGACAAATCGAGGAAGAAGCTGTGCTAGCTAACAAGGATCCGTTTGAGTCGGAAATCCCACTGTATACGCTGTACTGCCCAGAGAGACAAGTCTGTGTGTGTGTGTGTGTGCACAGTATATGGTGCTATTACATTCGAATGAGTCATTTTGAACCAGGGGCTACTCTACAGGCAAAAATACAACCACTCAAATACACAAGCAAATACAAGTCACAAAATACATCACGGAAGGACATGTCGCCTAGAGTAGTGGCGAGCAGAAATCTGCCCCTATTGACCGAACAATGCAGCTTCCTGCACAAGCTGGTTTTATTAGCCTGGTCAGTCATCAGAAAGCTACCTGGTCCATTATTGATTAACATCTCTGATCTGATGAGAAAAGGCAGTGTGGTTATAAGTTTCATTCCCATTGCCTAATATCTCTTAGGAACAGTCGAGTCTATGGGTCATGACTCTGTATTCTGTTTTTAGAGGCAGCTGCAATAAATTTTCTCCTGAAACTTCCTATAGTGGTTAATCTAAGGAAGGGAATGGATGTGCTGGGGATGCTTGTGTAGGTGCTGTTGCAACATTAGTTAGACTAAGGAAGGGAAAGCAGAGTTTTATTTCCACATTATCAATTTTTGCTGTGGCTCAAAGTGTGGGGTCATCATTTGTCTTTGAGGGTTATAGCTGATGTTGAAAATTTCTACATTATCATGTATACCACTGCATTACAAAGACCCACTGAGAACAGCAATGTTATACAAAAAAATAACTTCAAAGGAACTTTTGTATTATTATTATTATTTGCCTTACACAACAAAGGCATTTTTGATTCTACACTTTAACCATCCTTTCCAAGAGGGTACAGCTTAAACTATTATTATTATTACATTATTATTGTCCCTATTATTTGTCATTAACTTTCTTTATTTAAATTTCTTTATACTGCCTTCAAGGCAGTTACATAATAGTAATAGTGTAATATCAGTTTGAATCAATTCTCTAGTTTCCAATCTGTAGTTCTCATGAGGCTGCCCTGATTTAATGATCATTTGTTAAATGCTATTTCAAATTCCTTGTCAGCTTGCCATGTTCATCCCAAAATATTACATTTTCATAATAACCATTTTTGTCTTATGTGTTAACAATCAGTCGGCTACAGATTGTCTGTTAAAGGACAAATCAGTCATGGCGTACAGTGACTTGAGTTTTCCAAACCTAGTAGTGGTAATCTCCCCAGAGGATGCACACCAGACACCACCAGCTTGATCACAAGATGTCAATGAAGGGAACATCGTGATTAATCACTTTACCTTTCTTGGCAATAAAAGAATCTCTTTTCTGAAGGTGAAAGACACGATTTTCACATTATAGGTCTGCATTTTTCATCTGGGTGCAAGCGGCACCCAGACTGTTACTTTTGAGATCAGTCAAACTTGCAAAGATTCCTTTTAGCTAAAAGTGAAACTGTAGGCTTTCCAATTTAGCAAAATGCCTGAGACTTGTTCACTGTATAAATTTCCCCTTTTTTCGTGTTGCAATGACAAGCCTGCATAACAGATGACGAAAAAAGATCAGGCGGTTTTCAGGGTTCTAAAGGAAAGTGGCATTTACATCTAAATTCTGCAATGAATTAACTTTTAATGCACCTTGGCACTTAACACAGTAGGCCACAGTTTACAAGAAGAAGGAAGTTTGCTAAATATGTGCATGTGACGAACAAACTAAGCAACTGAACTGTAACGCCAATTAAACTTTCAAAGGGTTAAGAAAAATTATCTTCAATGGAGATTACTAACTCTCGATTCCAAATAATATAGTGACTTTACAAAAGCAATCCAATTCCATTATCCATTAACCAACAAAACAGAACTCTTAGCCATACAGTAATGGCATGATGGTTGTTTTACAGCAATTAAAAGCATTTCAGTTGCATACCATTGAAAAAAAAAAAAAAAAAAGCACATTACATCATACTTAATCAGTTAACCACTGAATCTGACTCCAGCGTTGTTAGTTTACATTGTCGGAACAATTACGGGAGAAAGCAATTTGAAAGGCATCACTAAAAAGATGATTGAGTTGCTCAGCTTTACTTTTGCTCATAGAAAATAGAATTGAGAATGTAGTCTAATTTGCCCTTGACCTTTAAAACAATGCTTATTAACCTGTGTGCAGTCTGCTTCAGGGGCCACAAACTTAAAATCTATGCCAGGTATGCACACTGAATTTAAGAAGAAGTTCAAAACATTAATCTGGCGGAGCCATTTTGATTCTAATCTTAAAGCAAGCCACACTGCCGGGAAGAGGTTTGCTTCTAAAAGTACAAGTGAGATTCCTTTTGGTCTTCTTTCAAAATGTTATTATGCCTCAATTGGACATTAGCCAGGTTTAGTAGCTGTATTTCATTTATTGCAACAAAACAGGAGACAATACTTGAAAGGAAGCCGTACAACTCATCTTGTTCCTGATATTGCTTGCTGAAAGGACCCTATCGATCCAAAGGTCTGAGCAAGTCATCTTTTGAAGGATGCCGCAGAATCAGTGCAGCCGAGATTCGGATTCAACTCACATGAAGTCAGTGCTGGTCACCCGAGCCTAATGGAATATCAGTTCACATGACCAACTGCATTCAGTAAACCCTGTTCTACATAGGCAGGGGCTGTAAGTGGGTAGATTGGACTCATCATTTTACCTGTCCAGGGTTGTCTGTAGCACAAAGAACCGGATGGACTCTGTAAGAAAGCTTTCTCAAGACTGTCTCCGCTGCACCTTCTCTGATGATAGATAGTGGACTTAGGTTTCCATTACTTCCTGTAAAGCCTAAGCACTCAGTAAAGGAAAAGGCCACATCAGACATAAATCTAACCTTAATCCTACCACTTACACAGTGCCTGAACCATTTATTTCCACTGAGGATGATCACTTAGGCAGATATCAGAAGGGGTTTTTAGCCTAAATGTAGCCCTATAAAATATAAAGCGTGTGTGTGTTTATCCCCAAGTCCCTAAAGAAGCAACTGCTTTAAGATAGTGTATACCTGAAATCCACGTGGTGTTGCTATGGGAATTTGTGATCTGAATCACAGCTGAGGAAGAGCAAGGAGTCAGATCTTGGACTGCCAACTGAAGCAGGAGTACAATTCTAAGGGCACTGTTCAAATTGATTTTATAGAATTTATGCTACTGTGTAACCTCTCGATTTCAGCCATCTCTTGGTATATGCAAATCTTACACAACACAATACCATTTAGTTCTTGTTTTCCCCTTCTATTAATACCAAACAGGCTCTTAAGAGTATCTATCCCAGGCCAGAGATTAAGAGGAATTTTTTTCCAGCTTGATGACCCGTTTAACTAAGCTCATGATAAGGATTTTGAATTTCCGTTGGTATATATATATACACATTTTATGGTACAAATGTGCATACTCTTAAAGCTTTTTGGCATTCAAAGCGATCTAAAAAGAAACGCAGACCATCTTTAAAGAAAGAGAGAGATCATGCAATGGTTCTTTTATTCAGCAAACTACTGCCCTAGTATTATGCACATCAATAATTTTATATACATTAAGTGATTTTGTCTCTTTGTACTTGATTGATGACTAGAATTATCCAGTGTATTTACACATTATACACTGTAAGTAAAAGCCTGGCCACAATGCAAGCTCACAGACAGAAAACGTTTGTTATGGGCCAGTAAATGGGATACTAGAACCTAAATGAACTACTTCAAACAATTACGGGATAATTTATTTGCCTGCCACATTACGCCCCCTTTTGTTATGGGGCGTAAATGTATTCAATCAGAAACGAGGGAACTGGACAGCTTAAAAAAGGGGCATTTTGTTGGGAGGAAGAAGGCGACAGTGTGTTAAATTTTGGAGATCTATTAATTCACAAATTAAATCCTCTTTGCTGTACTTGAGCCAAGGACAATAGATTGGTTGACCCCAGTGAAAGATTTTGACAAGCTCACATAGAAATGACGTCACGAATGGGTGAAAATAGCTGCTCTGAAGGATAATGGAAAAAATGAAATATTTCACTGCACTCATTTCAAAGAGCATTTTAAGGGTTCCCCCCTCTTTTTTGTCAGCTTCTGAATCGGATGTCATCCTTGGTCTGTTATGCCTTGAAATTCTTTATCCTCGGCTCTCCCTACTTAACCTGCACTTAACCCGTAGCCTCTGACAAGCTGCTTCAAACCATAAAATATCTGTTTAGCTAACTGGTGCTTGGAATCACTATAAAACAAGCAGTATAAAATATTAGTTCACACACTAACATATAGTGTTAGATCTCTGAAAATCGATTCTTTTTAGCTCCCAGTTTTAAAATCATATGGGGGGGGGCAAGAAAAGGTTAAACAGAAAAATATGGTTTGGTTTATTATTCTGCTGTTGTTTATCAATGGGAAAAGATTCCCATAAGTGTACTAAGAACACAAGACAAATACACAGCTTCCTCAGTCTGGGCTGGTGTGCTAATAAGAGGTATTGATCAGGCCCTTGCCTCCCATGTGGGGTTTCAGATTCTCTGGCTAATGCAGCAGGCGAGGGGAGGGGGAGGTGTGGAGGAGGGATGAGTCAATTTAACAGTGTCGAATCTGACCTTAGCCCAGTGAGGGAGGTCAAAGAAGCCAGCCCGGCAGCTGGACACCCGACAAACAAGCCTCGGATTTGTAATTTAGCCGCTCCTGTTGTTGCAAGCGTATCTGTAAACATCTGTTGAAGGTAAACTGCTTTTATTAAACAGAACCCACTGCTCCATTGTCCACACAAAGATATTAGCCATCTTCCTCTGGCAATCAGAGGATGGCATAAGAAGTTATTATCCTAAAATAGATGTGGTTGCATCTCAGTATAACCCTTGTGCTTACTGGAACAGCAGGAATGTTATCATAGACACCTTGATACGAGGGAACACTTTCAACATGTCATCATAAATCTCCTTTGGTTTACAGATTGATTAATCTTTTATTTGCGTTCTTTCTGGTTTACATGCAGCACACAATGAAACATAATGAACAAAGTCGCCAAGAAAATGGACGTGGCTGTTTCAAAATATATACTCACCTTGGCCTATACTTCGGTAAAATGGTTATATTAGCTTCAGAACCAATCTTATATATAATGCTGTGATGTTAACTATTTTGTGTAAGGCTCAGGAGAAATCATTGTCATCCTTCGCCACCAAAGAGGAAGCTAGGAAAAGTCTGAAGTAAAAGTTAATAGGGTTGCAAAAGATGTTGCAATCATTCAGTCTGATCAAGTTCCTTATCATAGCACGATGCACCACAAGGGATACATTCTTCTCCCACTTGTTTCTGAGAACAAGCTAAAGACCCCTATAAATTACAACAGTTTGATTATATTCAGCCCCAGTGGCACCAGAAAGCATTTCTGTAGCCTGTAGTCTGGAATGTTCCAATATCAAATTAGGGATTGTGCTGCTTCTGCAGTCCTTGGGGATAAAGCTGTACAACAAAAAATGGTCTCGTTTGAATGTGATATGTAAAATTCGTTTAGTTCTGTGAATGTAGTATAGAAGCACATGGGAATGAGGCCAGGAGGGTACAGTAGCATTTTACCATTACGACAACATTTTAGAATACTGCTGGCTAGACAGTCCATCCCTTTGTTGTAAACATTCATAGCAGACAAGCTGACCGTCTTTGAGAATCACAGACAAAAAACAACAAAAAAAGATAGGAGAGAGAGTATGGCAACTTGCCAAGATTAACTAAACTGCTCCTCTTTATCTGTGTTGTAGATGGCAACAGTATCCAATTGTTCCTTTAATACTTGAATGCTATTCCTCCAAATCCAGACTTTTAGCCCTCTCACGTTTGTGTGCATATCTTGAGAGAAAGGTTACCAATAAATCCAGACTCGTTTGGTAAAGATGACGATGACTGAAACCAAAGCTTTAACCTTCTGCATATATACTTCATCTAAAACTGAAACCCATTTGGAATACAGGCTTTTGTTTATTCAGCGATACAGCTCTAATGTCACGCGGCATGGGATTATGTTTCACGAAGTTGGTACTATGAAAATCGATGTGGCTATCAGTTCTGACGTGATAAGTAATGTAAAACCTTGTTCACTGGCGTTTTGGGTGCTTACAAAATAATCAAATAGAACAAACGAAGGATGAAAAGAGTGGTGCATTAACATACATTACAGGTTCGAATTAATGCAACGTTAGCCATAGAAGTTCCAAGTTAAGTATAAACTGACCATTGGATGTATTCAGATCTACATTTCTCCAAATCCTTTTCTGGTAATGGCAGTATTTTTTTGTAATGAGCAAGATAACTCCAGTCATGTTGTACTCCTGTCCTGATTCACCCCCACCCCACTTTCCCTAGAAATGAAATCTGTTCTGACCCTGACCTGTGCACCCAGCATATCCATTCTCCTCTTCCTCCTTTTATACTCATTCTTTAAATTTTTCTTATTCATCTTATTTTTATATTCTTCTTAATCTTACCTCCATTGTTTTTTTAACAGAGGCACTTGATTAGATATTGTTTAACTGTTCAACAAAATAACTCCACTAGTCTACCATTGTGTGTGCAACAATGAGTGTTGTACTGTATCAGCCCAAATCAAACCTCTTCAAAATTAACAGATTTTTAATTTATTCCTTAAGTAGAGATTATTGTTTTGCGGCTTAGAACAGCTTGATTGAAAAACAATTATGGTTTTACATCTATAATTAAGAACGTAAATCTGCGCAAGTGTGAAGAATAAGAAAAATGTAAGTTATGTATGCAGGCCTGCGTTGACTGGAATGAATGTGTTTTTTTTTTTCTACTGTATTTCCTTCATTCAGCTGCATATTTAATGGATCGTGCTGTCCAGATGCATTTGTGTGAGCTGGAAGGGTAGGGTGCAGGGCTGCATTAACATGGAATTTACTGAGCTAATATATAACACATAAGGTGCTTAAGGTAGCCAAGAAATCAATAAGGGCTGAGATGGTTAATGATGAGTGGAGTGGGGCTGGGTAGCTCGACAGCTAGACCAAGAGGATTTACTGCAGCAGTAAGCAGGTTTGAACAGCTCAGTATGTGGGGCTGGAAGGTGTCAACAAGGATAGATGTGGGGCTCAAGAAAGTACGTAGCACCGCAGTCGCCAGTGTATAATTGAATATGGTCGGAATACCTCCACCATCGTGTAGGATGCATCAAGGCAGTCCTCTCAGTGCCTCAAGATCGCCACACCATTCTGATAAAACGGCATCCTGATCCATAATGATAAGTCAGCTCTGTTGTGTGCCAGACGCTGTCAATAGACCTTGGCGTCCACAAGTTCTCTACCAGGGCAATGACCAAAAATGTAAAAACCCCTGTGCATCACTATGTTTTTTTTTTTTTAATCTTTTCTGTATAGGGGGCAAAGCGAGCTGGCCCCACCCCACCCCATCCTCCCCCTGTGGTGGCGCCACTACATCAGTGTACACAATGCTGTGTTCTCACGCAAGGAAACATGCCAAATTTGTGGCTTCGGCCTGCCTCTTGGTTGACAATAATGCAAATCACAAACCCACAGTATAATTGGGCACATCGTTACAGATAACAGTACACACACAGTGTTGCAACCCCCCCAACCCCATCGCCCCCCTCCTAAGCTGAGCTGACAACTCTCATAATACTTAAGAGCAAGAATTCAGTTTCCACCCCAGTTCTTTCTTGGCCTCTCATCTCCAGGCAACACAGAAAGCAAATAATATGGTTGTGCTTAAAACGGTGACGTATGAGGTAAGAGAGGGAGAGGATAAAAAAAAAAAACAGCATGGAGTGTTTTGCACACAACATAATTTAGATGAGTGATACAGCATCCTTCAAAGGATTACCTGAATTACCAGGCAAGATTGATTAGCGAATTTTGTAAGGCTGCTAATTTTATAATGTATATAAATCAGCAGGTCACCTTCAGTTAATTACTTCCATCTCATCCAGCACACGTGTCCAATCACACACATGCACTAACATATACAAACAAGCACATCCTTCTGGCAGAAACCTTCCCTCTGCAAGGGATGCTGAAGGACTTAAGGGGGTGTCAATCTTCAACTAGTTCAAGGGTTCATATCCAGGAACTGTAAATAAAGAAGGTGGTGATGGGTTAAGGCAATACTCTCATTGCTATGAGTGGTTTTACAGTGTTGACACCCTGTGAGCTCTGCAAAATAGGATGCCTTGACACCTTCACACAAGGGAGACCACAGATTGTGTTGTTTTGTTTTCCATATTTTGAACCTTTTTTAAAGAAATCTAAATGTGGTTGACACAAATTATCCATAAACAGACTACTATTAAATGTATATCAACAAATAAAAAAGGGGAGGGTGGGGTTATGCACAATGACCTATCTCTATGTACTGTGTTCCTGTTAGGTATGTGGACCTGTGGATGTGGGAAATGGATACCCCAATCCTTTTAATACTTAATTTTTATGTTAATTGCTATTTTTAGTGCACTCCAGATCAGCCTTCGAGTTTATTGGGAAACTACAATCCATAGAACAGAGGTCAGATCCATACAGAATGCAGGTCCGTGCTGAGAACCACAGATTTCCCTGCAGACCTCATTAGAGAATGAAGTAGAAGTGATGCACCCATTAAAATCCAGGTGCCCTGATGACTTCCTTTTGGGTGAAATAGTGCCCACAAGCAGGCTGAATATTACTTACACCTATACAGTGTACACATGAACCCAGTATTAATGAAATAAGCAATGAAAAACAAGTACTAAATATTTATTATTTTTTTCTCTCCAATAAGCCCCAGAGATGTAAAATCTTGTTAACGCAAGGGAAAGCAGGCAGTGCACAAATAAACAAACTAGCATGCATCACGGGCACTGATGTTTTTATTTAGTTTTTCCACAAATCTTGATACCTGATACCTGGGGTTTTGTTTTGTTTGACATGGTCTTACTCAACATTGACTTAGTGGCAAATTATATTTTATGTAACTATTTAGAGACCTAGCTAACATTGGCACATAACTGGTATAAGTGCTGTTTTATCCACATGGAAAATAAAATGGAGTGCCACGTTCTGTAGTTTCCGTGGTATGAGGATGCAAGCGGAGATGGATGCACACCCATGGCCACAGTAGCAGACAGGGATTGAACTCCAGACCCTGATATTATTGTCAATATGCTCAGACTCCCCAGCCTGGAAACTAAACACTTTTTACCCAACCAGAACTCAAATGTAAGGATCCTGCCACTGGCGCACTGAAGTTCAGAGATGGGGACATGGAAAGCTCGGTCATCCTCTCCATAGTGTGCTGCCAGGGATGTCCCCAGATTCAGGATTGGAGTGGTGGCCACAGCTGTCCCCCAGCCCGACAGCTGAGAGCTCCAGGGACATCACAGGCACACGGCCGCCCCACTGCGTTTGTGCAGCTGACCCCTCACTCTCCCTCCGCTCAAAAACTTAACAAGACCTTTCCCTGTTTTGCTTGGGCTCAGGCAGAGGAATCTGCTCGTGTGGTGTGTGTTGTTTTAGCACCATGGCAGGCTGGACACAGGCGTCAGGCCCCAGTCGTGCATGGCCAGGCCAGAGAACACCCATCAGGATCTGAGCAGGCTGCCCAAGAGCCAGGAATAGAGCGGCTGGTAACACGATCTTCAGCCCTCTCTTCTGGGAATTTTAAACACAATAGAAACAAAATCCCTGCTTTTCCCCAGCCAAGTCGAGGTTTTCATTCCAAATTCAAATAACTGAAGCCCCCTGGTACAACTGTTAGTTGGATCTGTTGTATGTATATATATCTGAAAAAAGCATAACCTTATATAATATGGGGAATGGGTGAAAAC
Organism: Amia ocellicauda; assembly: GCF_036373705.1. NCBI lineage: Eukaryota > Metazoa > Chordata > Actinopteri > Amiiformes > Amiidae > Amia > Amia ocellicauda. The sequence goes on from NC_089852.1 coordinate 15,319,555, forward strand.
TGAAGCAATTCCATTTCCTTCCAATGTGCAAGAAGAACAAACAGTTTGTACAGGTTACTATAATAAAATCCTGCCATTTAGTGAACCACAAATATTGATGCACATTAAGTAAGCCAAGTCTCCATACAGCCCTGTCATTTTATAAATACAGAGGATGACAGGCAGATATGATAACAAGGTAGGATGTTTCAACCAGTAGGACCATCTAAAAAGCTCAGCAAAGACTTAAGAGTCCAGTGGCCGCAGGGCAAACCAACTCAGTGCTGGGTAGTTGAAGCACAGTCCTTTAAAAAATATATTTCCCACTGAATACAATGCATTGGTCATCAGGACATGGAAATATAATAACTGCACTCGTTTTGCAGAGCATCTGATTAAATAAAGGGTTCAGTACCAGGTTATTGCTTCCACTTATTTAATATATGGTCAACCCATTGTATTTTGATTCCATAGCTAGGAAATTAAATCTAGAGAATCCCGGACTCGGATCATACCAACCTCTGTACTAAAGAGGGACTGTAGACCCTAGATCTGTAAGGTAAAAAAAAAATTAATAAATACATAAACTGCAATATCACGTCTTCAATAACAGGGATGTTAGAGCCAGGAAAATTTAAATTGAGAGATCAGAAATGGGATTTCACCCATAGCAAAATTAAAGAAGTTATCTCAGCATTTGGACCACAACTGGTGTTGCCTACTGGAAGTTGACACACAGACTGTCCCTTTACCTTATTTTCACTCTGCAGCTAATCCCAATTCAAGCTGATTGAGCCTCCACACTAAACCAGGTCACTAGTATCCAAGTAATTCCTAAGCCTTCAGCCTGCATGCTAATTTAAGCAGGCACACTACAAAGAGGGTTTTGTATCTTTGGGATTCTCATGTTTGAGATTCAGCGCAGGAAGTTCACAAAAAGACATGACCTCCGATGATTCATCAACTCAATAATACAGACTTCAAATAATCCAAATGGGTGCCTGTTTCTGAAAAATGACTTCAGTTTTGAGAAGTTATTTTATATTTTTCAGTAGTATTGTTTATCTTATTTTCATGCTAGGAACATTGCAAAAACATTAGTTTCAGTTTAGATGGTTTTCTTTAGATTATTAGGGGTTTTATTTTTTTCAGCAGAGAACACTAATTTATGACTATTTCCTAAGGGACAAGCAGAAAAGGGAACATTTCCTTTATATTATGTGAAGGAAAAAAAAACTACTCCTTTGAAGGGTTCCTGAGCACTAAATCTCACAAATGGAAATATTAATACTAATCACTTCATTTCCTTAGTATTATTAAGATTCTCTGCTGTTTGTTCACTTTCTCATGCTCTGGAGCTCAATTATTAGTGATTAAATCATATAACAATGTCCCACTCTCGGGGAGGACTAATTTAAAGGTTATGTGCTCTTCTCGAGAGACATCATGGTCAGGAAGCTATTCACGTTTCCATAGGTTTTCAGTCCGAGACTTCCAGTGTCATTTGGGAAGGGAGGGAGGGCTTAAACCAGCTTTCAGATTTTTGCACGTATCACTCTTATGCAATCAACTGCTTAGTTAATTTGTAGGTTAGTCCTATATGCTATTTTAATGTAAAAATGTGCATCACAAAGCATTGAAAGCAGGTTTTAGGATTGTTTTTATTCTTTCAAGCACCCCTTGTGTTTCTCTTACTTGATGATGCTCAGGCGGAAGACCTATTCATATGTGTTCAGCTTGAATGGGTCTCCAGGAGCAGTACATTTTTTTTTTTTAAATCCTTACATGTTGAGCTCCCAAACAAGAGAATGTAAACAAACAGAACAGGATCTCAAATACTACTAAGGAAATTAATTGACTAGTATAAACATTTATATTATTGTCTAAGATTTCTTGCTTGCCATGCCTTAAATTTGATCTATAAATCAGTATTTACTCATTTATTTTTAAGGTAGCTTTGAAGTTGCTTTACAGTTTGTCCCAGTAGTGCATGTTGTGTTATTTTGGTAGCACACAATGTTGACCAGGCAATTGTTTTGCCACAAATGTTTTCCATTGCCCACGTACCTACCCCAGTTAAACAGACGCCTTCCTTAAATCTACAGTAATGACACAAGAGGCTCTGACTGTCCTCTGGATGATCCTCTGGCCAGGGAATAAATCTCTGCTGCACCTGACACCTTCCCATAACAAAGGTCATTTTGGTTATTTATCTCCATAAGTCCAAGCTGTCAGTCACAGCGCAACCTCCAGAACAACACTTTTATCATGATCCGTCAGCAACATTTGATGGCCTTTCTGTTAATATTAGACACATGCTCATTGGTATTTCAGCCCACATATGCTCTAGGTCTAAGGGGTGGGCCTTTTCAGTCTAACAGTCTTGACTTGAGCATCAAAGCATTGTGGTTATTGGTTTGCCACTGTGCCATGTGAAACCTCACCGGACTTTAAGATGGATTTTCTGAAGAGGACTCCAGAATACAAGGCCAGCATCATCCTCTGTCCTGTCCACGGCATCAGCCAGATCAGCAGCACATTGTCACAATGCAGCTCAGCTTTAAATAGAAGCTGAAGTCACCTTAGGTCAGACATGTGCCCGAGCAGCTCCTGGGCTTTCCACCACTGTTGATCCAGACTATAATGACATCAGCACATGTGAGAATTGGATTTGCATGGAGGTTGAGATGTTCGGTCATGAAATACAGGCCAGTTAAACAGAGATGTGCTATATTTGACTTTATTTGACTGTATTTGACAGATTACTTCAGGTTCGCAGTTTAATCACAAAGCCATAACATTATGAAATATTGTGTAAAGAGAAGCCTCATATACAATGTCACTGTATAAGAACCTTTAGTGTGGCCTCTATAATTAGTGGGGGACATACTTTTCTTATACCTGCATTACATGTCCAAGTAATCACTGACATTACTAATGAAATACAGATTAACAAAGAACCAGAAGCTGACATATATTCCTTAGTAAAATAGTAAGAATTGGAAAATTGCCATAAACCCTTTTTTCTTTCAGAGTTTAGAAGACGTGTCTCTCACCGCTCACAAGAGATGATGCCATTAGGCAATGGAAATTAAGACTATGCAGCCATAGCTTCTTAGAGATGGATCTCCTGAGACTTTAGTCATTAATCAATCATGTGCTAGGTCAGCACAGAGTGGTAATAAAATTCCTTTTTTAAACCCAGCTGGTACAGCCTTCGAAAGCATGTACACAATCATTTCCACAAGAACAACATAGTAGCTTTTAAAAGTACCCTGTTAAATCATCATACAGTGATTATATTCTTTGCACCTCTTTAACTACTACCTTCTACTTGAATAGAATCAGCCTGATAAACACTAATGTATAGAACTTAAATGTTGTACTGTACTTCACTAGTTGTTAGAAAACCCCCTTTCTGAATTACATAAGAATGTCCTGTTTTTTAAGATTTAATATTTTCTCTCCATTGAGGTATTAGAGACATGGTGACTGAATGAAATCCAAACAAGAGCTTTGCTGATATTCCTTACCACAAAGTATCAAGTAGATTAGATAATGTACCAAATTTTGAATTTAAGCTCTGTTTGGGTGAAGTATTGAGCAATTCATATTCATATAAAGTATTTTCTTGTCCAATAATACACCATACCCCTCAGCACAGACTATTAGTCACAATGCATGACATGGAATCTAGTACACACACACTATCAATCTCTCTTTATGTACATTTAATAACTCAATACTCTACACACGAACAAGCCTTTTTTCTTAAAATATAGAAAGTAATCTCATCCTGGAAAGAAATAAAAAAAAATCCCTGCAGGAACTGCCCCAAGAGCAACATCTCATTCCCAGCATCTCATCAACATTCCCTTTCCGGTGCATTTTATTAGCTTCTCTACTGAACATTACATATATACATGCAAGGACTTTCTGCCTTGGATATCCATTTCCTTCCCTCATTTACATACTGGATATGACAGTGTTGCATGATTTGAATTGGCTGTTAAGACAATATACAAATAAATATATACAAATACCAATCCATCAGCTTTTATCAGTCCAATGCAGAATGATGCCTCCCCATGGAGGAGTGTTAGCCATAACTTACCAGCCTGGGCAGACAGGTGGATGAGAATGTATGTGTGTGTGTATGTGTATATATTATATACAGTCACCTCCTAAATGATTGTCAACCTTGATAAAGATGAGTAAAAAAGGCTGTATACAATAAACACAGGTAATGACCTATACTGTAATTTTCCATCATGTACAATATATTGAACTTTATTTGTGATTCAAGGGAAACAACCAAAATGACACATCTAAATGTATACATTTATATCCCAAAACATTTGAGTCTCTTCATTATTGGCACCCTTGAATTCAGTACTTTGTGCACCCTCCCCTTGCAAGAATAGCGGCACTGAGCCTTTTTCTATACAACTTTGAGAAAGGAGAACACATTGGAAGGGATCTTAGACACAGTCTTTCCAGACCCTGGCTATCCTTTGGTCTGCACTTATGTACTGCACATGCATCCTACACAAAGCAGGTATACCCCTGTTCAACTGGTTTTGAACTGCTTAATTATTGCCTTAATAGAGTTATATTTAGGTCTTTAAAAAAAAAAAAATGTATCCATTGCCCGATTTATGAAGGTCAACAACCATCTGTCTTATTCATGTACGAGTTCTTTGCCTTTCCCCATGGCAATGATTGACAAATGGATTTTACATGTGTGTCACCATTTTTATAACCCAGTGAAACAGAAAGCCATGGAAGGCCAACATACAATTCCTTGAGACTCAGATGTACTTAAAAAAGTATAATGTTAATAGATATTTGATTTTGTTTGATTTTATTTTTAAGAATCTTTAGGGGTGCTAATAATTTTGATACCTATTTTTTGAGAAAACAAAAATATTACTTGTTAAATATTTTCTCTGATTAATTGTATTTGTATACAATAATATAGTTTTCCCATATATTTGAGCATAGAATATAGCTCATTACCTGTGTTGTTCATTTTATATTGCCTTTTTTGCTCAAGTAAGTTATCAAGGGTGCCAATATATATACTATATACATATAAAGTAGTGAACCAAGAAATGAATGAGTCACACACAAACTCATATTTGGATTAGATGGGGTTTATGATTAACTCCCACTTGCCTCGTGGAGCACGTCCTACAGCACCACACACACACATATTCGCTCCATTCCTATCTGGGTGCCATCTCCCTGTGAAGCCCTCCGCTGCTCCTTACAACACCCTGCCTACATGTGACTAGTGTGCAGGGCCCCACTGCTGGCAGCCATCTATCCCTGCACATTCACCCTGTGTTAAACGTAACACAACCCAATCAAATACCAAACATAAGTGCATGATAGGGACATCTATTAGCAGGGACCCTGCCACAATTATAACACTATGTGCCCTAGCGCTCTCGCTGCATTTGGTATTCCTACGCCGATATCATCACTTACGGATTGCCCTTCACACACATATATATACACGGTATTGTAAGGCAAACACAGAACACACAAATGTATAGCTAATTCTACCATGACTTGTGCTGCAAAGCAGCTGAATGACTGTAACTAACAGCAGACAGGGTCCAGGCCTGCACTTCTGTAAATATGGGGGAAAATTCTCATATGGACCACAGAGTTTCAGTGAAGTACAGTCATCCATTACATTGAGTCTGACGGCATGTGGTTCCTGTCACAGAAGAAAAAAGTAATTTATGGATGTGCAATTCTTCATCATTAACTGGGCTATTTCATCACTTAGAGGCAGAGGAGGGACATTTTAATCTATTAATCCGAGCTGAGTGTTCTAGGGCACAGATACTCCATTTTAATTGAATCTTTACCTGTTGAGCAAAAGCTATTAGGTGTCCATTCAGAGTCTTTTTTTTTTACAGTGCACTACAAAAAGCCATTACATACTACTAGGAGTGAAACTAAAGCCTGGCCATGGAAGCCAATTCCTTCATGAGGATCAACAAATAAAAATGTCAAAAGCAATTACGATGGTAGTTTGAAACATCTTTTGGGTTGCGTTCTAGCAGCGGGTTTCCCAGTCCAAGACTAGTGCTAATCTGGCTCTGTGAAACCAGACCTTTATCTAGTGCATATGTAGATTTGCTTCTTTTTCTTTCTGCAGTCGCTAGATGCCTTTTAAACTGTAATTAGTGCTGTTGATCCATGTCTGTTTCTCAATTAAATCACAGAGATTAAATGATTAATCAAGAATATATGAACTTTCCTTTGCATTACAATTAAACTTGTTAAAGTAATTAACTAGTGAGCTGGTGCAGTTTGAACTCTTTGAGTGAAAAGAAAGATTAATTGGGAGCCAATCTCATAAACTGAGTTACTTTAAAAAAAAAAAGATGTATACATTTAAATCTAAATGTATTCTGCATTTTTTAAGAATGTTGCATTTTCAAAAAAGAAACATCAAAATGTAGCATGCCATGTTAGAATTTATATTGCATGTTGTTTTTATTTTTTGTTTACCTTTTGTGTTCCTCCTGTGTGCTTTCTACACAGACTTATTTTTTGTTGTACTAACCATTTCATCTAACATTGTGGAGATGGATTGAAAGTTAACAGTTTTGGAAGGAGGCCCCCATGTCAGAGGTACACAGGGCTCTGTACAAATGGACTTCCGTGCAGTGGGTAATATGTATTGAAAAATCTGTTGTATTAAGCTTTGAAAATATTGTATATTGGTCCAGGAATAGATGGCATGACTAAGCATTAATAACAACGAATCAAGCAGGAACATGAATATATGTAGCTCCAATGTGACTAAAAAATAGCAGGCTGCTTAGGTTAACTAGAAGTTTGTAAAATGGGGAAAGATGGAAAAATGAAGGTGAAATCCCAGGGTTTTGCATATATTTATAATATATAACAAGTATAGACCAATATGTCATCTTCATTTCTTTCTTTTCCATTGTCAGGAACAATACAATATACCAGGTACAATATACCAGAATGTTTATCTATTAGCAAAACCGTTTTGAATAGAAGAAGTACAAATCAGATCTGCTTGCCGAGTATGTCATCAAGACCACTCTCTATCTTGATGAACTTAATGAGGAAGCAATATACAATTATCCCATCTCATACTTTGGAAGCACAGCAGAGTGCCTTGTGATTTCACTGGCAACTATCTTTTGTTACAGGAATTGAAACAGGCTGCTTCTCAGAGAACATGACAAGCAAGTCATTTTTTTGGTCCTTAAACAACCTGAAGGAAGACTTTCAATAACACTCAGAGAAATGTTTTCAGCATCTGTTCATTGTCAGAACATAGCAGATGTTCAAACGGACGAAGCGTCTTGTTGTTTGCTGTGGGTCGAATGCATGGGTATTTGAAATTAGAGATGTTATTTTACTTTCTTCCCAAGGCGTATGATAAACTTTCCTTCAGAATTCTGCATGGGTGGCAGATTAGGTCCTGCAGCTTGCCTGAATCAGCCTTAAGCATTTTACAAGTTTGCCAATTAGCTATTAAATAATTACCCAGATTTGTTTTGCAAGTCTTACACTAGCCAATTATCCTCATCAGCACAATCTTGCGTATTTTACTTTTTATTTCAGTATTATAAAATACAGCAAGTAATCTAATTGCACTTTCCATTAAGATAAGACAAATATTTCAGTCATAAGTATATTTTTAGAGGGAAAAAAAAAAATCTTGCACAAGAAAACCGCTTAAACTCCTAAATCACAAAACCATAGACAGTTGGTGCCAAGATCATTCTTTTTCCAGAGTGGCAAAGAGCAGTTTGCCCACTGTAATGATGTGACCCGCGGTCTTGACGTCTTTGCTTTCACTGTTCTTAAATTAATTCCAGTTTAGAAATTAAGAAGTAATGAGGATTCATGTATAAAAACAAACAACAACATTGACCATATACACTCACCTAAAGGATTATTAGGAACACCTATTCAATTTCTCATTAATGCAATTATCTAACCAACCAATCACATGGCAGTTGCTTCAATGCATTTAGGGGTGTGGTCCTGGTCAAGACAATCTCCTGAACTCCAAACTGAATGTCTGAATGGGAAAGAAAGGTGATTTAAGCAATTTTGAGTGTGGCATGGTTGTTGGTGCCAGACGGGCCGGTCTGAGTATTTCACAATCTGCTCAGTTACTGGGATTTTCACGCACAACCATTTCTAGGGTTTACAAAGAATGGTGTGAAAAGGGAAAAACATCCAGTATGCTGCAGTCCTGTGGGCGAAAATGCCTTGTTGATGCTAGAGGTCAGAGGAGAATGGGCCGACTGATTCAAGCTGATAGAAGAGCAACTTTGACTGAAATAACCACTCGTTACAACCGAGGTATTCAGCAAAGCATTTGTGAAGCCACAACACGTACAACGTTGAGGCGGATGGGCTACAACAGCAGAAGACCCCACCGGGTACCACTCATCTCCACTACAAATAGGAAAAAGAGGCTACAATTTGCACAAGCTCACCAAAATTGGACAGTTGAAGACTGGAAAAATGTTGCCTGGTCTGATGAGTCTCGATTTCTGTTGAGACATTCAGATGGTAGAGTCAGAATTTGGCGTAAACAGAATGAGAACATGGATCCATCATGCCTTGTTACCACTGTGCAGGCTGGTGGTGGTGGTGTAATGGTGTGGGGGATGTTTTCTTGGCACACTTTAGGCCCCTTAGTGCCAATTGGGCATCCTTTAAATGCCACGGCCTACCTGAGTATTGTTTCTGACCATGTCCATCCCTTTATGACCACCATGTACCCATCCTCTGATGGCTACTTCCAGCAGGATAATGCACCATGTCACAAAGGTGGAATCATTTCAAATTGGTTTCTTGAACATGACAATGAGTTCACTGTACTAAACTGGCCCCCACAGTCACCAGATCTCAACCCAATAGAGCATCTTTGGGATGTGGTGGAACGGGAGCTTCGTGCCCTGGATGTGCATCCCACAAATCTCCATCAACTGCAAGATGCTATCCTATCAATATGGGCCAACATTTCTAAAGAATGCTTTCAGCACCTTGTTGAATCAATGCCACGTAGAATTAAGGCAGTTCTGAAGGCGAAAGGGGGTCAAACACAGTATTAGTGTGGTGTTCCTAATAATCCTTTAGGTGAGTGTGTGTATATATATATATATATATACATAAAATAAAGTAACATCCAACAATTATGTCCGCATTAAAATTACCGTTATACTTCCAACAAAATCAAAAAAAGACTTATTTGCAATTTTTATTAATTGAATCTCTTTGTCTTGTTTCACAGGCCTGTGAACACTGAACACCAACACTTGCGTCAGGAGTTTGACTTTTGTATGAGCCACTTTCATGCGTCTCCCTGCGTCAGACTCCCAATCCAGAATGAACTGTGAGCAGGACCTTGTAGATGGGGGGATGAACGTCACCCTTACTCTCCGGCTACTCATGCATGGAAAGGTATGCTCTCTGGGGAAGCTGGGTTGAGATTAATGTGAATTACCTCTGTCTTAATAGTGCAGGAGCCAATATCTGGGAAACAACTGCTCGAACTGCAGAACAGTCTGATCCACAAGCTTGTATGACCTGGCAGAACCGTAGGCACATATGTACAGATAAAATCATCTTCTCCTTTCTTCTTATTTTGTAATATGCCTACACCTATATCCATGGGATCTCACATTCTCCAGCACAATACATTTACAGAGAATATGAAAGAAAGAAATGACAGGGGGGAAATTGTTAGTTGAGGTTTAATAAAAAATGATGGACACGGCATTACTAATTGTATTGCTAAGAAGCACAAAATACGTACAGCTCTGGAAGAAATTAAGAGACCACTGCATTGTTTTCTTAAATCAGCATCTCTACATGTATGGCAGCCATTCCATTGCATTCATATTTTTATTTGGAATTTGGGAGTAATGCTGTCAGTAGTTTATAGAATAAAACAAAAATGTAAATTTTACCCAAACACATACCTATAAATAGTAAAACCAGAGAAACTGATAATTTTGCAGTGTTCTCTTAATTTTTCCACAGCTGTATCTAGTAGCACACATAGTTCAACAAAAGGTGCTTTTTGATCTGATCTTCTGTAGCTGAAGTTACCCAGAAGCATAGTGCAGGTTTTCCCAGCTCATTTGATCTAGAAGTACCATTGCTTAGAAGTGTTGTGGATCTGATGTTTGTGGTTGCTAGTGGCACCACAAGTGGGGGGCAAAGATCAAGAACGGGAAGTAGGAGAGTGAGAGAAGGTTCCAACTATGCTAGAGTAGTAGACAGGAAGTGGTGGGATATCATAAGAGACTGGTTTGGATTGGAAGTAAGAGGTGGTGCATGGGTATTACAGCCAAGGATGGACAAGGACAGGAATCTTAAATTGGATAAAAGCAGATTTAGCTAGCCAGTGAAGTGGAGGATTTGCATGGGGGAAAAGAGGCAAATAAAATACAAGTAAACTTTGGGATATGTTGGAGATGCAAGTTTCCAGAGAGAACAAGGGCCTGGACCAAGCTCAATATGGAAGATTGTTATAAGGCAGGTGTTGTGTATATTATTAAGATGTAAATGGTAGAGGCATGTCAAAACAGGAGATGTGTTCTGTGCAGGATAGGGAGGGATTCTGGATAACACTAAGTTTCTTGGCAGAAGAGAAGGAAGATTAAGGATAGGATCAAGGTTAAAAAGAGTTAAAGAGATTGCGATACCTCTGCCAATAAAAGAACTTGTTTGAAACCTACAAGACCTGGTTAAGATAAAACCCACAGCTCTTCAAACATCCAATGAATCACACAGCTATGCTTATTTGCTTCTCACTCTTGTAAAGTAAACATCTGACGTAGAAAAGAATCTCATCGTATGACCATGCAAATTACATGTACAAAAGCTTGCAGGATCATGCAATCTGTTATTGACTTTTTGTTCTGTCTAAATACATGTCTGTCAAAAACACATTCACAGAAATCTACACTGCACTGGATGGCAATATTATACATACTACAGTAAAGGGGGAATTTGACCAGATTTCTAAGCGATAAGTAGAATTGTGGATTAGTATAAACCACTGGTTTTGCCTAGCTTGGCTTAAAAATAATGTTTAAGGTAAAGCTTCTTTAAGGTATATTTTTATTTTCTTGAAAAGTCATAGGAAATATCTTACGTGTGTATTTATCTATTTATTTTTGTTTTGCAGGAAGTTGGCAGTATTATAGGAAAGGTGAGTTTTAGTGTTCTGTAATCACATTCAAAATATTTTTATCCCTAACACTGTACTAGTTAATGTCTCTCAACACCTTTCATGTAGATGGAAATTAAAAGTGAACCATTATACTTAAGGGCTGTTATGGTTGTCTTCTCGATATTGTTTTACATTAACAGGTCAATTTGTTATGCGTTTCTGAAGTACTTATCATACATGGAGCTGAAGCCTATCCACTTTGCAGGGATTTCTGTTTCCAAGTCAAACTGACAGACCAATTCAAAATCCCACTATGATGTCTAGAGTATAATGGAGATGGTTACTTCAAATGAATGAATGAATTATTCAATCAATCAATCAAACCCATATCAGTCATTATGGTCATATTAACTTTGTACTCAGAAACAGGCATTTTCATTTCCATGTGCTGTTTGGAATATATGTCATTTAGCTGGTATTGTAGAGTGTAAATTATTGGTTTCAGACATTTTTTTTCTGAGGAAATTTAAGTAGGCACACAGCCATTTCATTAAAATGTGCGTCTCCTCATTTTGGAAAACAAATGACAATACCGGTGTACGGTAGGCCCCATTGTTACAGTTCTGATTCAGTGTGAGATAGCACAGCATGTAGACCCCCTCTGATGTGAAGATTATTAAATCTGTGATTGTTAACAGTCCTCCTATAAATAGAATATATATATATTTTTTTAAATACTTTTACTTCTCTGTAAGACTTCCTGAGATCACCCTACTCCTCCCAGCCAGCACAGTGCACTTTCCATCAGCTATAGGCAATTTGGTTTAATGTCTGATGTCAACACACTGTCTGGCTGCACACTCCCACTATTTTGGGTCAAATTCTGGTTGAGTTACTTGCTTGTTTAGTTACAGATTACTTGCAATGTTTAAGACATGGATTTTACTCAACTCTTCAGACTGTCCAGTGACAGACATAATATGCGTTTCACTACAGTGAGAACCCTAATCCCAGTCCGCCATTATACATTTTCTAATTGTCTTTTTTTTTTTTTTACTTAAATGCATTTACTTTAAATTACCTTTGAACCCCTAGCATTTCAATTCTGAAACAAAATCAAATACATTCCCAGAGAAGGTGGTTTAAAAAAAAAAAAAAAAAAGTTAATCTTAACATTCCTAGACCCGTAAAACAGGGCTGTTTAGTATGTTCAAAAGCTTCACTGTGCTACACTGTAACGTGCCATGGCTGTGGCATTTTACAAACAAGTGTCATAAGATTGGAGCAGCAAAATTAGTAGAAAGGATGGCTTGTCACCAGTGTCCCATCCAAAAACACCCACCCCCACCCCCCGTGACGTGCCGTCTCATTGCCACCTTTTCAGACCACCCTGCCTGCAGGACTGAAAGTGAATTGAATACAGTAGCACAACACTGAATTGGCCCTGACAGCAGGCGCTTCCAGGAGACGGTTGCCTCCCTTCAGGGCTATCCCACTAATAACTTTCTGGAGCCGGGCCAATCCTTTAACAGTGTGTTCTTGGGAAAGCTTCCAGACACACCAACACAACTCCAGCACAAAAGGTTTCGGATAACTGCAGAACAATGCTGGCTGGAGCCTTGCAGTATAAATAAAGAATGACTTTTAGAGTTCGCAAAAAAAATAAAAAATAAGGTTTAAGTCATTAATTCCCCCTCCCCTCTCATCTTGCTTTTTATAATGGTTGTCCAAACCTTAGGATAATAGAAGCAACTGTGATTTTTATGGATTCACTGTCGGTCGGTTTCAGTACACTTGGGCCCCAACCTCCCTCCCCTTCCTGAAAACTGCAGACTAGGAAAGTTAATTGGTAAAGAGCGTGGGCATAACATTACAGATGCTCAAGTGCAGTGGATATAGTACATGTCAGTTGAAAGATGAAAGAGAGAGAGAGAGAAGATATTGCTAATGTAATGATGCATCTCAACAAGTCTGGCATTTTAATAAGACCATTGTCCAGTTGTATGGGTTTGCTTTGAAGAGTTTCCTGTAACCCTCCCCAAGATGCAGATAGAATACACTCCCTGCAGAACAGTCTGGAAACTGGCAGTCTCTCCTCAGTGTCGGTTTATCACTAATAGGCATTACCGGACAGCACCGACACTACCTCTGTAGAGTCTCTTCCCATTTGGTTTCAGTGCATCTGAGGGTCATTGTCTGTCTGAATCCTGTATTACAGTATTGTGATGTTGACTGACATCAACTAGAGATCTAATCAAACCCATTGAATTAATCATTTGAATTGGGAGGATCAAATGTTGTGCTTTAACTGCAGTCAAAGACATAAAGAAGTCTTCTGTGTTGATACATAAAGCATTTTGCTGTACGTTTTCTATTCTACAAAAGGGATTAGGTGGTAAACAAATTCCTGCCACACCTTGCAATTACTGACAGATCTTTATTATAGATAAAAGAAAGCTTTTACAACAAATTAATACTGTTTTGATTGTTTTCCCAATTGGCTCAAAAAAGCTGTTTTGTAGATAACTGAGTAGAACAATAAATATCTCTGGTCTGCTTTATTTTACTTTTTCCTTATGCTTTCTTCCTCAGAAAGGAGAAACCGTGAAAAGAATAAGAGAAGAGGTAAGCTATCATAATAATTTTACTGCCTGAACACAAAAACAATATGAAATATACATTCTGATTTATAGTTAATTAGCTGGTGTCTACCTTTACAGGACTCTGTCAAGAAACGTTTTGAGTTTATACTCCTAGCTTAGAATAAATTAAATGCAAATTCAATAAATACTTTTGTTACTACTTAACAACTGACAGGGGAGCCATTACAATATTAAACCTGTGATTTTATTGAATCCTGCAACATAGGTCTTCTAATTATTTATCCCCTAGACTCTGCCAGATCATATCAATGTTGTAATGTAGAGCTCATCTTCACTCACAGATACATTGGATGTATGGAATTGGCTTGGATCTACAATGGGAAACTGCACTTATCTGAATAATGTAGTTAACAAGCACATACATACATATATAAAATTATCCTGGTAAGAGTCACAGGGAAGCCAGAGCTGATCCCGTCAGGCATAGGGTGCAAGGCAGGAATACACCCAGGACCCAGGAAAAAAAAAAAAAAAAATGTAGTACTAAATTAATTGGACAGTGAAAAATGTTTTGGTAATGTGGTGAAACACCTTTTTTTGATTATGGTGGCATTATCTACCTTCGATACGCATTAAAAAACACAAAGTGATCAATCCACATAGCATTACTCAACACTCCCACCCCCACCCCCACCCCCTCCACTAACTTCTGTGGTTGATTAGTGGAGAACAGAAATACTGAACTGAACTGAAAAAAAATATCTGCGTGCTGCAAATCACACAGAGAATGGGATCCTGTCTCTCAAGGCCATTCCATTAGCAACTGTATCAACAGATTAAGGTTCCAAGGCTTGCCAATGTAATGGCACAGTCTAAGCTGGAATCTGTGGCACACAAGAAACAGATTTTATTTAGTCTATAAATGTGTGGAACTAACGCTGTAGCTCTTGGTCATTGTTCATTCAAAGTCACACAGATAGTGGCTGCACATTCTACATTTTCACTGGAGTACCTGCCAGCATTGCAATTCCTTTGACAGATTCATGTCTTCAGCAAAATTAAGAATAACGTATTTTTGAGGGTAGACATTTAAGCAGCCATTTTATAATTAAGATCAGTAGCTGAATGACTCAGGCATAGCATGGAGTTCGGTCAAACCATTCATTGGTAGTTTATTTGAGGGCAATAGTAGGGTAACATAAAAGCTCTACTCGATTAGTAGATGCATTCAGCAGACCAAAGCAAAACATTACTGTCATGCATTTTGTTTTCTTTTTTTTTCTTCTGAAGTTAAAAAAAAGTTTTGCAATACTCCCCCCCCCCCCCTCTTTTAACCACTTAAGTAAAAATAAGCCGTCCTCTGGCAACACAATTCAAACTATTTCACTGGAATAATACAAATTTAAAAATTGTCTGGAAATGTGATTTAAGAGTAGCCCAAATTCCTCCCAGAAATCCAAATTTGCATCACCCATTGTAAATTGAGTGAAGTTCTCATCCTGACAGCAGGTGTAGCATTTGGTAGCATTCCAAAGACAAAGACACCAAGAAACTTGTTTACATCTTTTCTGGTTTCAACGACTTCAAGGCCAAATCCTGAGATGACTTGTAAATTCTTTAATCTGCTTCAAAGTAAGATCAAATATACCTGTTGGCAATTTGGCTCAAAGATCCAGAGAGATTCATTTACTACAATGCTACGGTGCAGCAGACTTAACCAGATATTAGAATATTCAGCCCTCGATGACTATGAATCATTCTATTGGCAAACAGTTTTAGCTTCTTTTTTTATTTTTGCGCAAGTTTACTCATGTTTACAGCCAGTTTTGTTAGAAGTGGCTACAAGTTTCATGACTCAGTATGACACACACAAATGTTTGAATCATTCTTTTTCTGCTCATATGTGCATTACAAAAATACATACACAACATATCCTGTTCAGAAGGAAGGAAAAAAAGTCATCCCTACAAAAAAAAGCTGAAGTAATTTTTCTGATTTTTGAAGAAGCTGAATGGAGTTCATATCTTCCTTCCCCCTGTCTCAATGTATTACAGAGCAGCGCACGTATCAACATTTCTGAAGGGTCGTGTCCGGAAAGGATCATCACGATCACCGGCTCAACTGAGTGTGTGTTCAGAGCCTTCACCATGATCACGATAAAACTCGAAGAGGTAACTACTTCCTACTCAGCCCATACATGCCCTGTCCTGGTAAAAGCTAATTAATTGGGGTCATTATGCCTATATTTGAAATACATTGTTTATCACAGTTTCATTATATTTATCTTCATGAAAAAAAGGTAACGTGTTCTTATCGATTTACATTTCTTTAGGGATTTTTTAAGCAGGCAAAGTTGTGTTCATTATACATCTGCTGTCATAGGGAAATCCCCCAACCTTGTCTTCTGAGATGTCATCGTAACCCTCAGGGTAGCTCCAAGCTACTGCCTCACCCCAGGACATGTACTGGGTGTATACTGGTCAAACAGGAGTTAACCTAATGAAACACAATTCAGCCATTTGCTATGTGTTTCTATTAAATAGTTCTCTATTATGATGGACATGTGGACAACTCAAGGCACATACACAAGTCTGTACAGGGACGAGAACATTATGCTCTCAGTTTATGAGCACATCTTATTGGCAATATGAAAGGCATGTTTATCCCATATGTATATCCTTTAGCATTAATTTACATACTAATATCATATATACCCCTAATCCACATCTGTGGTGGTCCTATTACTTGAAGCCTGTTTTTAATATATAAAAATTCCACAATGACTTGTATCATCCTGCACCATCAGAAGGTAATATCCTCTGTATGTATTACTATCAATGTTCTATCATCCGCAGCTAACAAAATCTACATTACTGCTGCATTTCAATGCGTTTCATTGACATTTCATTGGCCCATTGATTACAAGAGAGGGGAAAAATGAATGAAACCAGGTCTGAATGTGAGACATGATTCAGGATTCTGATGACTTCCGCTACTATTAAGATGAAAAGCCAAACTGAGCCTAATGTGTATTAAAGCATTTAAAGGTCTTACGGCAACCCCTCTCAGCAGTAATTAAATATCATTACTTACATCTCCATTTTATTCATTCCTCTCCAACCATCTCTTATAACCGGAGGCGGCCCTTCATTTCTGCCTCTCTCTACATCAGGATAATGAGCTGTCAGAGGCCAGAAATGAAGCAGAATAACTAGGGCTCTCGGTGTGCTCGGCAAAATATCATCCCGAGAGATGCTCAGGGAAAATCTAATTTGCATACTTGTAAATCATTTGAATTGTTGCTTCCGAACCAACAACGCCACGCACAAGGAAAACGCGCCTAGTAGAAAACCATAAAACTAAGATACAAATAATGGTACTTAAGTGAAAACTAAGCAATGCCTTTTACATTTAGGCAGTTTTTGGACCATAACACAAATTCGCTTTTAAGCACTAAAATGTGGAGAAGCAGTCCCCAAGCGTTCTTCTACAAAGTCTTGTCGTAACCTCACTCTCTCCATGTACCAAGTGGTGTACTGACGGGCAGCGAGACACCACATGCTATTTACATTTCAAAGTCTGTGAGAGTCCAGCAGGCGCTAATGAATTCCACAGATCATCAGTCACTTTGGAAACGGATATTTATTACCTAGCTTAATTACAGAAAAAGCCTCTCTGAAAATCTTGCTTACCCCTTCCTAACGCATAGACAAACCCCTTACAGATACTGCCGCAGATTCAGCTGCCACTTTAATCTGACTTGAGCAGGATTTACAGAGTTTTATTTGATGTATATGGGTAGGCTAATGAT
Source organism: Amia ocellicauda (assembly GCF_036373705.1). Taxonomy (NCBI): domain Eukaryota; kingdom Metazoa; phylum Chordata; class Actinopteri; order Amiiformes; family Amiidae; genus Amia; species Amia ocellicauda. The sequence goes on from NC_089852.1 coordinate 15,337,148, forward strand.
GACTCAGCAACACATGACAATATGACCAAACATGTAAATCCAAAGTAAATTATTCACATTTTCTTGTGCAAAAAATCCCACGGAAATTTAAAAAATGTTATATTAGTAAAAACATTTGAAAATCTAATCTTGTTCACTTTCTATTATTGTATTTAAAATTTTCTAGGGTATATACTGTACCATAAAAATCACAATTTGGGGGAAAAAGCAATCATAACATGGTGAAACACGAAAATATATCGACATGCACTTGCAATACCATCAAATAGTCTCATCATATGTGCAAATCTAATACAGATCAAATATATTGGTTAAGCTCAATGCTAGCTCTGACTTAAATGCAAAATAATACTTATTTTTATTATCGAATATAATATAATCCCTCACAGCTATACATTCATAAGTTCCAACTAATACTGACCATGTGGTCATCCTAAGATGTACAGCCAAGTAAACTGGCATGTGGTTAATTTTAAAATCTGTTAGATATATTTGAGTGGTTCAGCACCTCTGAGTCTTGAACTTTGGGAAATCTAATTAGGTTTCCAAGTCAATCAATCACTTTACAACCTGCTCCCTAGTACAGGAGTAACGGGACAGTACAATGTGAATATGGAATATACTGATTCAGATGGGTACCATAAGACAGGAGTGCAAAAACAAAAGTGTACACACCCACACACACACCCACACTTGAGTGCACCGTCTGGATAGGATACACATTTAAACCAAAATATAAATGTTAGCTTTGATCATTTTCTGGAGTCATGGAGTACTAAAATCAACTTTTTTTTTTTAATCCAAAGGAAGTTAAAAATCAGCACCTCTGGTCTGATATACAGCTCTATAGAAAATAAGAGACCACTCAAAGTTCAGAAATCTTATTTTTTCCCAGAGCTGTATCAAGCCTGGGGTTAGCAACTTGCAGTGCATCAGTACAGTCTGAAATCCACTACAGTTTAACAGGTGCACCAGTCCCTAGCCATGGATTCCTCTCAACCCTTCATCCCTTAAACAGCAGCACACAACACGCATCTTTCGGAGAGTTCAGTTCGTTCTTGATTTTGTCAACTCCGAACGCATGAGACATTTTCTCATATGGTTTATTTTTAGCCTAGTGGTTTTTGATTCAGCCTCATTGTCACTGGTCCCTCCTCTTCCTCAGGACCTCAGTACACTGGTTGCCAACGGAACAGTCACCAGCAAGCCCCCTGTCACTCTGCGTCTCGTCATCCCTGCCAGCCAGTGCGGCTCGCTCATAGGCAAGGGAGGCTCCAAGATCAAGGAGATCAGAGAGGTCAGTGCGGTTGGTTGTCTCTTGTGCTTTCAGACAACCATTCGCTCTTGCAGATTTCCTACCCTGGCATTCTTTACATAGACACTACACAATGGCACTGGAATGTTAAAACTGTGTACTTGGTAATACAGGGCTTCAAGTAACAGGGAGGGGGAGTGGCCCAAGGCAAGAGCAGGTTATTTGAATAAAAACCTAATTACCTAATTGAAACCCAGTTGTTTATTTTAAGGCCTTACAGAACCCTGCAGTTTTAATAATATGAAAAGGGACTAGTTCACCAGGGAAAGCATTTTGAAAGCTCTTTATCTCTTTTAGTCATTTGCTATGTGTCACTGTCAGTCACAGTTCTATATATAGTTATCCAGCGGAATACATTTAAGTATCCCAACCCTAGCCCTGACCTTACAACTAAGCATATATATCTATTTAAATGTGTATAATATAGTAGTGGTTCCTATGCTGAAGACGACCATGCCAATTGAACTAGCTTGCCAGTCTAGCATTTTAATTTAAGCAATCTCAGACAGGAGGAATACCACAGAAATAACAATCCCCTCATGAAATCGTATTTGGATTGGCAATCAACAGTAGTTAAATTAATTTGCTTCTAATTTGGCTACCCTGTGTTGAACAACTGTACAGAAGGGATTTTATTTGCAGACAATAAAAACAGAGATTCTGGGTCGTGTTCAGAAGACCTCACATGAATGATGGCGTCTAACAGAAGGTTTCTCTCCCCACCCCACCCTCACTGGCAACAGAGCACAGGAGCGCAAGTCCAGGTAGCCGGAGACTTACTGCCCAATTCCACAGAGCGAGGCGTGACGATATCTGGGGCCCAGGAGGCCATCATACAGTGTGTCAAGCTAATCTGCACGGTCATCTTGGAGGTATGGACCCTCACCTTCTGTTTTCAGTGGAATCTCAAAACAAGATGATGGACTGCTGTGGTTTAAATCCCGAGAAGAAAAACAAAACCTAGAAATGATATTCCAAGCTTCATAGTAACGTCCAAAAAGCATAAAAAGATTCATGCTTTTTCAGGTCTAGTCTTCCTGTGAGGATATTGCACTGTGATATCATTATTAAAATACAAAACAATAACTCTTCCATACATCTAAATCCTAACCTTAACTAGTGTATAGAAAACTGACAAGAGTAGCAGTCAAATGTTGATATGCCCCCCATATCAACTGAGGTCTTTAGTCTTCAACATCCTCTGAAAATATAGCATTGATAAATAAGTATAATTTAAACAACAATATTTGTTTAACAAAATAAACCACTGAAAAACTGTTTCAAATGAAGGGTGCGCATTAATTTAGCTACAGCTGTATATAGTTATGAACCCTTCCATTCCCGTTTATTGAAGATATGAAAAAGCATTTGGCATAGTATGAAAATACAAATTATTGAGATCCAACATGTTATGGGCTATAATACAAATTCAACTCTATCAGTTTGAAATATTTAGCAGTTCATGTCATTACAAGTAATGTTGCCACAGATACAGAATTCCAGACTTTAATACAACTTTAAATACCATGCTGAACTCTTATCCAGCCTGCGAAGTTTAATTTGAATTCATCTCCACTGGTGCTAGCCACCTGTTTAAAGATGTGAATTATGCAATGTAATACAATGAAGCCACTTTAATTGAACACACAAAAGATGCATTTTATTTGCAGACACTAAAGCCCCATGAACTTGATAAATAAACCAGTTCAGTTCAGTTCAATAGTGTTCTGGCTTCTCGCTACCATTTGGCTCTAAGAATGTTTTATTTGAGGTTTTATACTGAGCTATTTTTAGATGTGTGCGCCTGCAACAGACCTATTCTTTCTAAACCAATTTCAGTTTGTTTTACAATATTTGCCTTAATACAGTAATTTAACTGACCCATTGCGGCATTTTGTTTCTTTTTAATTTTCAATAAAGCAAAGAACATAAGAAAAAACAATATATTATTAGAAGTCCACTTCATTATCCCTTCTACTGATTGATATACCAGTTCATGTAATTCTGTCAATATTTAGTCATAAAGTGAATATGAAGAGAAAAGATCGGGGCATCATTTTAAATAAATACACTGTTTTTCGAATTACAGCATCAGGATTCAGATTATTAAACTAATATTCAGAATAGTATTCACATTTTCATAGTTTAAATATTTATGCTACTGTCTGATGGGGTTTATTTCTCTACTCAGTATTTCATGTTTACTGTCTGTTCTTTATTACTTCTGATGCAAGATAATTAAAGAAAGATGTTATTCCTGTATGTTCAGAGTCAATCCCCCACCTGTAGTTCTGTTTTAGATCAAATAAAATGCTTTGTTTTGAAGAAATAATGAGGCTTTCTTCAAAAGGTCTGGCTTCCATAGCAACATTTTCTCACCATTTTCTAGATGGGAACCATGGAGGTTTAAAAGGTGCAAATCCAAGAAAAGAGGAGATCAATACAATTAAGACCTTTTTTTGTAAACAATTTAGGAAGATTAGCTGGAGTTTATTTGGAATCGAAAATGAGGAGGAATTTTGGCGCTGGAGAAAAAAAGTTACAGGGAGAATTAAGTTTCTGTGTCATATTGTATTGGCTTTTGAGAAAACATTAAAATATAGCCCGTAGATTAGACTTTGGGATGAGAGGCTAATGTTACTGGAAATGTAGGCATCTCACTTAGGTTTGGCAAATGCCAATTCACCCAACATAAGAGTCATTGACATCCTACCCTGACAGAATGTTTCTGTAGTGTATTACAATATAGATCCTTTCTGAAATGTGTTAATATCCAGTTTTAATATGTTCTTACTCTATTTTTGTAATATGGTCTAAAAAATAATTACAACATTAGGGCTCTGGATTCCTGTGTGGAGGGTTGTGGGTTAAATCCCAGGTGGGGGACACTGTGGTACCCTCGAGCAAGGTACTGCACCTAGATTGCTCCAGTAAAAACCCAGCTGTATAAATGGGTAATTGTATGTTAAAATAATGTGATGTATTGTAACAATTGTCGACCTGGATAAGGGCATCTGCTAAGAAATGTGATAATAATAATTGTTTAGACTCGTATATATCCTGTGTAAGCTACTAGGTAAGAACAATCAGAACCATAATGCTGTCCACTGTGCCATTTTCTATTGTCTTTTTGATCCCCCTGTGTTTTTGGCTTTCTACAGTCTCCTCCAAAGGGCGCCACTATTCCATACCGCCCCAGTCCTGCCCCAGGAGCAGTTCTCCTCTCTGGAAATCAGGTAAGACAGCAGGACTACCAGCCCTGAGGAGCTCCCATGGCCCCCATTATTTAAACAGAGAGAGAACAAAGTGGAGCATTTCCTCTTTCCTAACAGGCTCTCCTGGCTTTGTAGAAAAGCAAGCCAAATATTGTCTGGGAGGGCAGAGGATACTGTCTGATCATGTATATTCATTGTAGTTTAATATTCATTAGACATGGGGGTTAAGCACATGCGTACAATGCTTTTAGGGTTGTGATCAAATCACATTAATATTCAGTATTCAGAATCTCAGTAAATTGCTGTGCACAGTCCTGGGAAAACTCTTTGGATTGGGGAACATTAACGTGAAGAGATACCTAACATTGTGCTGTCAGTCAAAAAACTTAAACAAAGCAACCAAGGCTTGTACAATATGAAAGGAATCAGCGAATCACAGTTCAATTCTGTAGATGGTCGCTCTGTGACTTTGTACAGTATTAGTAATATAACTTTAAATCTATTAAAATGCTTTTCGAAAGATAGGATAACAAGAGACATACATGCCTTCTGAAACCCAATTCAGAGTTACCGCAAACACCACATGCATTTTAACATTACATGCCTCAGGTTATTCATGTTTTTCTCAAGATCAAATCTTACAAATTATATACATTCCTACTCCATTCATTTTCCATTATGCATGTTGTTTCTGCTTAAATTTCTGTTTATGATATTAAGATGACATTCCAAGTGAACAGACGTTTTTAAATAGAACTCCGAACAAATTAGGTGAAAGTGGGGAACAATATCGCGGCACACGATAACTTAAGGAGCCGCAGTCCTACAATTTCTGTAGGTCTCTTTGCATCCCCACTTTATCACAGCCTAGAACCAAAGTTTAGCTGTTCAGTTTGGTCGTCACAATGGTTCAGCTAAGTACCTGAGAGTTGAGAACAGAAGAAAAGACACCATGAACACTAGCACACTAAGGTTCTGTACCACTACTTAAGGTGTCCTCCCAATACTCCATAGGGTGCCTCCAATAACCTCAGTGCACCCTACGGCTCTCACTACAGGCTGTAAACAGCGTTAGCCTCCCAGACACAGATTAGCCCAGTGTCTCAGTTGTGACTGTTCTCCATGGCGATGGAATTCAATACAAATGGCAAAGTGTGTCTGACAGCAGTAATCCAGCTCTCTCCCCTTCACGTAGGGCGGAATGGAAAGAGAAGATTGTGTTGGGAATAAAGCACAGGGTTTGATTAGGGCTCGATTGTGACATAAATCCTGTTCAAGACTGATCTTAATCCCAAAATCCTGGCAGAAACAACAGCAGAGACTCATATAAAACCCATTGAGGCACCAGAGTCTTACATCAACAAATAAGAAACATTGTTCCATTTCCACTGAAGAGCAGAAATAGATGCAAATGTTTAAATGTCATTGTATACCTATATGTAGCGGTTTTCAGTAATAATTAGTATATTTTTAAAATGGATTAAGGAAAAGGGTATGAAAAATGAAAGCAACTGTTTTGTGACTTAATTGGAATCTCTGCTCTCTGAAATGCTTGGATTAGCTGAAAGCTCTTGTCTGTCTGTTCTGTCTGTGTGTATTTTAAGGTTTTCGAAGCTTCTGATTTTGGGTCACACCCACTTTTCTCAATGGCTCAGGGCGGTCTGGAGCTGCAACAAGTGAGTATGATCTTTGAACTGAAGGGAAAGCCACCTCACAGGTGGTTTAAAATGGCCTCCCTCTACTGCACAGACACGGGTGGGAAGGGTAGGCCAGGGAGCTTCTGTATGAATTCTGGCATGTTGCAGCTACATACAACCTTGAGCCAGGGAGGAACAGGGTTTCTACATAAAATACTGCAGGGTTAGAAATAACTTGGGGAAGTCTTAATCTCAGATCAGAGCATCACTACAGAGCTATTTTTCTTTAAATCATACTCAAACTTCTTTCAGTAACCATTTCAAATGTTTTATTATAATTAAGTACCTTGTTCACCTGCTTCAATGTCAAATGCTTGATAAAATAAAATAACCTTTTTCTACTAAAACCAAACAGTCTCCTTTAAGGATTTGAAGCTTCAGATTCGCTTTAGAACTCCAAAAGATAATAAATTCTCACAATTATAATTCAAGTGTCTCTTCTGAGAAACAACAGTGTCACAACAGCATTACTACCATCCTGAGTAAGTCCTAATCAGATAGCTAGCTAACAGGCACACAACATACCAAACAAAAGCAAGGCAATACTCTATGACACACATCCTGAAGTGTACAAGTGTAAGTGTATCCCAAAATGAACTGAAGATAAGTACGATCTGGCGAAAGCATGGACTCTTGTCAGCGGGAAAGCAGAGCCTGCTAATGAAGATACTGAACTGGAGAGAGATGAAAAGATTACATAGTGTTAAGTGGTTCTGTGAAGGGGGTGATTAATGCTTTTATACATTATTAAAGAGAGCAGAGCTGAGAGGAAGAGATGGGGGCGGGGGGTATCATTTATGCTGAAGCTCCCTTACAGCAGCAGATGATGTAGAGAAAAGTAACTCTGTTGGGAATTGGGCAAGCGCTGGAATCAGAGGTAACTCAGTAGACATCATGAGCTCCACACTGGGGAAAAACACTTTTTCTCCTGCTGTAAGGGAAAAGGTATTTATCTCAGTTAGACCACTCAAACTGTCTTTTGTCTTTACACCTTCCACTCACCCTACACTCAAACCTCCATATTCCACATGTCCTACTCCTTCTTCCTCTTAAATGTCACCCAGATGTAGACTGAAGCTTTGGTACCTGTTAATTTACCCAAACAGATTAATTGAACACTGCATTATCCAGTTGCACAGGAAGGAAGTGTGTGATTAAAATCTCCACCACTGCTGAGGAGGATATTAGGTGACCTCAGACAGAAATCAGTTCAGCCAAACCACATCATTGTATGTTCCCTAGCAGGGCAACAGCTGCTGGTTATGTTCATCAGGAATGAAGGAGATCTAGGTAGATAATGAGAGCAATAAAAGACTCACAGGACATTCTCTTTGTGCATCCATTAATTCTTCTTGATTTGATGCCTAATTGGTCAGGTATTGTGTGAAAATTAACAACCAAATAAATGCTTTTATAAACCTCCTGTTACATGGCCCATGTGGAACTAAATGGGATATATTCTTTACAAGCAGGTTTACAAGCAGCTGTTATCAAAGAATTCTATATTCCTGGAAACCAGTTACATCTGACCAGTTTAGTTCTGCCACGGTTTAGGAATTTTAAGAGAATAATCTTCAAAGACAACTGGGAGCACACAACATACAAATACAGATTGCAGATCTGGTCAACACAAACTTTTCAAGAGTGAAGAAGTTGTAGACTTAACATATTTCTATATAAAACATCATGAGAAACACACATTTTGCTTAATAACATAATACCAATTTGCAGTTTGTATAAGGGGAATTATAAGGAAATGGACATGGAGTCAGTGGTTTTGCAGGAACCTTTGAAGTACGTCAGGTTCATGAAACTATTATAAATCACATATGAGATATCCTATACCTCTTTTCTTATGTATGAATGTCATCCTCTGAATAGAGTTATCAGGATTTTATTTTGTTTCAGTTACAATGATGTTTCAATATACTTAAATGCTAGTGGTGCAAATTTCACAGGATGTACGTTTGATTTTAAATAAATAATTTTGTTACATTTAACTAGCATGAAAACACAACACAGATCATCAACTACAAGTCCATGACAAAAAAAAATGGAAGGAGAGAAGGGGTTGTGTGAAACGGTGTGTCTTATTGTATAAGAGAGGTCATTTCATGAAGTTGGCACGAGATTACAACTCGTATACAATAACAGACTTTTCACACAATCTATTAGCGTGTAAAATATACATCAAGCAGTAACTGCATGCAATAAGTGAAATGCTGGTCTCTTTTATAAGCATTCTCGTTACATTACATTATTTGTTTTAAATCACTCATTTCGAGATCCAAGCTGGTCCTGTCATTTATACTGTAGATATTTGCTTGGCCATAAGGAAACTTGTGGATTCTACAACAGCACAATGTTGAAATACTGAAGTGTGTATGACAAAGTAGTAAATCACTAACTTCAACATTAAAAATATATATATAGGACAATTACTTGATAAATTAAAGATATCAGTTTTGCAACACAAACCACAGTCCTGCAACACTGCAGAACAGATTGAGCAAAAACAGTTTAGTATTTTGCAGATTAAAGACTTTTTGTTGAAAAATAAAATAAATAAAAAACTGGCATTGGCTTGTTTACATGTTTTTCAGGTAACCAAATATCAAACTGTATACAATATACATTTTAAATATCAAAAGATTGTACACACACTGTACACACTTCAAGCAAAAAATTCTTAAAATAAGTGAAAAAATCTGCCAATGGAACAAGACAAAATACAACATATTCAAGGCATATTTTCTTAGAAACAAGTGTTATTATCTTGCTTGTTAAGGAAATGTATCTTATTTTAAGGATGGTTAGATTTTTTTTAGCCTGGAAACAAGATAAATATACTTGATAAGACTTGTATTTTTCGCAGTGCAGTATTGTAGATACACATTAGGGCTACAAAAATTAACAATGCATTTCACTATGATCCCATTTTATGTCAAACAGACTGAATATTTAGTTCATACAGCACTTGCTAATAACCTGTGCTTGCATGAGAGAATGCTTGTAGCCTTTTTTTATTATTATTTAGGGGGAAATGTATTGTTTTGTACTTATTTTTGTGTCATTCCCTACCAGGCCTACTCCGTTCAGAACCAGTATGCCATTCCACATTCAGAGGTAAGAGAACCTTTCTTGGGGAGACTGCAAATTATGCTTTCATAACATACAACATACTATAATAATACATGTTTTACTCTTATTAAAAGGAAGTTGGGTGGTTAATTCAACTGTGTTTTTCAATTGTCTCAAGATATTTACCCGTCCCTGTAAAGTTACATTAACCACTATATGTAGGTATTTAGATTTGTTTGTCGGATTTACAGTATGGTACAGGGGGATTTACTATATGATTGTTTTTACAAATGCAGCCTCCTGATTTATGCATAGTGTCCATCTCCAGAGAGTCCACACTTGGACACATCTTAATCTTTTGAGTCTCCTGCCATACAGATCATGTATTTTATTTTGTTGTGGTGCTGTGTAGAGGAGTGATGGGTGTATCTTGTTCTCTCTGTCTGTGTCTGTGTTGTAGTTGGCCAAGCTCCACCAGCTGTCGATGCAGCAGGGCGCTATGGGTCCCATGGGCCAGACAGCCGCCCAAGTCCTGCCTGGTATGTATCTGCCTGGCACCCGGCCTAGAGCCACAAGGGAGAACCAGATTCCTGGGGAGATTCCCCTGGAGAGATGCACCAAAATGACAGGCTGACAGTCAGCAAGACCAGAGCTCCATCAGTCAAGCACAAAACACATACAAAATGTTTGTTCTCCTCAAAAATAGTCAAAACTTCTGCACACATCAACACATGTTTTCAAATGTTCTTTGAAATTTAAGTTCCATGAGGAAGAGTGGAACTAAATACATTATTAGATGAAATAAGAGGTTTTTGCATACAAGCATCCCATACAACTTCTCCTAACAAGTAAAACTAACCTTACAAATACAGCCGATGTTTTCAATACATTTCAGGACATAACTAAGTTTACTAATCTAATTCTCAGCCTCAGGAAGTGAATTCCTCGACCTCATTTTAACAACAGAAGAGAGAAACAAGCTTATGCATGAAGCCAATGAACTATTAACAGCCCAGTCCTAGGCTAGCACATATGGAATAAGGATTAGTTTGGTAAGATGGGGGCAGCCCATGTAAGGATTTAAATGCATGCAGTAGGTTAAATTCAATTCACATCTGAACAGGAAGACAACAGAGGGAATTTAATACAGTTGTAATATGATCTGGTCACGTAAGCAACCAATTCCATCATACAAAATTATTTATTATAAGTCAACTGATCTGGCAAAGGAAGATAAAGTTGAAGGTGAAATAAGGGCAGAAATAAGAAATGATTTCTATGGTTTTCAATGCAGAGAGGATAACAATGCACAGATATTTTTTTTAGTCTTTATAAATGTTACCATTTATACATTTTTGTATTCCTATAGTAAGTACATAGATGCATATGGAAATTTAGTTCATTAGTAGTAGACATAGAACTCTTCCACGAATTCAGAATGCAAGGAATAAAATATTCCTCCAAACATTTAATAATTGATCTCACTTCTCTCTTTAGGAATGGAATCCAGTTCTCAGACAACATCCCAGGAGCTCCTCATTCCAAATGATGTAAGTTTCAAGGTCTACAATACAAAAGGTTCAAGTTACCATTGATAAGGAATGTTTAAATTAACATTACAAGCAAATTTCACACAGATTCTTATAATCAATTAGACATGCTCCAGGTCAATGTGCTGTATTGATTTTCAGAATTGCAAAATGAAAAGTGAAAAAAAAATATAGGTGATTCAGCCAATCCAGCTCAACTAATTCCCAGGTTTAACCACGTCACCTTTTTGAGGGATCCAATTTAACCAGAGAATATTTCCTGGCAATCAATTGTATTCATAAAAGACAAAATCCCCCTTTAAACAGTTCTGAATCTGAATAGGACTAAATAGTGTGTGATTTTGCATGTCCCTTTACAGAAATCTGAAGATAATCACCCCCAACCCCTTATCTAATATGGAAATAGTTAAGTTACTCAGCAGCAATTTATTGCTGAATGTGGTAACCAAAAATAAATAATTAAAAAAAGAAAATAAATAGCAAGTCAGTCTGAGGTAGCCTGTATTTTAATTGACAAACTTGGTTTCTGCCTGTATAAAATCTGGAAAGTGGTTCAGTTTGCTGTAACAGTTTTGTATATTTCGGTCACACATTCACAAAATGTGAAAGGCAGTGAACTGAGGGCTATGACATTTAAAAACAACAGAAATTGGAAGGAGTAAAATAATTTAAATATCCAATATCAAAATATGCAGGTTTACAAATACAGATGCCAGATTAGACTGAGTTGTAAAATCACCAGAGTCTGTACCAATAACAGCATCAGACTTCAGATTCAGATTAGTCATCAATTGCTGTCATCCTCTGTTCACTACATAAACATGAATTGTTAGATTTGGGTATGACTTCAGTCACTGGCCTGCATATTCCGCTCACATCTTTCCACTACAGTTCTACAAATATTTTAAAATATTGACATTTAAAAAAATATATATAATTTCCGTGTTTTAAAAAGTAGGGAATAACTTCAGATCTGTACCCAATTTTCAAATCTAAAGTCTGACTCCTTCACCAAGGACATCTGGCACTACAGACCAGCGTTCCACTCCCCGCCCGCCTCACTGCCCTGTCTTCTCATCATACTGCTCTGTCTCTCACTGATCCCATGGGGCTTGCTTGGATGCCTCGGTGATGTCTGACATACTCGGTACCGCATGCTGTCAAAAGAGCCACGTAAATAAATATGCAGAGAGACTTTCAACAGCCCTCTTCAAACACTATGCTCTGCTGCTTTAAGAATGGTCTGGAATGCTTTGGATATTTTCAAAATGTGGCTACCCAGATTCCCCAGGTGGCCGAGATCACTGACGCTCTTCTAGAACAGATTCATCTGCCTGGCTATGTCCCTAGCTTCTGGTTATGGTCAGCCTCCATTTACCCAGTTACTCCTGTCAGGTTTTCTAGGTTGTTTTTTTTTCCACCATCTGCAAATATCCAATTTATACAATCACAAACAGTCATAATTGTTTTCTGATCCCTGGAGAGAGAGACCCTCAACCTTTATCAAGCACTGCATGTGCATTCCTGTTTGAGGGGATCTAAACACCGAAAGGTAGGAAAGACATACAGTACACCACTGTCTCCGGTGGCAGTTTAGAGAAAGAAGTGGGAATTCTTTGCACTCAGTAACTAAGGTTTTTAACACTTTCTGATTTTGCAACTTTGCAGAATTAGTATCAAGCTGTAACAGAAATGTCTCCAAAAATATCAAAATACCATTAGAAAATTGCTTTCTATGTAGGGAAGCTGCTGGGTTCGGTTCGGTAATTGACAGAATGAAATACAAACAGTAAGATTCCATCAGAGCTGTGCTGATGTGACCATCCAGCATGCAAGGCTGATGACGGCTGGGTGGCAACTAGGAAACAAAACTAAAAATAAATAAAAATCACAGACTTAAGTCATAGAAAGCCTTTAGCAGAACAATCAGTGGTGGAGGGGCCAGTAGACATTTTCACATAACAACTAAAGTAGGGAATCACAGCAAATAGAGTAGAAATAGCCTTTCAAAATAAGAGAGAGAGAGAGAAGAAAAGAAAATCCCTGTGAGTGTCCTTTATTGTTTAATTACTAAAGGGGAAGTGAGATTAAAAAAAAAGTATATTAAAAAAGATCACTGGAGAGACCCCATAAAATTAAAGTGGAAAATGTGATCTGTAGAACAATGCTTCATTCGGGCCTCCTCTTCTGCCCCGTTTTGCTTGCATGGCTGCCAGTTCCTAACAGGCGCAATTCCATTAATAGCCCCCCACGCCACTGCCAGTGTGACGAATCAGGCGCTGTGCAGCGTGTGACTCCTGTGGAAAGGAATGCTCTCCCCAGCCCCCGGGTACAACGCAGCGCAGGGCAGCGATGGGGAGGACAACAAAAGGGATCTGTCCTTCACAGGCATGCCGAGCTGCCAACACGTCTGTAGATGTGGCCGATCACCACTACCCTGTGCCGACTCCAGGCTCATGCGGTGTCGGGAGTTCAGGCTTTCTGCCGAGCTCTAGATTGGTCTACGACAGACATTAACTTCCCTTTGGATCACAGAGCAAAAGAGTTGGGGGCTAAAACAAGAGCCAGGGGGAGACAGTGGCATGTTAGCCACCTGTCTAGGGTTTAGACAAATCCTGCGGGGTTAGTAATACAAGCAAACACCCATTACCACTGATGGACTGTGCTATTAAGATACACCGCAGTCTAGTTCCTACATGCAGTTGTTGGCCTGTGTGTTATAATATGCCTTTGCAGTAATATAAAACAATAAGATTCACAGCCAACATGGACACCCATGCTGCCACACTTTATAATAACGATGATGTTATCGGTGTTTTACATACTTTGCTTTATCAGTGTATGTTTTCGGTTTGTAATCTGTAACAGATCTTGTGGCTGTGCAATAGGACGCTCATTTCTAGCTCTGTTCATTTTAAATGTATTTAATTGTACTTAAACTTCCAGAAAAGCTGTGATTTAGTACATAGAGTTATGGTTATACACTGTCAGCTAAAACTAAATATATAAATGTAAATATGACAATAGTATAAAAATGTCTTCTGGAAAACCAATTAATGCAATTCATGTTATGTTATTTCCATACATTGGGTTCCATTTCATTTGGTATTAAATAAGAAGTATAATTCAAAGTTATATATGAAACAAAATATTACATTTAGTCTCAATATATGGTAGAGGTAAATACCAAGTACTTTTTTATATATATTTAATTCAGTTTACTGACTAAGGGATGAGATTTTAATAAAAGGATAACATAAGTTCATTATATCATGACGTGCACAGCCCTAATCACCCAGTGCACAAATCCAACTGGAAAAAGAAAAAAAAGAAAAAACTAAATTGACAGCCATTACCAAATCAATTTAAGCGATCATATTCACCATGATGTTCTTCATTAACCAGTAGAGAATAATTTTCCAAGCCCTCTTCAGGAAATGATACTTTGCAAAGGTTGTCCAGCTTTGAAAATCAATAGCCACTTAGCCACATAGATAGATGAGAAGCAAATGGGCACTTTCTTGGCTCATTTACTGAACATAGAGGAATTGAAAATGACCAGGGATTGGAAATGGAGTATTAGCAGGCCCTGAAAGAGAACTGAATCGGGTTACAGAGTATTGAGGCAAATCACGTGATGATTGTTCATCTTGTGAACAAGTCTCTCAAAACAGAAACACACCCTACACTCTAGAATATAATGTCTTTATTAGCACGGAACAAAGGGTTTCCTATTCCGTGAGGTACCCTAATGCACAGCAGTCAGCTGAAAGTTAGCAATGAATCAGTTGGAAGTACCATAAATGTCTGGCATTCCCACAAAATACCATATTATTTATTATATATCATGGGGGTGGTAACATCTTGGGGAGGCCTTGATGCAGCAGTGGGTCGATATGAGCTGATGGTGATGGTGATTTTAATCATGATTATTTGTAAATAGAAAATGCTAAGAGAAATACAAAGGGATGCTGCCAGTTTATATTTGACTAAAGAGAAGATGAGGCACTCGCTTATCATAACAGGAGAAGAGTTCCACAGTGGAGCTGTCGTAAAAGTGCCAGCTCAGCAGATCAGAGAGGAAGCCAGAGCCAGTGTTGGTGGAGGGCACAGAGTCTTGAATTAGATTTGAAATGGATGGCTTGGACGGAATGGATGTAAGACGCTTAAGAAATCAGGCCTCTACATGTTGCACCAACTTGAGCTTACCAATAGAATGTGAATATCAAACAAGAAATCTCAAGTTATTTTTCATTTACATTTTGCACAGATTTATGTTAGCGTTACAGTCAGAGATCTTCATTTTTCCGCTTTCTTTCCAGCTGATCGGCTCGATCATCGGACGGCAAGGCACCAAGATTAACGAGATCAGGCAGGTGTCAGGGGCGCAGATTAAGATCGGCAGCCAGCTGGACGGGACGAGCGATCGGCACGTCACCATCACCGGCTCGCCCATCAGCATCAATCTGGCACAGTACCTCATCACCTCATGGTAAGCCACGGCACCACACCTGCACTCAGAGCTCCCTCCCTCCACATGATGAAAAGTGTCCCTTAAGCACAGCTTAACACATTTTAATTAGCAATGAGTTAAGCAAATATTAGTCTTTCAACATAGGAATATATGCATAAAAGGTGTTAGTACCCAGGGATCCAAAAACCTTGATACAACAGATGTTTGGTAATCATAATCATTTTCATGCCAAACATTACTTTCAAAATTAAGAAATTAATATTTTTAAAAAACAAAGCATTTATATGATTCAAAAACACTTAACGCATCACACATCCCTCAAAGTACAGGTCGTGCTTTCCATTATGCTTTTTAGATTTTCGAACAATCCAATTAGTCATTCTACCTTCGAACAGGTGGCCTCAAATGTGAGCTCCAGTAAATTCTCCTTAAAGACAACCTAGCAGAGTCATGCCTTTAATGCACTTTATTAAAAACATATGTTATCAGAAGACATATACAAATAACATTTCTAAAGACTACCTATTATTAATGGTTAATTTGAGTCCACTTTGTAACAATGAAAGTTTTCCCCCTATTGTCGAGAATCCATTGTTTTTCTACCTTTGTAGCAAGCCCTTTAAGAATGATTAAATTATTTGAATGGAATCACTAAACTGCATAAACCGCTTGATATAAAACATTTGACTTTCCATTGAAGCCACACTCGTGCTTGTCAAATGGTCAAATACAAACCAGAAGGTTTTAAAAGGTTTTTAGTTCATCCACACAACAGACGTCAGGCAACAACACAAAACCAGCATACAGCTTTGAAGCTTTGATTGGCAGAGAAACCATCTCTGACTAGCAAAGAGCACAGAGGTCAGGAATGAGGTGCACTTGTTACCAGATCTATAATAGGAATCTGGTAGCATCTGTTTGCAATATTGTAAGAGATGTAACCATCTCTCAGCTCTGAGGAATACTGAATTTAACTCCTGCCTAAATGAGAAAAGGTTAAAAAGAGATTTGATTCCCCTGTTGCATGTCTACCCTTTCAGAGCAATAACTACAATGCAACACAAAAACAGGTCAGTTTTACTAAGTCAGTTAATTATCTAAATTATGATTATAACCTCACCAGTCAGTCAGTCAATTAATAATCTATTGTTTTCAAACGGACAGTATTTAAGATTAATCATGTTCCAAGACTGCAGAGCACTCATCATCTCCTGCTAGATGTATCCCCCCAGAAGTTTATATCAACACGCCTTGTGAATTCTGCTGAAAGACAAATAGAGCAGATAGTGTTCTGAGAGACTGGTTTGTGTTGTAGGTATACAACAATTCACACAGAGCCCTGAATGCTATATTTATGAAAGTCTGCCACCAGATGTGATGAACTGAAAGAGGAAAATTGTAACACTTTAAAAAAATAAAAAAAGGAAAGGAAAAAGGCTCCCCAGACAGACACTGAATGCCATTTTATCTTGCCAGTGAAAGAATGCATTGGAAAACACTGTGCCAAGACTTCCACACTGAATTCACAATAAAGCAGTTTAAGACAGAGATTAAAAGCACTGGACTGTAAATCAAGATGTTACATTTTGCACCATCCTGTTTAATTGAATACACAGAAATGCACACGCACAAAACAATCCTAATTAATTTAAAATCATTTTGTTTCCTCTCCCCCAAGCTCCCCCCCGAGCCATCTCCCTTAATTAAACAGCACCTCCCCCATGAGAACTGAGGCCCCCTGAAATAATCTGTTGCAACCTCCAGCAAACACCTGTTATGATTTCTTTTTTTATTATTATTTAATTTCTCTCGATTTCTTTCTTTAACATGTCTTTTATTTAACCTTCTAACCCTTTTCCATCCAAACCTCCCCTTCCCTCCCTTTCCTCCCTGTATCCCCACCCCCCTCCCCTGCCTTGCAGTTTAGAGACCGCAAAATCCACCGCCCAGTCCTCTTCCATCACGAGTCCCGTTGACCTCAACATGACCTTCACCCAGCCTGCCTCCCCTGCCTCGTCCTCGGCCGCAGCCCTGGCAGCGATGGGTGCCATGCCCCACGCTCCCATGCTGGGTGCCCCCTACGCCCTCCCCCTCTCCAGCATCCTGGGAATGAAATCCGTCCCCTTCCTGGCACTCTCCGGCCCTGCTGCTGCCTCCCCCGGTGCCGCCCATGGAACCCTAGCCTCTTACACGGCCAAAATCTCCTCTGCCAATGGGATCAAGAAGCCCGAGAGACAGAAGTTCGCCCCCTATTGACCTCCCCTACCCTGGAAGCAGAAGGCCACCATTCTCTTTATTTTCCTCTGCCTGGATTTAGCTGGATAGAAAAAAATTAAAATTAACAAAAAAATTAAAATAAAAAACGCCCAGAGACTGGATAGCTTTTGTTTTGTAGCCTAGAAGATTAAGAGGTGTCCCTCTTTCAGCAGAGAAGATACCAAGAGGAAATAGGCAAATATTTGCCCACTCGGCGGCCTCAAAGCCATAGACTTATCCTCCTCCCCATCCACCAAACCCCACCCACCCCTCCCATCCCCTGCTTATTTATTTAAAAAAAAGAAAAAAAGAAGAAACAAAAAAATTAAGATTATTCCCTCAAAGAGTTTGTAAATGATACACTGGTCACTGCAGCTAACTGTATGTATCTGCTTTTATACAATGATGTCCTTGTATGCTCCTGTATATGACTCTCTGAAGGTTTCTTTTTTAAAAATATATATATGAACTGTGTAAATCAAAAGTTTTTAAAAAGACTACAGCTTGAAACCTCTCTTTGCAGTATGGGTTTCACCGCATTTATTTGAAACGTGCCGTTTTGTTCATTTTATTTATTTTTACTATGGTTACGATGATGATTATATCGATTGCAGAAATGTCGGCAGGTGTATATACAATGGTTTCTGGCAACCTGCGATGAGGATATAAACCAAGCAGTAGTCTGCTGTGTTGAAAATGATGATGGTCAACATAGGGGATTATTTGTCGTAGCTGCAGTAGTTGCTGACAAGAGGTGAGGTAAAAAAAAAAAAAACAGGGAAAAAACAAACCATTTTAAATGTTTTTATAGGAAGAGTGTACTGCCACTTCTGAAATGTATCCATGCATTAAAATATTAACATTAAATAAATTGTAACCCCCATGTCTCAAAATGAAATTGGCAGTGTGGAAGGATACTTTTCACCAGGAAAAGATCCATATACAATAACACTGCAGCAATGCAAAACAATGTCCCTCTTGTGTTGGAAAGTAGTATTGCTTTGTGACATTGCCCACACACAGAAAGTGTCTGACACACTGGTTTATGCGCCATCCTGACAGAGACTCTCGAATGACCCTGTACGTGACTGAAGAGGCTCATAATATGTTGAGAGTTAATTCCTGTACAATGACATAACATTAAAGTGTGAAAGAGGGCTGAGTGACACCCTGGTAGGTAAATGATGCTGGCCAATGGGATCTAGAATAGGATGTGTTGGTATTAGTTTTCCTTTTGAAATGAACTCTCAATTTACTTAGAAGTGTAAGAGTGTCTTTCAGATGAAGTGATGCAATTTCATTTATTCTTCAAAAAAAACTGGTAAAGGTGTGGACACCTCTAGACATTTTTGTTTTGTCTTCAACTCACACTCCATTTGCATGAAAAAAAACGACTGGCCTTTTTGTCTATGCAAAACATCAGCTCCTGGTTCACACAGTAAATCTAGGACGTGTTCACCTATATCATTGACAGCACTGCAGAACTGCTAACGGGAAAGGGCTACTCAAATCAGTATTACAGGAAGAGGTACTGGCACAGTTTTTCTTGTGCTTAACTTGCTTTGTGAACCAATGGAGATTTGAAAATGTCAATGCTTTCAGTCCAGCATCTTTTACACACACACAAACACAAACCTAAACAAGCAAAACCAATAAAATAAAAGACTACTACAACTAAATGTTTGCACTTGAACATGGTATTTTCCAACGAAGGCCAAAAATGTTTTCCTAATAGCATTGTTTTCGTACAAAGGCTTATCATTTGTGTCTACCTGAAATACTTTGTAATGTTTTGTGATTATTTTTTATTTATTTTTATTCTGTTTGATCAATGCCAGAAAAATAAAACAATACTGTATTAACCTGATTCTGCTTCATGTATGTGTCTCCTTAACAAGCATGCAGTAACATAAATATATAATGTCCTTGAAGGACAGATAAAAAAACAACCACATCAAATGTCATACTGTTGGTAACGTCAGTGTTTGATTAATTCTTAATTACATTGCAAGTCTGTAATTTGGCAGTTAGCAGTTACATGTGATTAAAATGTTAACTTAGAAAATGTGGAAGGATTCAACCTATCTTTTCTGCCTTGTTCAGGAAAAAAGTAAAAAATAAATTCAGAACGAGTCATGTAGCAAAGCCAGGATTAAAGTTCTGAATTAAGCTTTTAAAGCTGTTAAATGGCTTCAGGTTTTTGCAAACAGGATCATGAGAGCACCCCCTTCACGGGTACAGAAAGAGTAATAGTGTAGTTGGTAGTCAGGACTTTAAGTGCAGTCAGTATTATTAGTCAAGTGCATTCTCACCAATACTATTCCCATTGGCAACGCAGAGCAGACACTGCTGGAGGCGGCTGAAATTGTTCTTTATTTTAAATCCTCTGTGGTAGTGGGCTTATAAAAGCTTCAAAGATTCTGTTTGCATTGTTGGTATGACAGGCAAATCACCAAATCCAGATTACTACAAACCTATGATCCTTATGTATTCATTCATTTAAACAAACTCTATACATTTATGATGTCTGATCATTCTTCTTGCCAAGTTCGACTTGAATGGCCCTGCATGAGAAGACCACAAGAAACACAAAGTGTATTTGAAACACAAACGGTGTGTGTCTGTTAAAGCCGGGCTCACGGAGTTCACTAAAAAGAAAAAAATGACAAACGGAAGCCACTGATTTGCCGAGCTAGGCAGGTGAGAGAGTTTTAAATATACCCACCTGCTGCTTTGCTTGACAGATCCCTTCAGCACTAAAAGTCCCCCAGTTTAGCTGTGTAACAAGCGCAAACTGCTGGCTACCTTCCACCCGCCCTGAACACAGAGACTACAACCGCAGATCAAAGCAAGTTCCAAATAGCTTTTTACAGCTGATACAACAGAAACAAATTCTTCAGGATATATTACTGGCAACTATAGCGCCTTTCCTTAGCTTAATACACAAACAATAACACAAATGCTGCAATATAACATCACACAGGCAGCCAAAACCACCTGTGGGGGAGACATTCTGTGTTTGATGCCCAGTCCATCTGATTCACATTATTTTCCAGTTCTAATTAAAAACAATCTGGAAGAAGACTAAAAGCTTTCTTTGGTTTTATTTTTCAATTTTAAACGTTGAAGCCAGCCTTGAAGTGATGGAAAAATCAGAGAAGTTGTGAAACACCAGTGACTTATTTTGTTTGGTTATAATAAAATGCATGTTGCGAGATGTGGCAGACACACAGGCATGCCCGGCACTGTTTAAAAATATACATTGTTTTGATAAAATGATTACACAGTACAGATCTATAATTCTCTTAGGAATACACTGGGGATGTGGCTTGTCAGTAAACACCAGTAAAGCATCTTTTAACATTGCGAAAGCGTTAAGTGACTCTACAATGTATACTCACTCACTAAAAGGTTTTCATTTTTATTGCCCTATTACCATGTCTATCATTACCACCTGCCCCAAACCCTCAAAACAATGTTCATGCAAGATAATAATTGGTCTGTCTGAGCCGTGCGCTTGCCTGTGTTCTTTAGTTAGCATCATCCTTTATCTCTGGAACATCACATTAAAACCGATCTTTGAAGCAGCAGCACCCAAACAATTACTAAGTGGCATAGGGCGAAGCATATTTTCGTAGCTGTTCTGAAGATTAATATCCAAAATCATAGGTCCAAAACAACAAACAAACACCAGGCAAACTCCTAATATTAAAAGAATAGCATTTAAAGTGTCTTAACATTGTGAAACAGTCATGTGACTCTACATTGTCATGTTGTCTCTGCAGTGACTAGTAAAAGCTACATAGATATGATCCAAAGCCTTTCCTTCTCAGATTTCTAATTCTTTTACATACACGGAGGAGGTGAAGAACCAATAAATAATAACGTATGTCATTGAAAGCCAATTGAGACCAAAACACTGATCTGATTCAGTCACCCAGGTAGAGTACAATAGCCATTGTAAGACAACTGCCAAATACTGGGAAGTTCCTATTTGTTTAAGTATACAGAAACAAAACAGGAGCATGTGAGTTGAAACAGCATCCCAGGGCAAGAAAATCTATTTTAGTTTAGTTTGCTAAGCACAGCAGTAATGCTATGACACCTCACACAATATTCTTTGCCATCTTGTCCTATGCCGCCATTTGGAATTTTCATACCTACTATATGTGCTTCTGGTATTTTTTGCAACTTCATAGTGTAACAATATGTTGCAGGAGTGAAAATGTTGAAAGGGTGAAGAAAAAATGCTACATTTCTATAGCTATCAGTCTCAAATAATGTGTGAAACATTTTTGGCCCAGAAGAATACATTGCAACAGATCACACATCAAAGTAGTGTACTGCAGTTTAAACATATGGGATAGGGTATTTAAATTTTAAATTTGAAGTAATTTTAACCACATTTCCCTTTGGGCAAAACTGTATTTACACTTCATACAGTTATATCATCCTATATTCTACAGACAGCAAAAAGTGAATTCCGTATCATATGCATTAGCCATCAGCACTCATTAGCTAATAGCAGCATTTCGATCGCTGGCTTTGTCTAGACCATGAAAACTAAAAATCATTCCTAAGCATTCTACAGGGCATTTATACAACTGGAAAGATTCTTTATCTTAAGATTAATGGTGCAGACAGCTTAAACGTCTGGGGTAAAGAAACATGTTTTTCAAAAGACAGGAACCACAATTTGGGGATAAACACTTCTTCAGAATTTGCATAATAATAATAATCTACATTGTTACTACACTGTTGTTGGGTAAAATTAACCAATTAAGTTATTATGATTGCAATATGTAATTTTCCAATCTTTTGTTAGATATATATATATATATATATATATATATATATATATATATATATATAATTATTATTATTATTATTATTATTATTATTATTTCTTGGCAGACACCCTTATCCAGGGCGACTTACAACATAAGATAGATATAGATATATATAATTTTGTTATCTATCCACATCAGAGAGAAGAGGATTAGGGTGGGTGTATAGTTACACATTTCTTAATTATTAAAAATAAATAAAAAATAAATTCTTCCTCCTAAGAATACTAAATCCCAGAAGATGCTTACACCTGTAGCTTTATCAGCTTCATATTCTCAACAAATTGTACTTACTATATGAAAAATAGCCAAGCCCAAACACAACTCTTATTCAATTGTCGGTCATGTGTCAATACAACTGAAAGCATAATGGGCTGTTAAAACATGTCAGCACCCTATACTGAACTGGACAAAAGTTTACACACTCTGCCAATCACCAAATTCATTTTACTGGTAATAAATTAAAGCTCAAAATAGAAATCTAGAGAGATCCTCACAAATGAAGGTATGGGGCATTTTAAACTGATACACAGTTTCAACAGATGGCTTCATATCTGAGGAAGATACATATATATATATATATATATATATATATATATATATATATATATATATATATATATATATATATATAATTGTATATAGGATATTGTATAATGTTATATTTGTGGAGTACAATGCTTATATGTTTGATCATAATTCATTTCAGTTTAACATTACATTCCTATTTATGGTTTTAAATACTTGATGTAAGTGTTAACGTGCAACGCACAGTGTCAAGCAGCCCTCTGACAAGGGTTTCCAACACTGCTTTCACACTCTCCAATAAAGTGCTAGACAATATGGAGAGCAATATGGAAACTGTGTCATATTAAGTGTAACTAATAAAAGGGAGCTGTGAAAAAATGAATATCTTGCCGAGATATAGCTATGCTTCTATATATTTGTTTATGTCTAGGTGGGTTAATACTATTTAGTGCTGAAATTACCAGATGTTTAGCTGTCTCTATCTTAATGAAAGCCTCCATATTTGTTTTGTTTGTCTTTCCATTTTTTGCACTAGCTAGTAGCTGGACAAACAGCAGGTGAACGCGATCTTCATGGAGTTTATTTGTATGAAAAAGAGAAATGACATTGTAAAACACAAAGATCAGGAGGGGAAAAACATTTTTTTCCAAACTGGAAATGCATTCCTGTCAATTACGTAAATCTTGATACGACCACAAAAATATGTTGTGCTTGGAAGCCACTAATGACAATGTATAAGCTAAATAGAACAAGTATGCCTTGTTTGTGATTTAAAGAGATTCAAGTCTGTTTCCCTCCAAGACCAGGGCTGCCCAGCACTGCCCTAATCTTTAGATATCAAGATTCAAAGCAAGGCCTGGGTTGGTAATCACAATTTATGCTAATACTACTAATATGAAGAAAAATGCACACAACTATGGCAAAGATTTAGACCAGGCTGTAATTCAAAAACCATGCTGAACCAGACCCAGTCAGCTGCTCTCTGATTATCACCATAAAGCCTGTCTCCACTACACAGTGCAGAATATAGTGTTTGATACAGCACAGAAGGGAAAGTATTAAACAGTTTGCCATCCCAATTTGTATCCATAATTTGTGCTCATCGTCACTATTTGTCATCCCTCTGAGACTGTGGCAGTGTTTAGTCATGACAGGCAGGCTCAAGGGATGCCAGCCTCACGCTTTATTCCCTTATGGGAAAAGCTAACGTTATTTAAAAAAAAAAACATGTTTTTCACTCTGGCATCCACAAATTGGTAAGAGTCAGGCTGTAGGGAAAATCAACAACTCTTGTGGAAGAGTTTTATTTTTACATAGACACATACACACACACACAAATCCCACTATCTTGTCTCATCACTTTCTGGGGAAATAAAAGGCATGGGTAAAACCAACTGCTAACATACTTATAAATATATCTATTTTTAATGTCCACTAGTTTTGGTAAACTGACAGACAAAAACACTGGATTTTAAGTTTTGTTATGGCACAGCATTTACAAGTCCCACATCAGCAATGTGCAAGTTGCTTTACATGGGCAATGAGCAGGGATCTGGAAAACATGCTAACGTCTACTAATTACAACAATAATTGGTGTAATTAAGCCATTCAGAGCCCACATTCAGCAAAAAGACAGAAGTTTCTATGGCTCTCCAGGACTAGAGATACACTCACTGAGAGTATAGATTGGATAATGTCCTCTAAATAACAGCAGGCCATACATCAGTACTCCAAAAAGAACTGAGATTTTAAGCAGTATTTCCAGGTCCTACCGGTCAGTACTAATGAAAAATTATTTTCACACTGGAATACCATTACATTTTAGCCTAGGGTAGGGACCCTTTTCAACGCGTGGGATGGAAAGCAGTGTCACTAATGTCTGTGTTGTTACTTTGTTTTATACATTTGTTTGTTTTTAACTTAACAAGGTGACGGATAATCCATGGCTCTTTCTCTGACACTGTGGTGTCAAAGCTCCCTATGGTAATCACCATTATTGAATGACACAGAAAGCGTTAGAGGAGAGATGTAGGTGCAACCCATTTTTGAACGTGAACTAATACAGAGAATCAGGCAAGCAATAAGATACTTTACTAATACTCCCATAAGGAGAACCTTGTACTAACACTGTTGTGGGATATAAAGATATCTACTATCTTGAATCACTAGACAAAGAGAGGACACAGATGCATATTCCTAAATGAGTATCTTATTTTTCATGTAACCAGATTTTAAGTTAACACACTTCTGTCCTGTTTGAGATCAAACCTTTTTTTGTCTGGTTTCCTTTATCCATTTCCTTATGCAACATGTTTAATCCATAGCAATCGATTATCTAGCTTTTCTTATGTTTCCGCAAAAGGGATTGATTTCAAAGCCATTCCATTTTTAATTCCTTGGATTTATGGGAGTTCTTAATCATCACAGAGACAAAATGTTTGAGCCAGTAAGCAAAATACAAACCACACCTGGCAGAGATACCAGCCAGAAATCAAATATTTATACACAGATACACTGAACTACTCAGTTATTTTTACCATTACATTGTGTGATAAAAACAACAAGAACCCAACTGTAACTATTTCAATGGAAGGACCGTTAATTATCCCTAAAAAAAAAAAAAAGCAAATGTTATTAGGTAGCTTCACCATTACCATCTTGGACAGTCATTTCAATTAGCCTCAACCCAGTCTGTACTCATAAATCACCATCCTATTAAAAAAAAAAAACAAGAGGATTAACCAGAATATATGCATTTTCAGTAAGCTAATGTGGTTCAGACTAAGGGGCTGTTAGAGAGAAACATTGCCGCAAGTCTGTGTGCATTCATCCAGAGCTCGTCTCATTCAATCAGCCAAGTTCCACTCAAATAATATCATGCATTCCACAGGTCAGACGCACTAATGGAAATGAGGAGAGACCAAGTGTGTAATCATTTTCAGAAATTTTCTGGGCTTATCTTGTCATGGATTGTATTCAGGGTGGCAACAGTTGTCTTGTTATACTGCTGTCACCAATTCATCATTCTTTTTTTTTCCTTGCAGAGATCATCCCAAGATGAGGCATTCATCTGAACTCCTGGGCAAAACATGTGAAAACTATTTTTACATCTCTTGTTAAGCCATGCATACTCTTAGAGCAGTGCACAGTGCAGCAGTGGGGAATTTAATGGCAAGTTATCTGAAAAACTGATCAAATTATCCAACCCCTTTATCCTTTTCATACCCTTATATAGTTTGACCAACTAAAAAGGGACAATGGATAGCAAGAGCCAAGCAAAGTGTAGTTACAGAGCAGGCCTGTACCATTCTGAGATTAGGTAAAGGTAGTTCTTTAGGTAGGTTTTTATGATCACTTTGTACAGTGCAATCCATGGAAATCATTTAGCTACAGGTGAAATCATCAGTGTTGGGCTTAGTGAGAGAAGAATATCTTGCATTTATAAAGCACATTTCCTCCTAAAGGACCCTAAAGTGCTTAACAATTTAGAACCATTGTAATGTGTAATGCAAGGCAGCCATTTTGTACCAGCAGCTCTCTAAACTACACTGCAGATAAGAAGGAGAAATTAGGAGGTATTTTGGGGCCAATTGTACAACTGGGGATGTTTTTAAGGAAAGTCACAATGAGAAAACCTGTTTTTAGAGTTTAGTCAGGACACTGGGTTAGCCATTCCCCTTTTAGAATAGTGCCACGTCATCTGCATCGAGTCAGGACCTCAGTTTCAAGTCTCACCCCGAAAGATGCAATGACTTCACGCTTAGCCCCTACCATGGCACTAACCAGCTCCCCTCACTGCAGGCTCAGATGCTGCAAATGTTTGTTATCTGAGCACCAGTCAACATATGGGTATTTTATGATGTGAAGAGTCTGAAAATCCCACATTAAGCAGTTATCATTTGGATTATAATTCATAACACCTTTTGGAGAACAAAAGTAGGCTGAGGTGATGAACATGGTGCATTATATATTGCACTGCATTGTTGTGGTTTTCTTGGGAGTTGAATGAAGAGATATGACGAAACACATCATTGGGAATGTCATAAACCTGCAGATGGAACTGCGTGTCCTACTATGCAAATGCAGCTTTATTGGCACTCATCCACAGGCTCTGGTTTATATTGCACTATTAAACTTGTGGCCCGCGAAGGAATTATCACCTACCCACCCCGCCCCCAATTGGAGAAAAGGAAATATCGGGGAAGGAAAGAATGAGCTCACTTGCCTGGTCATGGGGTCATCTTCTGCTGTAATGACTCTCAACGACATCTGTCTGTTAGTAGGGTCACGTTCTGGTACTGAGCTGCTGCAATGGATGGAGGGGGGGAGGGGAGCACACTGTCCTGCAGCAATAAACAAAACAAGGCAGAAGTCAAGTGAAGCCTCCTATATAGTCCAACCCTCCTGTTTTCTAAATTGATTTGCTGTTGTGCCCATGTTCCCCTGCTACTGTTATTTGCCCTTTCCCCTATATATTAAAAAACAAATGACCATTCTTCTTCCAACATCATGTATCATGCCGTACATTTAAATGGTTTATGCTGGCCTCTTAGTACTTGGTTTAGAAACACACACTGAGCTACAGTCTCCTCTCCACACCAACAAGGAAGACCCCTGATAGAAAGTGGTGATCTTCAAATTAGACAGGAGATTGTATTCCTACTTTCCAGGTTACATGGTATGTCAACCATTAAACTAACCACTGTGATGGACCTTTTGCACTGTATTTTGTAAATTTGAATTTGTAATGTTTTATGCCTTGTACTGAACTGTATTTTTGCACTTTGTATTGCGCTTATATTTTGTAAGTCGCCCTGGATAAGGGTGTCTGCCAAGAAATAAATAATAATATAAATTCACAGATTGCCTCCAATTTATTATTTGCAAGGCGGGGGGGCATTAGTGAATTTTTTTCCTCTGCTCACATTTAGGGAAAACAAATTTGTGTACTATATCAGAAACTGATTTGACAGAACTGGTCATTGGGCATGAATAAATAAACAAAAAAGAAGCCAATATAATCATAATGTCAAAATAAAATAGTAAAAAATACATGACATGCATTTAAGATTAGTTGGTGGGAGAACTGGTGATCAGTATTGTTCCACCTCCAGTTTTTAAGTACTTAATTGATCATCAACATTTTGTACATTGGTCACAACTCCCACCTTTTCCAAATCTTTACTGGGTGATGCAGTGATTCACAAAACCTGCAGGATCCAGTACTCCTGCAGACTTACTTTCAGGCATTGCTTTAAAACATTGTTTGTTGGTAGACTTCAGAATTCTGTTTGTTTTACACATTTTACTCTCTGCAATTTAAATTCAGTTACTATTCCACTATACACTAAGAAGCTGTGCTCCAGAGGGACCTTTTAAAATAGACATTACAAATATCAAGAAAAGTACTGGAGAAAAAGCTACATACCACTCAACAAACCGTAATGACCGTAATTGTTTCTATATTAAAGGCATACATTAAAATTAAAATATAAAATAAGGAAATTATATCAACAAAAAGCACGTATTAATATCATGTATTAGTAGTTATAATGTTGTTGAAGGTCCAATATATCAGTCTATTTTAAAACATCTGCCTTCCAAGACTGTTTGCAGTCCAAGTGACTCATTCACACTTTATAAATACACCCCCTGTCTCCCTCTGAAAAAGCTCCTATTGTTTTCGGGATGTCGGTTGAGGCTGAAAGACTGCCTTTATATACCATGGAATGCGAGGGAAAATGTATATTATGAAGCTGATATATGTCGGTGTGTGTGTGCAGTGTGTAGAGAATGCACATTATACGCAGAGTCTCAGCTGTCAGGCTGAAACACAAAGCTGAAGCTTTAAGCCTTCACTGACTACATCTTCCCTACTTTCATGTCGGAGCCATTTCACCAATGCCATTCTGCCGGCCTTAGGAGTCTATGAGCTTTCCCCCGGGACATTCCGTCTCCCTCTCATGTCTGTGTATTTATTGCGCTGTGTGTGCCCCTCATTAAAGCACTGTGAGGCTGAGAGAGAAACAGTGCAATCCCCACCCCACTGAGCTGCCCAGCTTCCTCGGGGGCTGGGGAAACTCCATTGATTGTCCACTAATGGATTTGATTGGGGGTCTTGATGAGGTGGCATGAATATTTCATTACTTTTCCATTTCCTGGGCTCTAAGAGCTCACACTGGTACTGTAGAGGCTGTGGCGGTCGATGCACATTCATACAGATTCCCGGAACCACGTCAGATAGTCCCAATAACCCACAGAGTCCCCACCTGGGAGAACAGCCCCCCCGCATGTCATTAATCATTCGAGTAGGTAGTGGAGCAAAAAGCCATTCCAGGCGTGAGGTGAGAAATGCTCAGAATTAATAAAAACAATTAGCTGTCTCTTGAAAGAAGGGAGGGAAAGAGACAAAATAACCATTAGTGAAAACAACAACCTCACTTCCCACAACAAAACAAACAATATTTTCATGAGTTTCATACTCCATTTCTCTTTTACGTTAAAATGTGGAGCTATAATTAAGAAGTGTCTTTCCTTCCGGTCTTTGTGACAAGCAGCAATTTATAATTTGTAAGAGCTTATTTATTGCCTTTTAAGTACTACATCAGAACAAACAGGACACTTAAGGCCACAGTCCAGGCTCACCCTGCTAATATAAGCCTTAAACCCTCTTCCTCTGAACTAACTGCTGTTTAAAATGGTGTCTGAGTATATCTACCTGGACAACCAGTATGATATTCTTTGGATATATGCAAGATATGCATATCTTTCAAGATACACAAGAGAAGGAACAAACCGACAACATATAACAGCAGAACATATTTTGCATAGAAATAATATAATATTATTGAGGTCAATAAATAAATGCAAACTGAGATAATGAAAGCTCAACTAATATTATTATTTTTGTCATTTAGTTGACACTCTTATCCAGGGCGACTTACAGCACTGTCCCACCCCAGATTTGAATCCACAACCTTCCAGTCATAAGTCCAGAGCCCTAACCACTACTCAACAGTGCTGCCTGTGTACAAATGCCATACAAATATTTAAAGTGTTAGGTAAATCTCTGTGTGAATGGGTGATCCCAGTTCATTATCTAAGTCCAGAAGGAACAGCCCATCATGTGTAATTGACACCAATTCAAACTGCCAGCTCCACAGAAATTAATAATATGCAGACAAGTCTATTAGGTAAATGGCTGTTTATTATTGATTTTATGCAATGATCATAATGAAGACATAAACTTGGATGCTTGTGAGAAGACATTATTTCATAGCTCACCAGATCATCTGCTGTGACAGCTAGAATGAATATGTAGCAGGGTATACACCGATCAGCCATAACATTATGACCACCTGCCTAATATTGTGTAGGTCCCCCTTTTGCTGCCAAAACAGCCCTGACCCGTCGAGGCATGGACTCCACTAGACCTCTGAAGGTGTGCTGTGGTATCTGGCATCAAGATGTTAGCAGAAGATCCTTTAAGTCCTGTAAGTTGCGAAGTGGGGCCTCCATGGATCGGACTTGTTTGTCCAGCACATCCCACAGATGCTCGATTGGATTGAGATCTGGGGAATTTGGAGGCCAAGTCAACACCTTGAACACCTTGAACATCTGACCAGGCCACCTTCTTTCATTGCTCCGTGGTCCAGTTCTGATGCTCACATGCCCATTGTAGGCACTTTCGGCAGTGGACAGGAGTCAGCATGGGCACCCTGACTGGTCTGCGGCTACGCAGCCCCATACGCAACAAACTGAGATGCACTGTGTGTACTGACACCTTTCTATCAGAACCAGCATTCACTTTTTCAGCAATCTGAGCTACAGTAGCTCGTCTGTTGGATCGGACCACACGGGCCAGCCTTCGCTCCCACGTGCATCAATGAGCCTTGGCCGCCCATGACCCTGTCGCCGGTTCACCGGTTTTCCTTCCTTGGACCAATTTTGATAGGTACTGACCACTGCAGACTGGGAACACCCCACAAGAGCTGCAGTTTTGGAGATGCTCTGACCCAGTCGTCTAGCCATCACAATTTGGCCCTTGTCAAAGTCGATCAGATCCTTACGCTTGTCCATTTTTCCTGCTTCTAACACATCAACTTTGAGGACAAAATGTTCACTTGCTGCCTAATATATCCCACCCACTGACAGGTGCCATGATAACGAGATTATCAGTGTTATTCACTTCACCTGTCAGTGGTCATAATGTTATGGCTGATGTGTGTACCTTCAAGCATTACTATGTGTTTGCCTCCACTGTTAAATACAATTACCACATTGTCAACGTTACTTTGTCACCAGCTCCAATAAATAAATACATGTATATGACGTTATATGTTACTGTGTCGCGAATTAAATACCATCTGAACGTTTTAGGGCTGTATGTCTATTACCCCTAAACGTCTATGGAGAGTCGTCCAGTTATTCAATTTTTCATTAACCAAAAAAAATTAAATAAAAATGTATCCAAGTGTATCCAAATGTATTCAAGACCACAAATCTGCATCTGCACCTGCACCTGCATATCATTATAAATACATACATACATACATACATACATACATACATAAATAAATAAATAAATAAATAAATAAATAAATAAATAAATAAATGTCTTTACTTGACACCGGGATCTGTTAATTAACTTCTAAAGTTGATATTGTTATAAAATTGTTTCTTATCACTCTTGGAATTTCAATGTGTTCGGTTAATATTTAACGAACTGCATAAGGCACATAACATACTAACTTCTTTATATATAAATGCTTGCGTCGCAATTGAATCTATCATTACCATGTACAGCTGTGTTCACACTGGATTTCAGAAGTGTTAAATGGTGGTCTTTTCACCAGGTGCAAGAAGCATCACTTACCGTGTTCACATCCAAGCGCGCCAACGACGACGCACACAAACCAAGCTCTTCACAATACAAAGGAGAAATGATATGCACACTTTTCAGAAGCTATATAGATTTAAAAACTATCAAGTGCAAATATGGAAAAACTAGTCCCACGTAACATCCCGTTTCTTGCTTCATCAAAGAACTGTGGGTGGAAACAAAGTCGTGGCCTCGTTTGGAGAAATAATTAATTGGCGTCATGATCTGTGTTTGATATAAACTCCAATAGAATATCAAAGTGCATTATTGTGAGGGGATTTTTTTTTTTTTTTTTTTTTAACCCATTAGTAAGAACTACAATGCCGAAACAAGGGTTTTCTGTATTTATCCATTTATCCAAGTGGTAAATGATACAAATAAGAAGAACATAAGAAAGTTTACAAACGAGAGGAGGCCATTCGACCCATCGTGCTCGTTTGGTGTGCATTAATAACCGAGTGATCCAAGGATCCTATCCAGTCTATTTTTAAATAATGTATTTGTAAATACGTGGTGTTCGTAAATATATACAGGATTTAGTAGGTTAGGCTTTGGTTTTATTGTATTATTGGTTTTATTACACATTAAACTGTTTTTCTTCCTTACATTTTTGCCTTATTCAAACCTATTTAGTAGTAGCAGTATACTTTGATAACTTTTTTGGACAAGTTATATCAAGCTGTGCCACATTCACAGTCTTTTGTTACTGCAAATAAACAGAGTGAAAACGGTCCAAACACAACAAAAGCCCAGAGAAGAGCATTGCCAAATTTGTATTTCTAATTGTATCATTCACTTGCCACTTTAGTTTAAGCTTCAGTCATTTTGAGGCTTTAATATCAAACTATTTTAGAAGTATGCATAGATTTAAAAAAAAAAAAAAAACTTTTTTCGACACCTCACAAGATGAAAGGTGTGTGCATATTCACAGCATGGTGAAAGATGTCAGGCCTTTGTTGTGAAACCAAGGGTCCTGCCAATCTTCACTGTAGGCATGAAAGAAGAACACATTGAGAAATGCCAACCTCTTTGTAAGATCATAACAGTAGATTATAGTGCAGTTTTTTGTAAAACATTTACATTTGTATTTGTATTGTCTGGGTGTACTGTTGTATAGTACCAGTAGTTAGAGAAGGCACTCTAAAAACATTAACTAGAAAATCTTTATTATTTAATTAAGTAACACATTGCAGATCCTTTACAGTAATTTAAGACTGAGCACAACTGTCTCTGCTGGACAGTATCCCACTCTGTCATCATTATACCAAAGAATGAATTAGCCCTTCTACAAATAGCAAACAAAGTGTATGAGATACAAAGCAAATCTTCATATGTTTCCCTCAATCCATGGGCTGAGTGTATAAACTGTAATGATGTGCAACAATGTCCTCCTCCCACAAACTCAATAAATAACAAATTAGAGTTGTACTGCAATGATCAGGTCAGGAAATTACTAAAATACTTTGCATTAAATTAAGTATTTTTAGAGCAGATTGCTAAGAATATATCTGCTTATGTGTGAGATGCGCTACATTTAATATCTCCCCAGATTCTCCTGTTTAAAATTCAGAAGAGACTAGGGAGGTTCTGTAAGCTTATGGAGCCACCAGTGTATAGGCAGCGCTCAGGACTATTAATAAACAGAGGTCTGTAATTATTCCCTGTTTGGTACATCCAAGGAGGTTCTTATACAGTTGTGGACACTACACACACTGTCTTCAATGAGTGTGTGCATTATTTATTACCAAAATAGATTTACCTTAGAATACATCTGAGTTTGGCCATTGGTTCAAGGTTATTTTCAATTCTCATCTCTTTCCCACCTTTCTCTTGTGTACTGGTCCCATCTTTCAGAAATGTGCACTGTTAAATAAACACTTAAGGTGACTTTAACATTCATTTGATGGAAGTTTTGATTAATTCTCAGGCATGGAGCAAGTGAGGTCATGTTTTCATTCTATACCACCTCAGAAAAGTAAATAGATATGCATTCCATAACATAATAGCATCTTGAAGAAATACAAACCCCATTAATAGAAAATATATGACCACGAAGAATGGCAATCTTGATATAAATAATGTATATATTGCATACACTAGGGAACTGGCTGCTTGAGGAAAAACTGAAGTTTAGTGAGGCAACAGTAAAGCAGGGTGGTACACATCACATTTCAGCTTCTCCTTTTTTAATATATATAAGTCAAATCCATGTGTTAAATTTCATCACACCCTTCAAAACTGTTCTAGGGAGTGGTAATAACACAATATAAACTATAACTCTTTGACAAAAATAAGATATCCATCATAGTACTTGCAGTTTAAACAAGTGTCCTTGATATTCAATCGCTCAACTCACACAACCAAACTGCAGGATACTATGCATCTAAAAGTGTTGCTAATACGTTATGACTAATAACCCCACCAATTAAAAAACAATGACAGGCAAATAGTAAAGCTCACTCTTTTGACATGGTGTCAGTTAAGAGCAATTCATCACAGTGATTCTCTCGATCCTGTTGCAGGTTTTTTTCCCCTCCAAAGAACAAACACCTCTACTGCTACCAGGGCAACCTGTGACAGAGTGACTCTGGGTTAGATGAAGATTTGAGGCAAGTCCAAATGATATGTGGCTGAAATATTGATGCAAACAAATCATACTGAAAGCTATCATTCGAAACTGGGATTGACTTATCTGTGGTCCAACAGTACCTAACCTGACACTAGTTTCTATGAAGTTAAAATCAGTAATCCACCAGTATTATAACATTTTAACATAAGAAAGGAGAAAGGAAAATAAGCCTTATTTGTTTGCATGCTAATAACCAATTGATGCAGGGATTTAATTGGGCTGATTCTTAAAAGAACCTAGACACTCTGCTTCAACAAACAAACACAGGCTGAAAAGAAAAAAAGATTATGTTGGAAAGCAGATCATTTCACCGAAGCATTAATATAAGAACATAAGAAACTTTACAAACGAGAGGAGGCCATTCGACCCATCGTGCTCCATTAATAACTAAGTGATCCAAGGATCCTATCCAGTCTATTTTTAAATGTTCCCAAATTGTCGGCTTCAATCACATCACTGTGGAGTTTGTTCAGATTGTGACTACTCTCTGTGTGAAGAAGTATCTCCTGTTTTCTGTCTTGAATGCCTTGAAGCCCAATTTCCATTTGTATCCCCGGGTCCGTGTGTCCCTGCTGATCTGGAAAAGCTCCTCTGGTTTGATGTGGTCGATGCCTTTCATGATTTTGAAGACTTGGATCAAGTCCCCACATAGTCTCCTCTGTTCCAGGGTGAAAAGGTTCAGTTCCTCAGTCTCTCAGTAGGACATTCCCTTCAGACCTGGAATAAGTCTGGTTGCTCTCCTCTGAACTGCCTCTAGAGCAGCGATATCTTTCTTGAAGTGTGGAGCCCAGAACTGTCCACAGTATCCAGATGAGCTCTAACTAGTGCATTGTACAGTCTGAACATTACTGCCCTTGTTCTCAATTCTACACTTTTGACAATATACCCTAACATCCTGTTTGCCTTTTTAATTGCTTCCCCACATTGTTATGCTGAAGAAAGTGAGGAGTCCACATAGACTCCTAGGTCTTTCTCATGTGTTACTTAATCTAATTCTATTCCTCCCATAGTGTAATTATTTTGGATATTTTTGTTACCTGCATGTAATACCTTGCACTTGTCCACATTGAATTTCATCTGCCAGGTGTCGGCCCACAACTGAATATTATCCAAATCCCTTTGAATAATCTTTGATTGTATCTGCTGAGCCACCTTTTTTAGTATCATCTGCAAAGTTTGCTAACTATCCCAGAGTCCAGATCATTAATATAGATTAGAAAAAGCAAAGGCCCTAGTACTGATCCCTGTGGAACTCCACTAACAACCTCACTCCAGTTAGAAGCAACTCCTCTAATTCACACCCTCTGTTTCCTATACATCAACCAGTTCGTAATCTACTTACATTACCCTGAATGCCTACAGCTTCCAATTTGAGGATCAGTCTTTGGTGTGGGACCTTATTAAAAGCTTTTTGAAAATCTAAGTATATCATATCATATGCTTTCACGTGATCTACAGCTGGAGTTCCATGTTAAAAAAAAATGAATAAATTAGTAAGACATGATCTGCCTCGTCTAAACCCATGTTGACTATCTCCAAGAATATGGTTTTCATTAAGATGCTCCTCTCTTTTCTGTCAAATCATTTTTTCCAACATTTTACAAGTGATGCAGGTGAGACTGATTGGTCTGTAATTTCCTGGCTCAGTTTTGTCCTCTTTCTTGTGGATTGGTTTGACATTTGCTGTCTTCCAGTCAGTTGGCACATCCCCTGTTCTAAGTGTCATTTGCAATATTTGAGTTAGCAGCCTATAAATAATTTCCCTCATTTCTTTAAATACTGTTGAAAATATACCATCAGGCCCAGGTGATTTATTGGTTTTTAATTCTGCTAGTCCCTTTAGTACCTCCTCCTCATTTATCCTGATCTCTCTTAGGGTTTGACTGGACTGATGGTTAACCTGTGGCATGTCATCTGTTTTTTTCTTTTGTAAAACCCTCTGTGAAATACTAATTTAGAACATTTGCCACTTCTTGTTTGTTTTCCAAGATACTTCAATTTTTGCCCTTTATCTGTTTCACTTTCTCCTTTATTGACCTCTTGCTATTGTAGAAATGAAAACAAACCTGTTTGCATT
This sequence comes from Amia ocellicauda, assembly GCF_036373705.1. Lineage (NCBI taxonomy): Eukaryota > Metazoa > Chordata > Actinopteri > Amiiformes > Amiidae > Amia > Amia ocellicauda. The sequence goes on from NC_089852.1 coordinate 15,373,698, forward strand.
AGTTTTAGCTCCAAGAGCTATGTTTCTTTTTATTTCCCTCTTTGCTTTCCTGATCCCTTTCTTGATACCTCTTTGCAGTAGACCTATAACATTTAAGATGAACACATCCACTAATATGAACCCCATTAATACCTAGGCCAAAAAGGTTGACCAGAAACAATATGCTGCTCACAGACTCCAGTGCATTTGCACTCTCTTAGCATATTTAAATGTTTCTTAATTTTATAATGAAGATCTACATCTTATGTTTTATGGGGCGATCTTGCATTTTAATCTGCCATGGTCAGGTTTTAAAAGAACACAAACAAACTGTGACAGCTCAGGTACAATTAAGAATTAAGAAATTAAAAGTCAACAGGAACAATGAATTATATATTACTTTTTTTAATGTTGCCACCACAGAACAGATGAATAGACTCTGTAGCTACAACTCTTCATGTCAGAGAGGAATATTTCAATTAGTGCTTTGATGCCAGACACCCAAAAGCAAAGTGCATTACTTTCTTGATGTTTTGATGCATTCAGAAAACATAGAACAATATCCCCCTAGGAGTAATGCACAGAAGCCTTATAAAAACTACAAGACAAGCTATTGCAGTCTTCACAGGCTCCCTACAAGCAAACAGCCAAATCAATTAAGTATTGTGCCACTCAGAGCAAGGCAAAGAAAGACTGCCAACAGAGAGGAAATGTTTTAATCCTGAACTGAAATGAGGAAGCTACAGATGGTTAGGACAACTTGTTAAAACAGCTTGACAAAATGAGATATAATTACACAGGGCACGGCACACTTAGCACAAACTAGAGTTCTGCAAGTGTATGCGCAACTAATCCATGTCAAAGTGTCAAAGGGGTTTTGGGATTAACTATTTAAAATTTAACTAATTTATAAATGGCTCTTCTAAAAAGTAACATTTAAATATTCAGTGGCATTAACCTTTTCAAAAACATGACGACAAACTCAATGTATGCTGTGTTTACATACATCATGACAGCAGATGTGGTTATGGCTGGTTACAGTTTTAAATAAATTTGGTTTGTGTTCGATTACATATTAAACCAAATTTAACACACATAAAAGGTCCTAATAGGAATGTTAAAATGACAGTATTAACCAGAAAGGTCTCAAATTTGTATCTATCCATACCACTTTAAAAGCTGTTACCTCTAACATAGCCAGATAACACTAATAGCATACTAAGTAAAGAGAGTAATTGTCTGTAATTCAAGTGTAAGCCTGTTTTTGGAGCAGTGTACAATACCAGATGTCCATATGTGCTATTTCCGTTTATACAGTATAACATTTGACAGAAAATCTGTTACATTTCTTCAGATGGCATTCTTCTATTTCTGCTTTCAAGCTAAGGTGCATGTTCTACACGGACATATTAAAACAATTCACTAACCCGGAACACTGATGACTTTGGGTCAGATATGATTGAGGTATTCAGTCATAAAGGGGCTGATAAAACCAAACTACTTCAAATCCTGCTGAGAGACTATGCCCAGGAGGCATAAATGGAAAACACATATGAGCACATTCATGATCTACAGGAGGCCATTCATTACGATGTTGGGGGCACATGCAATAGACTCCCTAACCATTTTATGAATGTTGATTTTGTAAGTTCACTCCACGAATGCTTTGACAGTGATCCTCCAATGAACACTTAGACAAGTCATGCCTCAGTAGGCCCACTACAATGGCAAAGATGGTAGTAGTACTGGTTTGTGTTATACTGACATCTAGCGATGGCACAGAGGAGTAACAACAAAGCTTTCTGCTTTCACTCAAAAAATAAATCACACAAGATTAAAGCAGAGGAATTCTTCCTTCTAAGCCTTATTTCTGTATCTTTCCAGCACCTTGACTCACACATATTGTAGAGGAGTAGTGGCATTTTCCCTGGTCACATACATCCATCCCTCAATAATAGTAAATCTGTCTTTATGTTTTGTATTTTGTCTGTGGTAAAATAGTTAAGATGGATCAATACCTAGATAATAACGGAGGCTCATGATAACACATTGTTAGACTATCTCCACCAACTGGAACAAACTCTTCCTTTTAAGTCCCATTTATGTCAGAACTTAGTAACAAACTTAGCTGTAACAAGCTGATAAAGAGTTATGTCCATTAAACAAATTTAAAAAGATACTTCTAACACTGCACCTCTATATTTTTGACAATCGTCAACCAAGCAAATGGAACAGAAAAGTGCATTGGTGCTTTCTCATTGCACATATTCATAATTGATGAGTCTCCAGTTCCGCACTGAAACATGTATGACAGTTATACAAAGGAAGGGGATCTGCTCCAGTTTCTGAATGGAAACAAAGTAAACAGTGTCTGAATAAATAGTTACTGTAGTTCCATGTTTTCCTGCATTTGTCTTACCAGGAGTTTACTGTGGAGGTGCAAACCACAGTTTCCAATAATGTTTAGAAGAGCTGCATACAAACATGATTGAGTTATGTGGACTGTGTATTCTAGAGGGACATTAGAAGCACACCGACTGAGGTTAAAACACTTATAATTCAAGAACAGCTGCAAGCATTTGTAATGATTTATCAGCACTGAAATGAAAGTGAGAGGGAGATAGACTTCTTCACAAAAATCAGGCTGTTTTAATGGCCCCAATTAAGTAGCTAAAGATTTCCAATTAAAATAGTCATTTGCTTGCCTAATTGGAATTATGTGACAACTAAAGCACAGAGAAATGAAGGCATGATGTCACCTTAATCAAATCCTCCTAGTAAAATGAATCCAAATAATCACATAAACATTCCATGCAGCTCTAACATAAAGGAAGAGATTGCACGTGAGACTTGGCTATTCCACTGCTACTTAAACTTTGGTTTGTAGTAGCGTATTGAGCCTAGGGTGTCATACAACCAATCCTGGAAATAAAAAGGAATCAGCTGCATTAACCAAGGATGACCAATTGTTCCAGACTCCCACAACTCTTTTTGTAAGGCATTACTTCCTATTGCCATTCAATTTTTTTGTTACGCTTTGAACAGAAACCAAAACTGAACACAATCTATAATATGCAGTCTTATCACTGCCTTGATTTATTTAAATATTTATTCTCTTGAATACAATTCTCCATTTCACTACAGCTCTGCTTATTGTCTGATACACGAGGACAATGCAGGATCAGCATACATTCAACAAGGACATTTGTACTTTGTATTTTTCATTGGTTTGCTTATTTCATTTATTCTTCCATATAATTAAATTCTCAATACAAAATTCTCCCCTGAATATTTATTTCAGCAATGTTCTTTTCCCCAATTTGCATTCTTATGGCCGACAAAGCCAACCCAGTAAATTTTAATCTTTCCCATTTGTCAGTGAACAGAATGCTTTAGGAGGAGACAGCAGCAGGGGGCCATTAGACCAATCTAATATTATCAGGAAAGTGAAATGGAGAACGAAAAGGTACATTAAAATTAAAGTACCAAGGACAATTAAGCTAGTTCCCCTTTGAATTTAGAAAGATTTAAGAGCCTCCTGGGTCAGCACAGCAGACAAAGTAAAATATATACACTCACCTAAAGGATTATTAGGAACACCTGTTCAATTTCTCATTAATGCAATTATCTAACCAACCAATCACATGGCAGTTGCTTCAATGCATTTAGGGGTGTGGTCCTGGTCAAGACAATCTCCTGAACTCCAAACTGAATGTCTGAATGGGAAAGAAAGGTGAGTTAAGCAATTTTGAGCGTGGCATGGTTGTTGGTGCCAGACGGGCCAGTCTGAGTATTTCACAATCTGCTCAGTTACTGGGATTTTCACGCACAACCATTTCTAGGGTTTACAAAGAATGGTGTGAAAAGGGAAAAACATCCAGTATGCGGCAGTCCTGTGGGCGAAAATGCCTTGTTGATGCTAGAGGTCAGAGGAGAATGGGCCGACTGATTCAAGCTGATAGAAGAGCAACTTTGACTGAAATAACCACTCGTTACAACCGAGGTATGCAGCAAAGCATTTGTGAAGCCACAACACGTACAACCTTGAGGCGGATGGGCTACAACAGCAGAAGACCCCACCGGGTACCACTCATCTCCACTACAAATAGGAAAAAGAGGCTACAATTTGCACAAGCTCACCAAAATTGGACAGTTGAAGACTGGAAAAATGTTGCCTGGTCTGATGAGTCTCCATTTCTGTTGAGACATTCAGATGGTAGAGTCAGAATTTGGCGTAAACAGAATGAGAACATGGATCCATCATGCCTTGTTACCACTGTGCAGGCTGGTGGTGGTGGTGGTGTAATGGTGTGGGGGATGTTTTCTTGGCACACTTTAGGCCCCTTAGTGCCAATTGGGCATCGTTTAAATGCCACGGCCTACCTGAGCATTGTTTCTGACCATGTCCATCCCTTTATGACCACCATGTACCCATCCTCTGATGGCTACTTCCAGCAGGATAATGCACCATGTCACAAAGGTTGAATCATTTCAAATTGGTTTCTTGAACATGACAATGAGTTCACTGTACTAAACTGGCCCCCACAGTCACCAGATCTCAACCCAATAGAGCATCTTTGGGATGTGGTGGAACGGGAGCTTCGTGCCCTGGATGTGCATCCCACAAATCTCCATCAACTGCAAGATGCTATCCTATCAATATGGGCCAACATTTCTAAAGAATGCTTTCAGCATCTTGTTGAATCAATGCCACGTAGAATTAAGGCAATTCTGAAGGCGAAAGGGGGTCAAACACAGTATTAGTATGGTGTTCCTAATAATCCTTTAGGTGAGTGTATACTGTACATGCATGTCTATATATAAATGATGGTAGGATACTCCACATTTTTTTGGATTGTCAACTGTGTTGGGAGGTGTTATGAAATACTATTACGAATACAGACACGCAGAACTCAAGAACGCCTTGCAAAATGTCCCATACCAAATGTAACTGTGCATTTGGGTTTAGAAAAAAATAGTTTTCCTTTACACAAAATAATGTATTACACTAGCCACAGAACAGCATTAGA